>NC_142092.1:74343726-74691226 GCF_054644295.1 Miniopterus natalensis
TTGCTTGGGGACACTAATTCTCTTGTCAATTTTTTAGAGATGTGTTTTTCTGATGTTTTTGACCCTCAGTGTTTCTATAGGGTCAAGACAGGAGGGAGGGATATGTATTGGAGGCTGCCTGAGGAGGGAACTGTGTGGGCTTGTGGCAGGAGCAGTGGAGTTGGGGCGGGAGTGTCTTGTGGGTGAGTCACAATCATGGCGGCTGTGTTTCGAGGGCCTGCTATCAGGGGTGCTGGACAGTGGACCGCAAGGCGATCTGTGAGGGACAAAGGTTGTGTGCCCTGTGTGACTGATGGATTGATCAATTCAAGGTGAATGAATGAGCCCGTTAAGATGCCCACCTGTTCTTTTCCCTCCACAGCCCAGTGCCCCCCACCTGAAGCTTAGGTCAGAGCCCACCCCCGAGCCTTCCTGCCTCCCTCTCCCACTAGCCCAGGTGCCTTCTACTATCTGAAGAGCCCTTCCAGTCTGGGCCTCCTTGTCCCTTTCCTGGCCTGTCCCTCGCTGTGGGTCACCAGGTCCTGCCAACCAATGACTGAGGAGCCACAGCCTCTTCTAGCCAGGCCCATGGGCTTGAGAACACTGGGTGGTCTGGAGCACCGCATTGCAGTCCAGCGGACCAAGCCACGGAGACCCTGTGGGGTGATGGTGACCCTGTGAGGGCCCAGCTGGCACCCCTCTGAACTGCTTCCACCTGGGTCCTGCTCTGGTTCGGTCTCCACTCAGGTCAGAGGGACATTGAATTACCACATTCCCCCGAACAGCAAGGTAAACACAGGCCCTCACGTCTGCACGCAGGTGAGCTGAGACAGGTCACCGCCCTCTCCTGAGAGTCAGGAGCCCTCCAAGGGCAGTACCTGGATGGAGAGTGCCCACCTCTTGCCAAGAGGAGCCAGGGGCCACCCACCAGCCAGGCAGGCTCTCAGGAATCTGGGTCGGGGCCTCAGTGCTTAAGCCTGGAAATGCCGGGGAGACAGGAACGACCAGCTCCTGCTCTGGAAGCACCCTCAGTCCAGGCCTCCCGGGAGGTCAGCAGGGTGGCCACCTGCACGTGTTTCACCTGCAGCTGACCCAGAGCCAGGATGAGCCGCTGCTCAGAGCACGGCAGCCTCCTCGGAACCAACAAACCCACGAAGAAAGCACAGGGACAAGTTTAATGGCAGAGCTCAGGCTCCTGCGGACAGTGGGGATCCCGGGATTTACACGGAGACTCTTTTTACGTCCTTACTCTGGGTCATGGAAAAGGTGACTTGAATAAAGAGAGAGGTGATGTTCCTGCGTGGTCTTCGGCATCGAGAACATTTAATAATCCTCTAATTAACCTGTGCATTTGAAGCAATCCAACCAATTTTCCAAAAGGATGCTTTCCCCAGACTGCAAACCCGACCTAACAGCCACATGAAGGAATAAAGGTTTTGGCGTGTTTGAGGGGGGAGTCATGCAAACGGACCTGAGGTGGGCAGTTAGGGCAGAGCGGGGACCGTGGGCGGCTGCAGAGGGTCACCAGGACTCAGAGCCTCGGGCGCCTAGCCACAGGCACCACCTCAGGCCGAGCCCGGCCACTCCCTTAAGCATTAACCCCAGGAGACGGCATCTAGGCCTCAGCTGTGTCTCAGCTCCAGGCCCAGAAAAGCAGCAAAACCAGGCTGAGCGAGGCCCTGGCTGCCTCAGCACCAGCTGCGTTGACTAATGACCCCCTGTCCTGGCCCCACCAATCACCCCAGGGGGCGCACCTGGAAAGCTCATGAATATTCAATAGGTCCTCCAGGTAAAAGCCCGGGACCAGGACCCAGTGAGCTTTCCTGGGAGGCTTCCTATAGGTTCCCTGACTGTCCTCGGACCCTAGCTCCTATTTCGTAGTGACCACCGAAGTCCCTTACGATCTTAGTGTCTTAACCGACATCTGGAATGTTTACTTATGAGTCAGCTCCAGCCAACCTGGAAAAGCGCAGGGACCTCGGCTTCAACCTGAGGCTCACTCCGTCCTGGAGGCTGGATGTCCGCCGTCCAGGTGTGGACGGGGCTGGCTCCTCCCGTGGCCTCCCCCTCGGCGTGGTGACGCCCTCTCCTCCCGGTGTCCTCACAGGGTCATCCCTCGGTGAGTCTGTGTCTACATCCCCTGTCTTATAAGGTCCCCATTCCTACTGGACCAGGGCCCACCCCGGTGACCTCATTTTACCTTAGTCACCTCTGTAAATACCCCATCTCCAAGTGGGGTCACATCCTGAGGTCCTGGGGCTTAGGGCTGCCATGTATGAATTTGGGGGGACACATTCAGGCTACACACTGTGTTTCATGCCATAAAAGGGGGTTAAGAAGGGCAGCTTGTTGTGACTTCGGACCCTTCAGCCCCCGTAAGGGCTCTAACCGCTTGCTGTCCTGAGCCGCCCCAGGGCTCCGGCTGCCGTGTCTCCCTCCTCACTTCAAGCACTTTTGAGCTGGTTAAAGAAATGCCATTGCCCTGGCCTGGGTGGCCCGGTGGTTAGAGTGTTCGCCCGGCGCACTGAGGGGTTTCATTCCCGGTCAAGGGCAGGCACCTGGGTTGCGGGTTCGCTCCCCGCCCGCTTGGGGTGCGTGCAGGAGGCAACCAGTCCGTGTGTCTGTCTCACATCGATGTTTCTCGCTCTCCCTCCCCTCCCCTTCCCTGTGAGATCAAGGCTGCCCGCGACATACAGACCACCGTGGTGCGTTAACCGTGAAAACATCCCTGTTGTATTCTTTATCTGGCTTTGGCCCAAGGGGATGGTGGAACATCGCGAGGAGGAAGGTTCCCGTTGGCCGGGTGCGCGTTTCTCTGAGGACCGGGCAGCTGGCGGTGTCCTGGGCCGCGGGCGTGCACCCAGGTGGCCGCCGGGCTTGGGGCTGGCGGTCACAGGCCCCTCTTGGCGAGCTGCAGCACCTTCACGTACTGAATCTGCATGGGCGGGTGGAACGCGGCGTCCCAGTTGTATTCGGGCGACAGCAGCCTGGTGGGCTTGTGCAGGAATAAGTATTTGTTCAGGTGGCTTTCGTAGGTGCTGTTCAGCCCCTGCTTGATGTCGTGGAGCATGCCCCCCAGATAGGACTGCACCAGGTCCAGGACCTGCAGGGGCGTGCCCCCCACAAGCGCCCCGTCGTAAAAGAAATCCCCCTCCCCCATGGGGATGCAGGCGGCAGAGCTGGGCCTCCTCTCGTAGGGGAAGTTCTTCTTGTGCTGGAAGTACCACCAGGGGTGGAGCTGGGCCACGACCGTGCCCAGGGCCTCCACCCCCATGTCGCTCTGGAAGACCTGGTCCACGCTCATGCTGAAGAGGAAGTCCACCTCTGCCTTGATGTGGCTCACGATGTAGTCGCCCAAGGTCTTCATGCGCAGGAGGTTCAGGTCCGGCCACAAGCGGTCGGGCCTGAAGTTCAACACCCGGAACGTGCGGAGGGGGATGGGCTGCAGGTAGGGCAGCTGGAACCAGCGGTCCACCAGGACATAGATGACCACCGGGTACCCAGTCATGAAGTGCTTGTTGGCCGACCGTAGGAAGAGCTCCAGGTACTGGTCGATGGCCCTGCAAGAAGCGAGCGCAGGGAGACAGATTTCCCGGGGCACACGCTCCGTCACGCAGGTTGTTGAGCTCATGAGTCACCCGCGTTTTGGGACGCGGGGCAGGTACAGGTGGAGGGGCAGGTGGGGTTGGGGGTGGACGGTTAAGCTGCAGGTCGCAGAGGAGCCTTCAGAGTTTGGGGACAACAGTTGGAGAGAGGAACTAGTGCTAAATGGATGTCAGTAAAAAGTTAATGACCCAGCCCAGCCGGTGCGTCTCAGTGGATTGGGCTTCGTCTCGTGCACCAAGAGGTCATGGGTTCAATTCTCAGTCAAGGGCACATACCTGGGTTGCAGGTTCGATCCCAGGCCCCCGTCGGGGTGCGTGCAGGAGGCAACCAATCAGTGTGTCCCTCTCACATCCGTGTTTCTCTCCCTCCCTTCCAGTCTCTCTAAAAAAATCAATGTCAAAAAAATATCCTCAGGTGAGGATTTTTTTAAAAAAAGGTAACAACCCAGTGGAAGGAGAGGGCCATGGCCTGGGCCCCAGGAATGGTGGTTGTGGGAATCACGAGCCCCTCTCTGAAGGCAGAAGGGCCGTGGGTGCTGTGCTCCTTGGATTTTACGTGGAAAAGGGCAACGGCGAGTGGGCCCTACCTGCCGGAGGCAAAGACGGCCAGGCCCACGGTGAGGTTCTGCCTCTGGTAGTGTCTCTGCAGGACCTGCCTGTCAAAGGTGCCTTCCCAGAGGATAGGGGCCAGCCAGTCCGTGGTCGTCACCACATCGGGCCGTTTTCTGTGGAGCGGACGAGACACGGCTGCAGTGAGCGGGCCCTGCGTTGATCGGGGACAAGGCAGGGGAGCCCCTCTCACCAACCCTTACTCAACTGGGCCAGAGGCTCGCTAGCCACAGCAATAAGACAAGAAAAGGAAATTACGGGCATTGGCTTGGAAAGGAAAAAATGATACGGCCCCTATTTGCCAATGACTTGATTGTCCATGTAGGAGATCCTAGGGATGGGGGGAATGACCCTATCACGCCACGCTGAGTGGCACCGTGTGTGTGTGTGTGTGTGTGTGTGTGTGTGTGTGAGCGCAGATGTCCTGTTCTTACCTGGGATCAAACCAGTCTGAGAGCCGAAGGTCTTCTTGATTCCTGGGTGCAGAGGGAAAACCGAGTTAGCCGCCGTCATTCGTTCAGCAGATGTTTGCCGGGCCCGTGGCCTGGCAGGCTGCTTGGCGCTGTGTCTACCGCTGTGCGGGTACAGCCCAGCCCCTGCCCTGGGGACGCCGACTCGGAGGAGCCCGAGTGGTCCCAGAGGTGGGCGCTAACAGGGCTTCTGGGAGCGTACGTGGCACGTTCACCTCAACTGGGGCCAGGGGGAGCCCCTTGGAGAGAAGGTAGCTCACCTGGTCTGGACGGGACAGGTGGTCAGGGAAGGGTCAGGGTAAGGAGGTGATGGCCAGAGGCAGGGGGCGAGGAGGAGGGCGAAAAACCCCAACAGCAGATTAGAGGGCGCGTGGCAGGATGAAACGCAGATTTAATTCACTCCTCCCCGCCAGGAGCCGCTTTGCTATGTGCCTGCGTAAAGGTGGCGTTTACTGTGCGTTCGAGTTAATCTGTCATCGAGCTCCTTGGGCAACGCCCTCCTGGGGCATTTTGTGAACACAGGAGCTAGCTCTGAGGGGGCATCTGTTCTGACATTATCAGAAGCGTCCTTTGTCACAGGTGTGTCGTCACAGGGTCCCCAGGATGAGACAGTCTCCCTTCTTTTAGAAGGTTGGTGCTGCTCACACCTGGGGTCCTGGGGAAGGGCTGGTGAGTAGAATCACGGTGGGTGGGGGTCCTGACCTGAGACCGTGAGCCACGGCAGTCAGCCTGGTCCCGGGGAAGGAGGGGCTGGGCCAGTGAGACCCAGTGGGACTGTTCCACGTGTCCGTGGCTCCCAGGCCCCCTCCTCTCATGCCCCCTCCTCTCCTCTGGGCCAGACTCAGCCCAAACCCCATTCTACACACCCAGCTGTTTCCAACCCAGGCCCAATGAGCCTGAGGTCAGCCTTCTTCACACAAAACTGCACCCACGTCTGCCCACCACAGAGCTTGCAAACCAGGAGGCTCCCTGCCCTTCGTCTCTGAGCCACAGACGCCCTCCTAGCTGCTGGTGACGCCAGCAGAGGGACAGCCCTGTCCCCACTGTCTCCAGGGAGCTGCTGTTCACTAAAGCTTATGCAATGCTGCCCTCTCGTGTCCTGTCTCTTTCCTGCTACGCACACACACACACACATTCACATGCACACGCGTGTACACACACGCATGCAAGGGCACAAGTGCCCATGGGCATGCACATGCGTGTGAGCACACACATACACGCACACACGCGCACATGTGCAGACATGCACACAGTGCATGCACGCACATGTACACGCATGCACACAAGGGCACAAGTGCCCATAGGCATGCACATGCACGTGAGCACACACATACACGCACACATGTGCAGACATGCACACAATGTATGCACACACATGCACGCACACGTACACGCATGCACACAAGGGCACAAGTGCCCATAGGCATGCACATGCACGTGAGCACACACACGTGTACACACAGAGCCACATGTACACATACACACATGCTTGTGTACATGGGTGTGCACACACTTGTACACACACACGCTGGGTGTCCCTGGGATTCTGTCTTTGCTTTTCTGTTCTCCCTGCTCCATCTGTGGGAACCGCTCAGCTCCTGCGGTTTTGCTCCCCAGCTTGTGGGTCTTCACAGCACAGATTCCTCTAGAGAGGAGCCTCTTCTGCAGGGAGCACGGGTCCGAGGATGTCCGCCAGTCCGAGGGCACTTCCTGTTTACCTGAGATAGCGCCCCACCCACAGGAACGACAGGACAGACAAGACCAGCAGCAGGAGTTTCTTCTTAGAATTCACTCTCATCTGGAGGGAAGAGAGGTGGAGCGAGGCGGGCAGGGGTCACCCCTCCGCCACCTCTAATGACGGGCCCAGGTTCAGACGCTGGGGTCCACTCCCTGACCCTCAGCCTGGGGGCAGAGCCCTTGCTCTGGAACCTCCTCTGAGGACCGAGGGCCCACAGCCGGGACACTCCTCATCCCCGTCCCCAGGCCACGGTTTACCCTTCCTTCCCCCCAGATAGAACATGGATCACTTGACCAGAAACCACGCCGTCTAAGCCCACACCGGGGTAGACGCTGGTACCGGGGTTGGTGTGCCAGTCAGAGGGTTACCCCGTGATGTGGACCCGGTGCGGCCCAGGCCTGCTGGGTGGGTTTTCTGTGGGCTCCTGTTCCCAGACCTGCAGGGACCAGGCCACCGAGCTGTGTGTGAGCTCCTGGTGGCTCGCTCCCGCCCACTCGGGTGACAGCGGGCTCTGGGCACCTGTGCCTGCCAACCCGGCAGCCACTCGCCACGGGTCCACTGATCGTGGGAGACGTGGCTGGCTCAGCGGCTGAGCATCGACCTATGAACGAGGAGGTCGCAGTTCGATTCCCGGTTGGGGCACGTGCCCAGGTTGTGGGCTCCATCCCCAGTCGGGGGCCTGCAGGAGGCAGCCGATCAATGACTCTCATCATTGATGTTTCTCTCTCCCTCTCCCTTCCTCTCTCTATAAAATCAATAAAACATATTTTTTTAAAAATGAAAGAAAGTTGGACATTACAAATGTGGTTCGTGGTATGTTCCTAGTGGGCAGTTCTTGGACGTGGCCACCCTTCCTGACTTCCCCTGGGCAGTGCTCACGCCTCCGAAACATGAAGTTGAAGGAAAGTCACAGGGGTGGGGTCGGGCAGGGCCCCTCGGTGACGTCATCCAGACTCCCCACATCCCTCCGACTGGTCCCTTTACCTTGGTTAGAGTGACGTAGGAGACACCCAAAGATGTCCCACGAGAACGGAGGTTTCCAAGCGTTCACTCTTCGGGTCTCACTGTCCCCTGCTCCTGGTGGCTGAGCCTTCTGCGGGTGGTGACGTCAGCAGGCCCTTTGATGATGTGAGCGTGGGGCGGTGTGTCACAATGACGGCCTGCCAGGGGCTCCTCCCGGTTGCCAGACGATGATCTTTGTCCGTTTGAGTAATTAAAGGATATTTGTAAATGTGCTTGTCGTTTCCCCTGCTGTCCCCTGGCCCTGGGGACGGGCCCCGTCCCAGGGAGGAATCGTGCCCGGGATGTGTTTATGCACTTGGCAGGGGTGGGAGGCAGGGGTGGGCAACGGCCTGCCATCTTGGTCCTCTAGACAATGCCCAGTTCACCCCGAGAGCACACACTCCTTCTGCTATTTAGCGTGTTTTTATTTCATTTTATTTTTTTGTTAATCCCCACCAGAGGATATTTTTCCATTGCTTTTCAGAGAGAGTGGAGAAGAGAGGGAGAGAGAGAAACATCGATGTGAGAGACACGGACGGGTCGCCTCCTGCACGCGCCCTGACCGGGCCCGGCACCGAGCCTGCTCTCCGCGTGTCTGTGTCCCTGCGGCCTCCTCTCTGCTCACACGCGTCTACGCTCACAGCCGCCGGGAAGGGGCGTGTGGATGGTGCTGAGGCCCATGGTTCTGCAGGCCTGTGGCTCACGAAGGCTCCTGGGGTGTGGGGCTGCCTGGAACATAGTAGGTGCTCAATAAACCAGGTATCGATCGACACACGAAATCTGCTCTGGTGTTTGAAATAGGATTTGGTGTCCAGTGCCCTGGTCTGGGCCACTCAGCCTCCCACCCCGACCAGCAGCCCACCTGCATCTGAGCACAACCCGGAGAGAGGGGGGACGTCCCATCCCAGCTCTGGGACCCCAGCCAGGACGGACAGGTAGAGGTCAGGCCAACGCCTGTCTGACCTCTTGTCTGTCTGCTTCAGCCCTCACCCCTCAAACCCCAAACATCTCTCCCATTTTTGGCCCCTTGCCCTTTGGAGTGATCACTTTCAGGATCCGTGGAGTTTCACCCCGAAGTCCCAGTCATGGCCCCGAGGCCAGAGTCCCCCCCAGCTGCACCGTGGCCGAAACGCTCTCGCGCCGGCACAACAGGCCGGCAGGGCTGGGCGGGCGGACGGGGCTCTGGGGGACTGCCGGCCTCTCAGGGGGCGCTGGGGCCCTGGAGGCATCTGCGGTGGGGCTGGGGGCCTGCCCCCCCGTCCGTCCGCCTTCCCTCTGGCTCCTGACCCAGCCGACGCTCCGAGCAGACTCCAGAGCGAGCCGCTGCTGGCTGCACGTCGCGAGCGGTGGGGGCGGCAGCCCAGGGCCTTGGCTGGAGGACGGTGCGGAGGATGGCCGTGCCGGGAGCCAGGAACCGCAGCGGGGGCTATAAAGGCGCAGGGCCTGGCGGGCAAGGCGCCCGCGGGGGGGATGGCGCTGCTGCTGCTGCTGCTGCTGCCGAGCCTGGGGCTGAGCATTTTCCCCCGGCCGGAGCTCCGGCTGCAGTCGGTGGTGCGCGGGGACTACAACCTGCACAAGGTGGGGCCTCCCGCCCGGCACCTCCCCGGGCCTCTAGCCGGTCCCAAGGGAGCTGCCTCTCCTCCCCCAGCTGTCCTGGCAGCCTGGAGGACCGAGGGGTCCCCCGGGGGCAGAGGGGTCCCCTGGGGGCAGAGGGGTCCCCCGGGGGCAGAGGGGTCCCCTGGAGGACTGAGGGGTCCCCCGGGGGCAGAGGGGTCCCCTGGAGGACTGAGGGGTCCCCCGGGGGCAGAGGGGTCCCCTGGAGGGCTGAGGGGTCCCCCGGGGGCAGAGGGGTCCCCTGGAGGACTGAGGGGTCCCCCGGGGGCAGAGGGGTCCCCTGGAGGGCTGAGGGGTCCCCTTGGGGCAGAGGGGTCCCCTGGGAGCAGAGGGGTCCCCCGGGGGCAGAGGGGCCCCTGAGGGCAGACGGGGTCTCTAGAGGACAGAGGGAGGCCCTGCCTGGGAGCCTTTGGCCCAGGGGCCGGCCCCAGGAGGGAGGCATGGAGAAGCCCCAGAGCCGTCCTGCAGGCCCCCCCCCCCCCGGGTGCCTTTGTCTGCAGGTTTCGGGGGTCTGGTACACTGTTTACATGGCCTCGGACAACATGAAGCGGATTGAAGAAAACGGGGACCTGCGGGTCTTCGTTGAAAAAATTAACGTCGTGAACAACGGCAGCCTGCAGTTCTTTTTCCGTTTCATGTGAGTGCCGCCCAGTCAGCGGGTGGGGACGCGGTGCCCTCAGCCCCCCAGGCTCGTCCTGCAGGCCCTGCGATCAGCCTCGGACCCCGGGGGCGCGCTGCAGGGGGGGAGGGGGACGGAGATGGTGGGCGGGGTGGGGGGCCGGCGCTGGGGCTCACCCGGGCCCGTGTGCAGGCTGAACGGGGACTGTGTGTACGTGACCATCGTCTGCGAGAAGACAGAGAAGAGCGGGGAATACACACTGGCCTGTAAGTGGACGCTCCCGCCCTCGGGCCTCCGCCGGTTTAGGGGGTCTTATGGGGCCCTGACGGCTTGAGGCCCCAGCCTAGCACGTAACCCAGCGGAGGCCCCGTGGGAGGCGAGCGCTGGTGGGCCCGAGTCTGGGCCACCCGAGCGGGTGCCGTGTGCTCACACCGCCCACCCAGCCAAGACCTCCTGGCCCAGCGCCCAGCCCCTCGCCACGCGGCACCCCAGTGCCTAGCTTGTGGGTGCCGGTGACAGGGCAGGGCCAGGGCCGCTCTGAGCCTCATCTCCACGCAGACGAGGGAGACAACAGGGTCCTGATCTCGGAGACCGACTACCAGCTGTACATCACCTTCTACCTCCTCAACGTCAGGAACGGCACCCGGACCCAAGTGCTGGCTCTTTACGGTACCGCCCGAGGCCTGCCGACTGCCTGGGGACCCGGCGGGGCTCCCTCGGACCCCCCACCCCGGGGACAGGACCCCCCCAGGGGGGTCATTCCAAAACCCCCACTCACGGCCAGACCCCATCTCAGGGGCGGGGCGGCCTCCCCGTGGCCAAGGCCCCTGAGACGCTCCCTGCCGCTCTGTCCTCAGGACGGATACAGGACCTGTCCCAGAGCTTCCTGGACCGGTTTAAAAGGGTCTGCAGAAGATACGGACTTGGCCCACAAAACATGGTCGAAATGAGATACCTAGGTAGGCCGTGGCTTCCCGGGACGCCCGCTCGGCCAGGCCCTGACGGGGAGCCAGAGGGCCTGGGGGGTGTAGACCCCAGGAGGCCCCTCTGAGAGCCGCTCTGTCTCCCCAGATCGGTGTTACAAATAACAGAGGCCGAGGAGACCCCGGCTGTCGGCCGGCAGTGGGTGAGCTCTACTGGGGGTGCGGGTGCCGGGCAGTGGGAGGCTGGCGGACGGTGGGGATGCTTCTCCCAGCCCAGCCCTCAGGGACCTGTGGGTGTCCTATGGGTGGCAGGGGCTGAGCAAACATGGACCCCGCCCTGTGTCACTGTCCTGGGGCTGCTGTCACCAGTGGCCACAATCTGGGTGACCTATAACCACAGATTAGTTGTCCTGCATCTCTGGACGCCAGACATCTGACATCAAGGGGTCCCAGGGCCACGGTCTCTCCGGAGTCTCCGGGGGCGGGTCCTTCCTGCATCTCCCAGCTCCCGGCGGCTCAGGGGTCCCTGGGCTTGTGGCCATGTCCCTCTGCCTCTGCGGTGACGCGCCTTCTCCCGTGTCTGTGCCTCTCCTGTCTCTTACAAGGACACTTGTCATCGGATGCAGGGCTGGGTGATCTGGGGTGATCTCGGGATCCTTACATCACACCTGCGAAGACCCTTTTCCAAGTACAGCCCTGTCCACAGTTCCTGACGCTGGGGTTTGAACACAGACACATCTGGGGGCACATGCAGGTGCCAACATGGGTGGGGGTGAAGGGTGCCGGGGATCTCTATTGTCCTCACAACCTCGTGTGAACCTACGGTTATCTCAGAATAAAAGGTGAAACGAGTGTGCGTCCCTCCTTCAGGGCTCGTCCCCGACTTGCTAACAGGCTCCTTGCCCGTCCCTCTCCTGCCTCGTCCGACGGGGCCCCTCCCCGCTGCCCCCGGCCTCCCCGCTGCCAGGCACAAACTCGGCCCAGTGCCCACCTCCGTCAGTGCCCGGGCTCCTGGGCCCTCTGCCCCCACCCAGGGCTCCCTCCACCGCCCTGCTTCCCCTCGGAGCAGGGACCAAGCTTCCCGCTCGCTCATGCTCCTGTGCTTCTGGGTGGGGCGCAGCCGGAGAGGGTGAAGAGGGGGCTCTGCTGGCCCTCGGTGCCCCCAGTCTCAGGAGCAGCTGGCTTTGCCCCTCCCTCCGAAAGTGGGCACAGCCTGCTGCTCCAGAAACCCCCAGAATGGGGATATGGTCTGGACAGCCCTGGCCGGCGTCAGCCCCAACCCCAGGGGCTTCTCCCTCATGGTTCACACTTTCAGGGTGCCAGGGGGAGCTCGCCCCGCCCAGCACCAGGGTCTGCCAGTCGTAGCTGAGTCAGGCTGCTTCCGGACCAGGGCTCCAGCTCTGGGCTGTGGCGGGTAGAGCGGTTTGCACCCCTTCCAAGGACAGAGCAGCTCCGTGTGGATGGGTGAACCGGGGGCGCCGGGCACTCCCACGTCCGGCCCGCCTCCAGCTCCCTGTCCGGAACCTCGGTCCAGCCTGCTGGGCTGTGGCCAGGGACACGTAGGAAGCTGCCCACTCAGCTGGGGCTGCCGGTGCGGAAAGCGGGCATTTGGGGGGTAGGCCGGGTCTGTCCGGGTGGATGCTCGGGAGGTGGTGGCTGAAAGTGCGCAGGGACACCCGGGACCACAGAGACGCACTGCGCTGCCCACAGGAGGTGCAGAGGGGAGCTGGGCCCGAGCTGGAGGGGTCCCCAGGCCCGCCATCTGAGCCAGGCTGTGGTGCTCACATGGGGCTGGGGCTGACCTGTGGGCTCCTGCAGCCCAACCCGACCCGGACACCCCGGTGGACAGGTGACAGGTGGGCAGGGCAGCTGAGCCCCAGGGCCCGGGGTTCAGGGCAGAGCAAGACTCGTCCAGTGGAGCCCGAGGGCACCACCGAGACACCGTCATCACTGTTGGCATTTGGGGCAGCTGAGGTCAAACCTCAGTGAATGATTCTGACAAGAGCCGTGAGTCGGCCCTGGCCGGTGGCCCCACGGGCTGGCGTGTCACCCCGGACACCAAGAGGTTGCGGGTTCGATTCCCGGTCAGGGCACACAGGGGAGGCGACTGATCACTATTTCTCTCTCACACTGATGCTTCTCCCTCTCTCCCTTCCTCGCTAAAATCAGTAACAGCATATCCTCTGGCGCTTGTGCGAGGACAGGACATGGGAAAGACGCCCGGCCACTCCGCTCCTTCCTGTCCAACCTCGCCCCGCTTTCTACCATCAAAACTGCTGTTGTTTTCAGGTGACGAGGGCGTCGGTCACCCCACTCGCCAGCCCGTCATGTCCCTGCCAGTTAATCGAGACGCACAGGGGACAGCTGCGGTGGCCTCGCCTCGGATCCGCTGCCGAGGAAGCAGGTGGAGCAGGGCGCCGGGGGCACTGGAGGGGGTGTCAGCAGCATTTTCGGAGGCGGGGTCCAGCAGGGGTGGGGGCTTTGAAGTCCCGGATTTCCTGGCTGACCCGAGGGCCCCACCTCAGGGCATGAATTCCCACGGGCCAGACTCCCCCAGTCTAGCCAGAGGGTGGGAAGGCGGGGGGGGGGGGGACAGGAAGGACAGGCCCCTGCCTTCCCACCCCAGCTGGACGAGAGGGCGGGAGGTGCCCACGCGTGTGGCCGCTTCCTTCCAGAAGGTGCTTCCTTCTCTTTGGCCTTAGATGACAGAGGCAGGAGGAGGTCCCCTGGTGGGTTTTATCTGGAGCAGCGACAGGCATGACCACCCACCGATGTGATTCCTGGTCCAGGATGCCTGGGCCGGAGATGGGTCCCCACTCGGGGGTCTGAGAGCAGAGGAGGCTCCAGGCATGCTGTCCCCCCACCCGTCTCATGTTCCCTCCCTTCAGTCCCAAAGCCCTGGGTGGGGATGGCCCAGGGTTGCCTGGGAAGCTGGTGGCACCCATGGGTGCAGCTGACTCTGCTGCTTCCAGGTCTGCACAGGTGCTGCTGCACAGAGACGGCCCAGGAGGAGGAAAGCACAGCCCGGCCACAGACCCCACAGGCCAACGGTGCAGGTCCAGGAGGAAGCGGGTGTAGGGACAAGGGGCACCGAGAAAAGGGGTCTCGCAAGGTCCCGCACCCCAGTGTGCGGCAAGGCTGGTTTCCGTCCAGCTGCAGCAGGCGGGCAGTGCTGGGGGCTTGTTTGGGGGATGGCAGAGCGCTGGGCGAGGACAGCTCAGAGGAAGGTCCCCTCCTGTACCACCCAGTGCCACCCCTTGTCCTGGCATTGTCTCTGCATCAGGCAGGCAGACCATCAGCTGGCTTTAGGATCCAGGACACCTTGGGTGCACATCCCCTCCCTGAACCTGGCCTCAAGGAATGTGGCCTACACCTGCACCTGTGCACACCTGCACCTGTGCACACCTGTCCCCTGTGCACACCTGCACCTGTGCACACCTGCCCCCTGTGCACACCTGTCTCTTGTGCACACCTGTCCCCTGTGCACACCTGTCTATGACATGGGTGAGTCCCTGTTCCTCCTCTGGGGACTGTCCCTTCAGACCCTTTGCCCATTTTTTATTCATTTTATTTTATTTTATTATTTTATTTTTTGGTTAACCCCCACCCAAGGATATTTTTCCATTGAGTTTTTTAGAGAGAGTGTGGGGGGAGATAAACATCCATGTGACAGAGACACATCGACTGATTGGCTGCTTGCCTCCCACAGGCGCCCTGACTGGGGCTGGGGATCAAACCTGCAACCCAGCTACATGCCCCTGACCGGGAATCGAACCCGGGACCCTTCGGTGCTGCGGCCGACGCGCTAACCGCCGAGCACACAGGCCAGGGCATTTGCCCATTTTTTAGTTTGTTTCCCTTCTCTTCCTTGGTGATTTTTAATTCCCCTTTTGCATATTGATTTGATACCCCCCTTCCCCACCCCTAACGCCAGGCATCCTCCTGGTCACTGCATCTTTGTCTTCTCACTCGGAAATACAAGACCTTCACTCTCTCCCAGTCCTGGCTCTCCAGCCGCCTGCGCCCCCTCCCCGCAGCCTCGTGCATCTGCAGGACTCTGCTGACTGCCTCCAACCAGCTGTGTGACCTTGGTCATGGCTCTTGACCTCTCTGTGCTTCGAGTTCCACACCTGCAAATTGTGGATAAGAGCAGCTGCGCCACGAAGCTGTCATCACGAGGAACAGGTGAGTGTAAGGTACTTAAGACAGGGCCGCTCATCGGCACCAGCTTGGGGCTGTCGCAGCTGTCGCCAAGGTGGAGCATGAGCCCTGGGAGTCCACCGGTGGCTATCGCCGGATTCTCAGCACCCAACAACGAGTCTGGCCCATAAACACCCGAATTAAATCATCGGTTGGGGTGCCTGTGCTCTGGGCCAGGAGCAAGGACACAGGGTGTCCTCCCTCGAGGTCGGGATGTCGGGACTTGAGCTCGAGTCCAGGATGGGCAGAGTGACATTTCAAAGCCAGAAGCATGGGGTTTGGAGAGTGGGACGGAGGTGACCTTGGCCATGCCTGGGCACTTGGCCAGAGGAGTGTCATCGCCTCTGGAGGAGTCAGGACGGTTCCAGAATGTTCTGGAAAGAAGAGTAGCGGGAGGGACTCGTGGCAGGGACTTGCGGCAGGCCCTGGAGGTGACCCAGCACAGCACTCACAAGTGACACCTGGCTCCTGGATGAGGTGTGAACTCCAGCGCTGACCCCTCCACAGGAGGGCCTATCGAGGTGGCAGGGCCTGTCCTACCCAGATATCAGGTACAACCCTGAAGAAAACTGATGGGCAAGGCAGCCCCACTTCAGGGGTCAAGGGCGGGCCTGGGCATGGCTGCCTGGGGGGTCACCTTCATGCCAGGGGTGCCCCACTGTGCTCGGGTGACAGCTGGGCACCTGCTGGGGGCAGGCATGTAACAGCCGAGAATGCGGGTTCCAGGGCAGATGGGGCCTGTGCCCTGCCCAGGCCCTGCAGGGCGGGATCTGGCACAGGGGGAACAGTGTGGGCTGGTCAGGCCAGGGTCTGGGGAGGGTCTCCTCTCAGTGAACACCTGGGATGGGAGATGGAGAGGTGGGCACGTCCCTGGCAGTAGGGCAGGGGCCCCACAGCCACACCCTCCTCCCCAGCAGGGGTCCCCGGCCCAACACAGGTGGGTGGGAGGCTCCAGGGCAGGATCTCTGTGGCCAGAGGCTGGAAGAACGTGCTGAGCAGCACCGAGTGCCGCCTCCACCACGTAATGACTCATGGTTCAAGGAGCAGGTGGATGGGGGAAGTGTGGACAAAGGGGGGGGGCGGAGCAGCTGGCCAGCTCCCAGACTGAGGCTGGCTGTCACCATCGCCCAGCCGAAGACATGGTCCTTCCAGAATGTCCCAGCTGAGGGGGGTGGCCTGGCAGTGCCGGGGTCCTGCTGGGCCCTGTGTTGCAACCAGGACCCTCAGTGGGGCAGGAGGCAAGGGAAGGGGTGGCCAGGAAGCTGGGGAGGGGATGGAAGCTCCACCCCCAACCTGACTCCCCCAAATAAGCCGGCAACCGTGCATTAGAACTCTCCAAACCGCCCCTGAGTGCTACTGCCTCCAACAAGAGCTGTAATTTGGTTCACAAAGGGCCTGAGGAGAGAAGAGGAGAGGAGAGGAGAGGAGGCGAGGGAGGAAAGCTGCTCCCGGGAACCCCATGGCTCCTTTCAGCTCCTGCCCAGCCCAGCCTAGCCCCCCACAGGCCCCTTCTTCCTCCAGCTCACCTGGGGCTCAGCTTCAGAAAAAGGGCCATCACTCCCCTGGCTGTCACAGCCCCCACAGCCGTCACTCGCCTGCTGTCACAGGCAGGAAGGCGGCCAGGCCCACGTCCAGGCCCACGTCCAGCCCAGGTGCAGGCACCCACACTCCTGACCGTTCCCAACACGGCCCCCCCATTCGTGGGTGTGAGGCAGCACCAAGGAGCTCTGCCTGCCACCTGCGTTGGGGGCTTGTCTCTCACCTTCCGTGGGTAGCCTGGGGGGAAGGGTGTGGTCCCATCTCTCTGTCCCCTTCGGGCCTGAGTTGGGCTCTGAGGAAGTTGAAGTCTGGCTTCCAGACCTTCCTCCCTGGGCTCAGGGCAGGGCTCTTCCGGGTCAGCCTGGCTGGAGACACCAGGGGCTTGGCTGTCAGAGCCCCGCACCTGACCCCAGGGAGGCAGGCCCGCTCCCATGTGGGTGGGGCCCAGACAGCTCTGTAACTTGGCTCTGAGTCTCCTCCTGGGTCATGGGACCCGGACTCACGGTGTACGGCCAGGCGCTGGCCTCAGCCTACGCCGTGCACTCGGTCGCCTCCAGCGAGCTCGTGGCACTGGGCCGGTGTCGGGGCCTGCAGCGTCCCACCGACCGAGGAGAGGCAATCGCCTACATTTGACAACACGTGTGTGTAAACCCACAGGACTGCACGTAGGCCCGCACACACGGGCTCACGTGTGCACACATATATGTGGTCTTTTAGAAAACACTCTTCAGACCAGGGGCTGTGGGAGCTGACGTGACTACCGAGGAGCCAGGACAGTGTGGCCTGACCAGAGCCCGGCCCAGCCCCGCATGCTCTTGGGGTCTGAACGTTTCTGGACACTGGCAGCCAGGCCCATGGAGGCCCTTCCAAAGCCAGGGCTCCTGGGTGTGGGCTGCTGCCCACTGGCCACGGCTGTGCTCAGAATCTCCAGGAAGGCCACAGGGGCGTGGGGTCCTATGGATGGTGGGCTGGGGGGCGATAGCCACCCGTGGAACCCACCTGGACCTGGGCCTCCCCGTGCCCCTCCGGTTGCACCCAGGGCCTGGGTTTGTCACGATGTTCTCGAAGCTGCAACTTCTCCCACGCCAGCTGCTCCTCACCTTGGTCTCTATGACTCACGTGGAATGAGTGGAACTTTCTGCTTTGGGGGTGGAGGGGATGCAGGCGTGGGGCAGTGGCTCAGGCAGGGGGCTCTGAGGTCATCCTCTGCAGGGAGGGAGACCCCTCCTGGCCTGGAGCACTGACTGGCCTGGGGGTCATGGGAGCCTGGAGCCAAGCGTCTCTGTATGGGGAAGAGCAGGGTGAGCCCCTGGCTGGCCTGGAGACGGGTGCCTGGCTTCACTGTGGCTGGAAAGAGGTGGGGCTTAGAGCCCAGCGACCACGGCCAGACTCAGGGCCTTAGGCCACCCCTTGCTGTAACCCATCCCTTCCCCTGATCCTGGGGCTCAGGAGCAGCTGGGACTGAAGCTGTGTCCACCAGTGGAGGAGGGGCCCAAAAATGGAAGCCAGGTGGCCTTTACCCCAGGCCCCCCACCATGGCCTCCTGATGGACCCTCTGGGGACCCTCAGACCAGCCTCATGGGCAAGAGGAATGGGTCCCACTCACACCCCTCCAGGGAGCAGACAGGAACGCAGAACGCTCAGTCCGGGGACCCCCTCCCCGAGTTCCAGAGCTGGGTTATTCTGGGTTCCACGAGACCAACACGGCACAGAGACATAAGCCCGGGCAGGCAATGCCTGGGCTCTGAACGGAAGTGGCGCCCCCTGAGTTGCATTGATCACACAGAGAAGTCTGCTTCCTCCAGGAAATTGGATCTCCCCTTTAACGCCCATCCTCTGCTTGGCACAGCTCAGCAGCCTCTCGAATTAGAGCACAGATGTGGCACAGACCCAAAATAAAACGCCTGAGTGTGCACGCGCTGCTCGGAGACCCCACTCCCCAGCTGCCTAGTAGGCAAAGAAGTCGAGGAAGATGCTGTCCACCTCGTCCCGAAAGGCCAGTCCCAGGCAGCCTATATCCCAGCCCCATGGCTCCAGAGGGCCGTCCGGGAACTCCTGGGAGCTGGGCCCTGGGTCCACCAGCAAGTCCGGTTCTGTCGTGTCCATCGGGCTGCTCCTGACCGGGGCCCCAGAGTGGACACTGCTACTTCTGCCCTCTAGTGACCCTGGAAGTAGACAGGACACGTCAGCAGAGCAGCAGGTACCCTGGGCCGGGCATGTAGGTGCAGGGTGGGTCAGTGTGCAGGAGAGGCCCATCCCTGCCCATCTGCCCCCGCTCCCCTCCCAGAAGCTCTCTGCTCCTCTGTGAAATGGGGCCACGAGGTGCCAGGACTGATGGGGCCCACGTTTACTGGTCTTGCTCGGGACACAGGAGGACGCTTCAGGCCAGAATCAGGCAACACTAAATCCTACAGACACACTTGACTCACACTTGTCCTGACGCCCTTGTGGAGACACAGTCTAGACAAAGGACACTGAGGTCGACTCAGAGTGACACACAACCAGCCCCACACGCTCTCTCTCGCAGACACTCCCACGTCCCTTTCCCCTGCCCTTGTGGTGACAGCTCAGCACAGGAGAAATAGCTCAAACACAGGGATGGTGTCACACAGCAAGCTGGGCCGGTCTCATCTCCCCCCAGTCCCAGCCCCGAGTCAGGGTAGCTGAGGCTCCAGAGCCCGCCCCCGATCAGGGGAGAAGGTGACCTGCCGAGCGTCCCCCACTCACCCGGCCACCACTCAGGACCGGCAGTCAGCAGGGAGGATGGTGCGGCCTCCATATCACACCCTGGCATGGACCTGGACAGGCAAGAAGACCCCACCTGAGCGCTCCCAGGTAAACCAAGAGGAAGGTGCGGCTTCCGGTTCAGGGACAATGGTGGCTCCCTCCCGCCCGCCCCGCGCACCCAGCAGATGCAACCCACTGGTTCCTGTGGGGCCTCCACCAGCTCCCGTCCCACGCCCCAGCTGGTGCTCACCAAGCACCAACTCATTTACCATCAGCCAAAACAGGAAAATTAGCAAAACAAAAAGTGTTTTCAAAAACACACATTAGAAAGCCACAGGGCCGGGCTTGGTCGATCTGGGCCTGGGTGGTGCAGACACAGGGAGGAAGGAGGGAGGGAGGCACAGAACCTTTCCTGGGGAGGAGGGGCTGGAAGGTGCACACTTGGCAGGCACGTACATGCACACGCCCGCCGAGGGCCGGCCCACCTGGTGCCCCATGTCACCGCCTGGCCTGTATCCTCAGTCAGGGGCCCGTGTGGCCCAGGCAGCTCTGAGTCTCTTCGTTCACCAGAGGGGAGGCTGGCTGCCAAGAGCAGGGAGGCCAGGCTAGGGGCGGCCTCAGGACCTGGGAGGGACTCAGGCCTGGGGTCCAGGCAGCCAGGTTAGAAGGCCCTATGAGAGAAGCGAGGTGTAGGTCAGCCTTCCCACCTGAGGAGGGGCCCCCCCCTGATGACCTCAGCCCCTGCCCACTGAGCCCTGCACCGGTCATGGGTCAGGACACACGGACGCAGAGGCAGAGGCAGACAAGCAACCAGGAGAAGGTGACTGCCCAGAGGCGAGGCGCCTGACACCTGGGGCCAGGGAGGCTTCCGGAAGGCGGTGCCCACTTGGCCTCCGGTCAACCATTGGGGCTCAGACCTGGGGGTCCTCTGCTGCTGCGTGCCTCCTCCCTCCAAGCGCCTGTCAGCCCTGACCTCGGGCACCACCCTCAGACCAGCGCACTGCAGTGTGGCCTCTGCACCCACGGGTCCTGTGTGTGGGTCCTGAGTTTCCTGGTGGCCCCGGTCTGTCAACAGCCCTGCTTTGTCCACAGCAAGACCCAGCTCCTCCTCAGTGGGCACACTTGGGGAGTGGGAAAGCACAATCTTGCCTCCCATGGCACTTGGGGACAATGACACATGGCAAACACATGCAGGCAGCTTAAATGCTGTCGCCACAAAGAGTGATCCAGAGTGACAAACAGCTGAGCAGGGGTCCAGTGTGAGGGGGACGCAGGCATCAGGGGCACCTTGTGGGCTTGTCTGGGGGTGGCATCAGGGAACAAAGGTCCCCAGGTGGAGAAGGGAACAGCCTGGGGTCCATGACTCACCCCAATACAAAACAGAAAGGCCAGCCTCACTAGGAACTGGCAGAGGGGGACCTGCAGAGTGGGGGCTGCTCTCGGGGAGCCAGACACAGCAGCTGCCACAGCAGTGGCCACAGGGGTGAGGGGAGAGAGTGAGTCTGTGTTCCCACACTTCCTGGGGAACTGGGGACCATGCTTGTACCCAGTCACACTCACCAGGGAGGGCGACTGGCCTGTCCAGCACCTTGGCCACCCCCATGGGGGCCTCACCCTGGTTCACACCTGTGGTCGCACAGTTCGGGGGTCCGGCTGCCTGGATGGTGCAAAGGCAGAAAGAGATTCTGAACCGTTTGCAACCGTAGCCCCTGTGAGTCCCCAGCTTGGCCAGGACACTAATATGGTCACGGATGCTCCTGTCCCGGGGTCTGGTGCACCTGCTGGGGTTTCACTCGTCAGGGGCAGCTGCAAAACGTCCTTCGGCCACTTGTGCCACCCCTCCTCGGAGGGAGCGACGGCCTAAAATGGAAAGAAATACAAAAATTGGACACGGTCGCCAGGAGACCCATAGGAATTGTGGGCTGTGGTTGGCCCCTAGCTGCCACGCCTGGGGTCCCGGAGACCACTCTGAGCTCAGACCCTGGTCTTCTGGCCGGGGGCTGGGAGGGTGAAGGCTGTGACCGCCAGGGGCCTCCTGGCAATGGGACTTTTACCCCACTCTGGCACAGTGGGTGAAGACACAGGGCTGGAGACAGAGGACACAGTGTCGCTCCCCAGGAGGTGCGATGACTGGTATTTGCATGAATGGAGAAGTGGCTGTGCAGATGGGAGGGAGCGGTCGGAGCTGCCCGGAGCTGGCTGACCAGGGCCCGCACACACTCACGGTCTGCTGTTCCCCACTGGGCACCATGGTGCCCGCAATCTGGAGGAACTGCACTGACATCTCCAGGACCGAGGCCATGTCCTCCCATCGGCCATCGAACCAGGGCAGGAGGGCCCGCAGGCGCTCACAGCTCACCGAGATCCGCTTCCCGCATCTGAACAAGCAACAAGCGTCCATGATGAGCCTGTCTGGCCTTGGCCAGGAGAAAGGACTGCAGCCACCAGAAGCCCCCTCACAGCAGCCCCGGGGGGGTACTCAGGTGGAAGGACCACAGGCTGGTCAGCTCTCAAGCGGCCTGAGTCCAGGTCCACCTCAGGGCACAGCCAGCCCCGCCTGGGCCAGCACTGTGTGCAGGGGTGCAGGGGAGCTGGGTCCCAGCACAGCCTGGGGTCTCGAGGCCCCAAATGCACCACCTCAGGATGCCCAGGCCTTCAGGTCAAAGAGGGGGCTGCCCCTGCCCTGAGTTTTCCTGTCCACCCTAGGGACGTGCCAGCCGTTCAAGCTGCCTGCAGTTTGGCTGCACCCACCCCACCCCTTCTAGGAGCCTGTCCGCCAGCCTCCCCCTGCGCCCACCTGTCCCTCCCGCTGGGCACGTTACAGGGCGGCTGGGCGGGACCCTCGGGCACCGGGGCCTTGAGGGGCCTGGAGCCCCCGGGGGTCCTCGGGGTGGAGTCGGGGCCAGGCGGGCGGACCTGCTGCTGAGACGTCGGGGACCCGGGAACTGCCGCCAGGGCCCAGATGCGTGTCTTTAGGGGGCGGCCGGGGCGGTGCAGGACAGGGCGCGGGTGGCCGGACCGCGGCCCACGCTCCCCTCCCCCCGGGTCAGCGGGGAGGTCGGCCCGGGAGCCGCGCGGGGTGGGGCCGGGGTCTCGTCCGTTTGAGTTGGCGGGAGCGCCGGGCGGCGGCAGCGGGTCAGGAACCCCGGGCACCCTGGGCGAGGCCCGCCGCCCCGCCCCCGCCCAGTTCCCCAGCAGCGCCCCGCGGCGTCGGGCGGCCCGGGAGGCCGAGAGCGCACGGCGGCCGGAGGCCCGCGCCCTGCCAGCCCCGCCCACCCACGTGCGCGCCGCCCACGCGCCGCCCAGGTGCTGCCCACGTGCGCCTGCCCCACGCCGAGCTCGGGCCCTGGCCTGTGGACCAACGTTCCTCCCGCGGAGTTGTCGCTGCGTCGGCCCCGGAGCCCCGAGCGGTGCGCGGGGAGGGGGGGAGGGAGCGGGGGGAAGGGGGGAGGGGGAGACGGGGGACGGGGGGAGGGGGAGACGGGGGGCGGGGGAGGGAGAGGCGGGGGGCGGGGGGAGGGGGAGGGAGGCGGGGGGCAGCCCGGGTGGTCCGCCTCCTCCGCACCCCCGAGCCAGCCCAGCTCCCCTCGGGCGCGGTCTCCCTGCACCCCCCCCCCACGGGCGCCCCGGGGGCAGCCCCGAGCCGGGTGCTGCCCTCAAGCAGTTACCAGCCTGTGCAGGGGTGGGGGGCACACAGAGGGCGCCCTCAGGGTGGCACGGAGACTTCCAGCGCCGAGCTGGGCAGCATGCCAAGCTGGTGCCCACCCGGAGCCCCGGCGGCCGGGGCCTGCTGCCCAGGGGCCCAGAGGGGGGCGGGTGGGACCCCCTTTGGGGGAAGGAACCGGCGCTATCTAGGGGGCGGGCTCGTGGGGAGGGCGCGGGGGGAGGGCTGCGGGCGAGCCTGCGGGACCGAGGGCCTGCGAGGGGCGGAGTGGGGGCCCCGCGGACCCGCCCGCCGCCATTCCCCGCGCGGCCGGCAGGGGGCGCCCGGCCGGGCCCCGAGGCTCCGCGCGCCCGTCGGCGGGACAGGGGCGCGTCGGGGGCCGGCCGGGCAGCAGCCGCCCTCGCTGCCCACGCGCGGGGCCCGCGTGTCCCGCCCGAGCGCCGCCGGCCGCGCGCGATGTCCGACCGGGGTCGCAGCCCGGGGGGCGTCCGCGGCGGGGCGCGGGCGGGGGCGCGTGGCGGGGGCCACGCCAACCGGAGCTTCGTGTTCGATGACGGCCGGGGCGCCCCCAGGTACGGTCGGCCGCGCCCTCCCCGCGCGGGGCTCCCGGGTCTGGGCTGGCGCCGCGGGACCCTCACCCCGCACCCCGCTTCCTGGGCCGGACCCGCGAGCGCCCCCCGACCACCGTGGGGAACGGGCGCCCCTCGGACCTGGCCGGCGGCCGGCACTCAGGCCAGAGACCAGCAGGTGCCGGGGCGTCCGCCTGCCTGTGCCCTTCGCGCGGCCTTGTTCAGATGCGGGGCTGAGCGTCGCGGGGGCGGGGCGGGGCGGACCCCCCGGAGCCTGTGCTGCGCCCGCGCCCCCCCCCCCCCCGGGGCAGAGCCTGCGGGGGCCACCCGCGTGGGGGTGGCAGGGCTGTGCCCAGGCCCGGGGCAGGGGTACCCCACGTAGAAGCGGGTTTTCAAGGGCTCTCTTCCCAGGAGGAGCCCCGATTGAGGGGGGTCCCCATCTCCAGCCGCTGGTTGTCATCTTGGGACCCCGCTTCCGTGGTGTCCGTTTGCCCACCCTGTGCGGGAGGGTTAGCTGACCAGGGCTTCCAGGTGGCCTGGGAGCCGGCCGCGGTCGGCCACCCTTCTCTGTCCCAGGACATCAGGGGGGTCCTGCCTCTCCAGGTGACAGGCCCAGAGGGCACAGCACTCTGGAGGGGCCGGGAAGAGGGGTGACAGCCCTCGGGGGCGTTGCCTCTCCCCCATCTGCTGGGCCCCAGAGGACAGGCGCACAGGTCTGCCTCTCGCCCTGTGCCAGGACCTAGGCCCCGGGCGACCCACAGGCTGCCCCTGCCCGCTGTGGCCACCCCAGCTGGGCGGAGCCCTGTCCTCCGGTCCTGTCTGGCTGGGTGGTTCTGAGGCCAGAAGTGGGTGGACAAGGAGACCTGAAAGGCGGGCAGCCTGGTTCTGAGGCTGGGTGCTGCTGCCACCCGTTTTCCCTGTGGGATGTGTAAAGTGAGGGGTGGGGTGGATGGTCTTTGAGGGTTGATTCTGGTGGGGACCAGGCTCAGGAGGGAAAGTCTCTAGCCACATGCCAGGGATTGGAGTGGTCCCTCTGCAGGACGGCCCTGGCCTGGCCAGGGTGTGGGGGCACTGGGAGTACAGCTAGGGGAGGAGTGTGTGCTCTGAGAGCGGGCTGTCCTTGTGGGTTACCCTTCCTGCTCAGCGCAAGGGTACCCCATAGAAGCGGGCCCCCATGCCATGGGACACTGCCCCTGTCCATAGGACAGCTTTTCTTCTCGGGGTGCAGCCCCCACACCCTGCTGTGGCAGAGGGAGCCGAGTGTCTCCACCTCCGGCTCTGTCCTGGCAGACTCTCTAGGGCGCCCCCAGAATGCCGGCCCTGACTTTGGCCTAGTTTGGTCAGTAGGCACCTCCAAGTGGCTATTGTGTGTCTGGCCAGGGGGTGGGTGCAGCCAGAGAACAGGATGCAGCCTCAGGACAGGACAGGACAGGACAGGAGGAGGGTCCTGGGCACCCCGGGGATGAGTGCTGGGCCCTGTGATCTGGGCATGAACCTGCCACCTGACCCTGAGTGATCCTCTCGGGAGTGTGGTGGGGACTCTGCACAGAGGCTGGCACAGGCAGGTGGGTGGGCGGAGCTGCCAGAAGTGTCAGTTGTGATGACTCCAGTTTGAATCCAGCTCAGTGGTGTGTCTGAGCTTCCCCCTGGGACTTGTTGCATATCTGAGGTGTGGCGAGTGCCAAACCCCTTCCCCAGAGATGCCCTTACCCCAGCCATCGCTCTTTAATTATCGTGGAGAGGAAGTGCCTCGCTCTTTGCTGTGGTCAGAGGGACATTTGGCAGCTTTTGGCTTGCCTGGGCACCAAGCCCAGCACTCCACTGCCCCCACCCGTGACACTGCAGTGTCCTTGGGACTCTCCTGGATGCTGGGCAGGGATGGGTGAGCTGTGTACACATGCATGTACACACACACATACATGTGCACATGCACATGTGAGTGCACAGGGCCACATATGCCCACTGCACATGCACACCCACACAGATGCACACATGCACACGGGTGTGAACAGGCACCCCACCCCCAGTTCCTCTGTCAATCATGGCTCTCCAGACTCCTCAGAACATTTGACCCGAGAACGAATGATTGAAGAATGCATCTTAGGAGAGGCACCGAGTCTCTCAGCCAAAGGGGGTGTCCCTCAGTCACACTCTGGGTCCTGGATGGTTAGTCTGAACATTACACACACTGTGAGCTGCTAGAAGAAACCTGGGGGGGCACTTTCTCAGGACTTCACATGTCAGGCTGAGGAACAGGCCCCTTCCCTGAGGCCTGGCCAAGGACAGGTGACACTTGGCGGGGAGAAGGCTGGTGGTCTCTTGGCTTCCTTATGTCCAGTAACACAAGTCACACACCACCAGTCTCCTTGTGGCACTTTGGATGAGACATGGCCTTTAACCCTCTCCACTGCCCTCCGAGCTGAGGTCACTGAGAGGTGGGGACAGTCTGTGCATCATCTGCAAGCTGGTCACTCAGAGAAACCTCCGCTGACTGGCCTTTCGGAGTGGAGTTGTGTTTGGTGTTTTATATCAACAGGATCCGTGGGACACGGCTGTCCTTGCATGTGTAGACGTGTCCATGTGGGCCACGGGGATCTGCTGTTTCATGGTTCGGCACTTCCCGAGTTAACAGCCATTGGGGCGGGTGTGACGTTACCCCGAGTTGCACCAGGGTCATGCTCTCATGCCACCCCGACCACCTCAACTTTTGGAGGGACAGACCACACCCAACCGCCGAGTGCCCCAAAACTTCCAGTGACACAGGCCTTCAGGCTCGGGGAGAGGTCTCAACCAGACCCCAGGGACAAGGCCAGTGAGCAGCTGCTCCCAGCCCTGCCACACGGGCACCTTCCCAGGAGGCCCAGGGCCCCTGCCCTTGGCCATCACAACAAAAGGTCAGGTTTACTTGGACTGTCAGCTCCGGGGTGGGGAGGGACGAGGCAGGAGACCAGGAGGTCTGCTCCCACCCGAGCTCATTCAGATATTCAATGTCACAGCTGTACCCAGAGGGCGGAGGGGCAGCATACCCTGTCACCTCCCCAGGCCACATTCTGGGGGTGGGGGCCAGGCCTCCAACTTCCAGATCCCCCCCTTCCCTGTGTCTCCCTGAAGCAAACAGAGGTCCCACCCTCCGAGGTCTCCCACCAGGCCTGCCAAGTCTGGGCCTCAAGGCTGAGAGAGAAAACCCAAAGCAGCTCCGAGAGGCGCGGGGGCAGCAGCCATACCTGGGGGGCTCTGCCATTGAAAGGAGCTTTCAGTGAGAAGGGGGCAAAACCAGAAAAGCACAGCCCCTACCTCTGGCCGTGAGGCTCCCCGCGGCCCAGCCAGCTTGTGACTAAGGAAAAACACAATCGCGCTGATGCAATTAGGAAAATGTTATTTTTCGAATGCTGCCAGTTCCTCGGGGTTGGACCTGTGACCTCGGAAAGCAGCTTCGGGCTGGGACGGTCCTCGAGCAGCTCCGGGCAGCTTTGGGATGGGGTTGCCGACACCTGTGTGCAGCTCGTCTGGGGAGCGGGGAGCCTGGGACAGGTCCTGGGTGGGGGCTCAGGGAACGTGCCTGCCCTTCCCCGCTTGAGGAGAGAGGAGGGTTTCCAAGAGCCCGCCGGCCCCTCGTGCTCCAGGTGAGTGGTCCTGGGCACAGCCTGCCCTCAATTTTCCACCCCGGGCACTGAATGTGGTCAGCAGACCCCTGCACCTGCTGGGAGGCTGAGATGGCTCCTTGGTCCCCTGCTGCCCCTGGCCTTAGGGGACGGGCCTGACAGGGTGGAAAATCCCCTCTCCCACGGCTGGTTCTACCTCCCTGGAGGGACAGAGAAAAGCCCAGGAGGCCCCACCAGGGTCACCCATACTGAAGACGTGCTTCCCCCCCAAGGGCCCTGCCTCCTCTCAGCACCGGCTGGGCTACCTGAGGGGCAGCACCGAGGGGTGGCCTGGGTTGGGCTCACCTGGATGGTCAGCTGATGCCAGAGGACCCGGAGTCCAGGGTGCTGGTTGGGGTGAGGAACCCTGGCCTGACCTGAATCTCCCACTTGTGCTGATGGCCTGGCCTCCAATTGCCCATCTTGCTGTGGAGACGCGTGTCCCCAGGGCACTGTTAATGGACGTGCAGCTGCCTTGGTGCCGCCCACTCTAATGGGGCTTGTAGCAATCCTCTGATTTGGGGGGCAGAGGGCTTTGGGGGTGGGGAGACCGGGGCTCTGCTGGCCCCTGTTCCCACCTGCTTTGGGTGGGTAACTAGTGAAAACTCACTTTGATGTGGGGAGGGGGACAGGAAAGGCGCAGGAGCCCCCTGGAGACAGAGACTTGCACCCCAAGGGCTGCAGACCACAAGGGCCCTCCTGGGACCTGGTCTGGCCCCATCCTCCTGCCCCACCACTGCCAGGTCTCAACTCAGGTGACTGAGGTGGGGGGGTCTCTGTGCTCCCGAGTCCGAGGCGGGGTGACACTGGCCCAGAGGAGCCCACCCTCCCCCTGCCGCCCCTCCCAGGTTCTAATCTGCCCCGAGCTGCTTGGCCCCAGGGAGTTTCCCGGAGGATGTCCCCCCCCCTCCTAGTCCCTCCCAGTCCCCTGCCCCCAAGGGTGGGGAGGAGGCCTCTGGGGTAGAGGCGGGTGCTCTGGACCCTGAGGAACGCTGAGCAGGAAGCCTTGGCAAAGGCTGGGGGGGCGGGGAGGGCTTGCTTGGCCTGGGGGGGCCCAGGGGTGGTGTGAGCACCTGTCCCTGAGCTGGTGGTGACAAGCCTCACCCAAGCCCTTGGAGTGAGCCCAGCAAGTGTGGTGGGCACAGTGTCAGGGCAGCTCCTGGGGCTGGATGCTTGGCCAGGTGGGCAGGTGGGTGGGGGGCAGGCTACGGGGGCAGGAGGGGCAGGGCTGGGTCTGTGCAGGAAACGGGGTCTGCTGGGCTGGGTCTTCCCTGAAGCCGGAAGGATGTGCCGAGGGGGCTGGGCCGGGGGCCACGTGGGTGGTGGGTGTCTGCGCGGGTGTGGGTGTCTGCGTGGGCGTGGGTGCGTGGGTGTGGGTGTCTGCGTGGGGCGGGGGCTGCGCGGGCGTGGGTGTCTGCGTGGGTGTGGGTGTCTGCGTGGGTGTGGGTGCGTGGGTGTGGGTGTCTGCGCGGGTGGTGGGTGTCTGCGTGGGGCGGGGGCTGCATGGGGGTGGGTGTCTGCGCGGGTGGTGGGTGTCTGCGTGGGGCGGGGGCTGCGTGGGCGTGGGTGTCTGCGTGGGGCGGGGGCTGCGTGGGTGTGGGGGGCTGCGTGGGGGTGGGTGTCTGCGCGGGGCGGGGGCTGCGTGGGCGTGGGTGTCTGCGTGGGGCGGGGGCTGCGTGGGGGTGGGTGTCTGCGTGGGGCGGGGGCTGCGTGGGGGTGGGTGTCTGCGTGGGGGTGGGTGTCTGCGTGGGGCGGGGGCTGCGTGGGGGTGGGTGTCTGCGTGGGGGTGGGTGTCTGCGTGGGGCGGGGGCTGCGTGGGGGTGGGTGTCTGCGTGGGTGTGGGTGTCTGCGTGGGGCGGGGGCTGCGTGGGGGTGGGTGTCTGCGTGGGGCGGGGGCTGCGTGGGGGTGGGTGTCTGCGTGGGGGTGGGTGTCTGCGGGGGCGGCCGGGGCTGCGGGGGCGGGTGGGGGCTCCCGGGACGCGGGGCAGCGGCGGGGGCGGGGGCGGGCGCGCGGCTGAGGCAGCGCCGTGTCCCGCAGGCGGCCGGGCGCCGGGGACGGTGGCCGCGGGGACAGCGCGCTGCGGGACGCCGGCGGCCTGGAGATGAGCGACCTGGACTCGGAGGTGCTGCCGCTGCCGCCCCGGTACCGCTTCCGCGACCTGCTGCTGGGCGACGCGTCCTTCCCGAGCGACGACAGGTAGGGCGGCGGGCGCTCCCCGCGTGCTGAGCCGCCCCGACTCCCGGCCGCCGAAGGTCCCGGGCGGGCGCGGGGCGCTCTGTGGGCGCCGCCGGGCATGCTCCCGGCCCCCAGCCCGCTCGCAGCTCTGCGCCTTTGGGGGACATGCCAGGGCCGGGAGCACCCCCGGTGGCCCAGGGCCAGTGGTCATTATTAATTGAGGGATTGTGTCCTTCAGGCTCACACCGTGGTCACTCCTGGCCAGAAACAAGCAAAATGCACTTGAGTCTTTGGTAAAAGACCCAGCAGGAGGCCCTGGGGATGACCCCCAGGGAGGGCGGGGCAGGAGGCTGGGGATGACCCCCAGGGAGGGCGGGGCAGGAGGCTGGGGATGACCCCGGGGAGGGCCGGGCAGGAGCCTGGGGATGACCCCGGGGAGGGCCGGGCAGGAGCCTGGGGATGACCCCCAGGGAGGGCGGGGCAGGAGCCTGGGGATGACCCCCAGGGAGGGCCGGGCAGGAGGCTGGGGATGACCCCCAGGGAGGGCCGGGCAGGAGGCTGGGGAAGTGCTGGTTCTCTGCCTCCTCCCCAAATAGCCGACTCGGGTAAACACCGGTGCTTCCGAGCTGCCAGCCTGGCGGAGGCGCCAGGAGACGCAGCGCCAAGGACTCCGGGCTGGAGCCTGCAGGTTCCGATGGGAACACTTTCCTCGCAGGGTGTTGGGGGCGGGGTGCCAGCGTCTGCGCCCGCAGTTTCCCCAGCAGTGCAGTCATTCCAGCCAGAGCACCGAGCGAGCGCATGGGGTTCAGACAAAGCTGAACTCTCAGAAAGGTCCCGGTGGCAGTGCAGCTGGGAAAACATGTCAGCGAGGAAGGTCAGCCGTGAGGACGGGGCACACGGGGAGCTGCTAATGCCATGGAGACGGGCGCCCTAGCCGACCTCACGTGACAGGCAGCCACGTCCTCCAAGTAGGTCAGGAGAAGAGCTGGAGCCCAGCATCTTCGCCACCAAGAATCAAGGAGTTGGGGTCCAGCGAGGGGCTCGATGTTTTATCCTGTTGGAGTGAGCGTCGTAGCCATAGGTAGACCCTCCCCGCACCCTGGCTGGGTGCTCAGTGACTGGAGCGTCCTCTCGTGCACCAGAGGGTTGCAGGTTCGATTCCCAGTCGGCACATACAGGAGGCAACTGACCGGCGTTTCTCTTGCACATCAATGTTTCCATCTCTCTTTCTTTCTCTCTAAAATCAATTTAAAGATACTAAATAAATAGGACCCAGGACCACGGGACGACCCAGGGGAGAGTTTAGTCTGACTCCCCTTGTGGGAACGGGTGGGGTGGCTGCAGGCTCTCCTGCCTCCTGGGACTCAGGGCAGGGCTGGGGCTTCCCGAGGCCGAGCTGGGTGCTCAGCACCTTCCTGAGTCAGCACAGCCCCTTGGTGGCTGCCCCACTGGGACTCGGTCAATTAGTGAAAATAGCTGCCCAGAGATTCTTCTGGTGTCGGGCAGGGAACGGGCGGCCTCCCCACGTGGGCCAGGGCCTCGGGGGCCTCGATAAGTGCCAGTGGCGGTGGGTGACGCAGTCAGTCACGCAGCCCTCGGTTTTCAGGAACGGGCGCCGAGGGCTCTGTGGTCAGCCATAGGGGGTGGCATTGTCTGCCTGGAGGGAGCTCCCCCGACCCTGGGGAGCGCAAAGCTGGTGCCGAATCCTCCACGGTGCCCGAGACCCTGGGGTTTGGGATTTTTATTGTGGTGAAATATACAGAATGTGGAATGTACCGCGAGGGACGTTTAGTGCATTCACTGCATCAGGCACCACTGTCTAGCTCCAGGGTATTCCATCAGCCCGGACAGACCTCTGCCCACTAGTGTTCCCTCCCCCAGCCAGCCTCAAGAGGGGCGCTGCCCCCTGACCTCAGCTCCTCAGGCTGGGATCAGGGGGGCAGGACCGTGGGCTCGCTGTTTTCCAGGGAAATAAAGCTACAGCCATGAGTCACCACAGCCTCACACAAATGGCCTTCGGGGAGGGAGAGCTTTGCCCACGTGGGCGAAGGAGGCTGTTTGGCCTCTGGCCTCTCCCAGGAGCCAGGCGGGGAGGTGGGCAGAGCTGGAGCCCGCCCACCTTCCAGGGCCGCTGAAGGCCTGGAGCAGCCTCACTGCTGCCTGTGGGCCAGATCTCGGGGTGCCCCATTCTGACAGCTCACTGCCCCTTCACCCAGGAGCCAAGGAGCAGCTCAGGCCCCTCTGGTCAGTGCTGACCCTCCCGTGTGCCTGGAAACCTGGGCATGCAGCACGGTGGTCCTGGGGACAAACTCAGGGTCACAGGGTCTCCACAGCTCAGGGGCTGCAGACCCAGTCAGGCTGTGAAACCTTCTGCAGGAGATGATGACAGCCCCCCAAGGGGAGGCTCTGATGAGGCGGAGGAGGTGGGAAAGAGCTTTGATCGTTATGAGGGTCCCTCACCTGCCCCTGCTTTGTAACATGGGCACCAGGCTTCAGCCCCCTCCCACTCCCCCTGTCTCCCCGGACCCCCCCAGGAGATGCCATAGGGGGCAGGGGCCAGCTCTGTGCAACGAGGTGCAGGGATGTGGCTGCCACACCACAGGCTCGTCCCCCACAAGGAGTAGAATGACCAGAAGGCTGGGGTGGGGGAGCCACAGGTGAGGAGAAAACCTGCCAGCTGGCACCTCCTGGCCAGCATCCTGGGCGCTCTGCTTCCCACAGCTGCCTGCCCAGCTAGCACCCAGCTCAGCTGTCCCGAAGGTCCCAGAGCCACAGCCCGAAGCCACATCAGGGGCTAGGGGGTGGTGAGAAGCACCGGGGGCCAGGGCTCTAGGCTCTGAGGGGCCTGGAGGATGGGGCTCCTGAAGGACACGAGGCCAGGGGTCCGACAGTGCCCTGAGGGCCCCCTTCCCCGCGTCCGGAGCTCCTCCAAGAGCACAGGATGGGGTTGATGTGTTTCTCTGGAGTTGAGCAACACCGAACATTGTTTCACACAGCAAGCCGAGAAGGGGGAGGACAGGCCGGCCAGCGCTGCCAGGAGCCTGGGGGGCCTGAGGACAGACCCCTGCTGGCCCAGCGGGAGCAACTGTTGAAAGCAGTGGCCCCAGGCAGGGCCTTCTCACCTCCAGGTCCTTCCGGCCTGGGCTCAGAGAGGCTGGGGTCTTTGCAGGATGCGTAACCCGAACCCCTCCTGCCCCCTCCTTCCCCTGAGAAAAGTGGATCAGGTCCTGGCCGGTGTGGATCAGTGGTTAGAGCGCCAGCCCTCAAACCAAAGGGTCATGGGTTCAATTCCCGGCCCAGGACGAGGCAGGTGTGGGAGGCAACCAGCCGATGTGCCTCTCATCCACGTTCCCCCTCTCCCCCCGCTCTCTAAAAATCAGTGGAAAAAATATCCTCCGGTGAAGATTAACAACGAAAGAGGCAGATCGGGCTGCCCCTGGGTTCCCGGCGGGTGGGAGCAAAGCCAGCTCCTCCCATGGGGTGCAGGCCCTCAGCGAGGGGGTGGCATCTGCAGGAACAGCCTGTGCCCAGAGCCGCTCACCTGTAGCTGCTGATCCTGAACTTGGCAGGAGAGCTCCCCGCTAGGCCCCGCGTGACTGGCGGGGGTTAGAACCACCGGTCGGTCAGGAAGTGCCTGGCTGGGCTGCCCCTGCTTCCCTCCTGCCCCCTGGGGCCTGCCTGCCCGGGTTTGTTCTCCCTGTCCTGGCACCGCCCACATCTTGTGACCCCCCCAACCCTCCATCCCACCTGGGGCAGCCTGGCGGTAGTGGGAGGGGCCGGCAGTCTGGATTCTGAGGGTGGGCACGTCTGCTCACTGGTGCAGGACCCAGGACCCCCCAGGGCCAGAAGGTGGAAGACCTTCGGGGGTGTCTCAGCTGGGAGGGGCTGTGGAGGAGCCAAGAGGCACAGGCGGGAGAGAGGCCTGACGGGCGAGGGAAAGGGCCCAGGGAGGGTGGGGGCTGGAGAACACGCCCAGCTGAGAGTTGGGGATGGTGGTGCTTTAGGGTGTTTAGAGAAGGGACAGGGAGCTGCTGGGGGTGGGGGGTGAGGGCTGCAGGGAGGTGAGGCAGGAGCTCAGGATTTGGGGAAGTGTGTCTCCCTGGTGGGGCTGGGGACCCCACACTTGACCCTGGCCTGAGCCATGAGGCCAGCCTAAGCCTTGCATGTGTGACACGGGAGGACACTGTCACAGTGGAGGGTGGCTGAGGGCCAGAACGTGCCCCCGACCCTTGCCGACCAGGCTGAAGGGGGACTGGCATTGGAGCAGCCCAAGCCCCACCTTGGGCCCCTGTGCCTGCTCCACCCTGGGTTCTGCCCGAGCAGGGCTGCTGAGCCCTGGGTGACTAATGGGGTGGTGGGTCCAGGTGGAATCCCCGCTCCATCCCAGGCCCTTCTCCTTCCCCCACTGTGGCCGGGGGCTGCATCCATCACAAACCTGTAGCCCTCGGAGGACACAGCCGGCTGGGAAATGGCCGTGGCCCAGGCTGGTGGGGCCCAGGCAAGATTGGGGGTCTCTTGCCATCTTGGCCTCCATGCAGAACAGGACTGGATGGTGCCCCTGAGAAGTACATGTCTTCCAGCACCCAGGACTGCACCTGGCTAAAGCCAAACCCCCTCATCTCTTCCTGCAGACCCCCCCCCCCCAGCCCAGAGCAGCCACCTGGGTGGACAGGCCCGAGCCTAGGGTCCTCCCGGATGCCCCTCCCTGCATCCAGCCGGTTACCCCTGCCCCCAATAGCTGCCCACCATCACACCAGCCTCTCCAATGGGCCCAACACTGCTGACTCCCTCCCTCACCCAGGCCCCTCCTGCCTGAGGCCCAGGGTCCCTGTCCTCCCCCTGCTCTGGGTGAAGTCCCACGCGGGCCAAGGGCCACGTCCTCCACCCCTAGTTCCCGGCTCTGGACCATCCACAGCAGTGGCGAGGGCCCTGGCATGTGGGCACCAGGAGCTGACCCTGGCACCACCAGGCTTCCTCCTCGGTGTCCCTGTGTCTTGGGGGCTCATTTTTTCTCTGCCTACACGATCGAATCACAGGAGGGCCCGGGGTGAACGGCTCCTGCGGGTTCCGTGATGAGAGGCAGGCAGATTGGTGTCTCGGTTTTTCATCCTCTGGGTCCAGGGCTCATTTGCCTGGATCCTGAGATGGTGAAGCTGGTGTCCCCCACAGACTGTGTCCCCTCCCGCCCCCTGGGCCCTGAGGTGAGGAGGCGGCTTTTCCCCGGAGCCCTGGGCTGTGTGTCTCCGTGCGTCTCCTGCCTCTAAGCCAGCATCCCTGGGACTCGTGGGCATGACTCAGAATTGAATTCCTCCTGAATTAGTGCAAAGCACAACCCAGATGCCCAGTGAGGGGGCGGCATCCTCCAGTGTCACGAAAACCTCAGGCAGTTTGGAGTTCAAATTGAGATCCTGCTCAGTCCTGACCCGCTCCCCACGACGGGTCATCTCTGTAAGTGTGGTGTCCATGTAGCTCAGCCCCGCAGACCGGGGCCTGAACAGAGACTGTGCCTCAGTCTGGGGGCTGGATGCTGAGTTGGGTGCAGCGGGGGCGTCTGGTGACTCTCTCTGGCTGTGTCCTTGAAAGGTGGGGTTGGGGGGGCAGAGAGAGCTCTAGTTTCCTCATAAGGACACTAATCACAGGCCCACCCTCGTGACCTCATCTAAACCTGATCACCTCCTGAGGCCCCACCTCCCAGCACCATCCTGGGGGGGTTAGAGCTTCACGTGTGAATTTGGGGGACCTGGACACTGAGTCCATGGGAGGCTAGGGACAAAGTTGACACTCACCAGGTGGCAGGAACCTTTCTTGCTTGGATTTAAAGCCCGGGAGCCAGTGGGAGCTTCTCCTTCCCTCCAGACTGGACTTGTCACCTGGCTGAGTGGAGGCAGATCCCTCGGGAAAGGGCTCTGCTCAGGGCCACACAGCTAGTTGGGGACCTTCAGGAGGAGGGGTCGGTAGTGTTTTGAATTGTGTGTCCCAAAAATAGTTTGTTCTCGCCTGGAACCTGTGACTGTGACCTTTTTTAGGAAACAGGGTTTTCCAGATGTAGTTAAGGTAAAGATTCAGGGTGGACCCTCCATCCAGTGATGGGCGTCCTTATGAGGAGAGGACGCGTGCAGGAGTGATGTGGCCACCTCGACGGCACCCCACACTCCAGCCCTCCCTCCTCCCCTGGTTCTCTGTGGGAGGAGGGGCACGGAGGGGGCTGTCGGGGTCTGTCCAGGCTGAGCACAGCCAGGCGGGGCCCAGGGCCCTTCTTTCCCAGGTCCCCTGACCAGCCGAATCTGAGAACCTGTGAGTGTGACCTTATGTGGCAGAGGCGTTGCAGACGTGATCGAGTTATGGATTCTGACATGGGGATTACCCTGGTGGCCCTAAATACCATCACAAGGGTCCTTCTAAGAGGGAGGCGAGAAGCGGTTAAAATGGTAAATTTTGTTATGTATATTTTACTGCAACTTAAATAACAGAGGGAGATTTCACATAGAGAAGAGACCACGTGAGGACAGAGGCAGAGATGGGGGGATGCGGCCGTGAGCCAGGTGGGGGGCCAGGTGCAGCCCCGGAAACCTGGATGCCAGTCCCGTGATGCTGATTCCAATGTCGAGCCTCTGGGCCACAGGAGAATACGTTTCCGTTGTTGATGCCGCCCTGTCGTGTGGTCAGCTGTTACGGCAGCCGCAGGACACACAGGCCGGGAAATCTCATAACATCTGGGGAGAATGTTGGGGAGAAATTCTGAGTAGGAAGCGAGCCTCTGGCAAGAAGCACAGGCTTCGTGAGTGGCATTAATGGGGTGTCTCCTGAGACTCACACCCCTGCATGGGGGGGGGCAGGAGAAGGGGAGGTGGCCCAGGAGCCCTAGGTGGTGCCTGGTGATTGAGACCCTGCAGGTGAGTGAGTGAGGGCTCTGGATGTGGGGAGCCAGGGCTGGGAGTCCACCGGGAGCCGCATGGAGCTGGCTTGGGGGAGACCGTCCCTGTGGCTCCCAGTGGGATCCTCAGGCTCGCTCAGTCCAGGAATGTTGTGTTTCGTCTGGAACGGCCCCTGCCCAGGTGGCCCCAGGACTAGCCCTGGTGAGACATCACCCAGGATTACAGCACATGGGACTGGGCTGCGTCCCCCCAAAATTCGTGTTGGACCCCAACCCCCAGTACCTCCGATGTGACCTAACTTAAAAATAGGTCTTTACAGGTACTGAGTGAGCCCTGATCCAGAATGACTCGTGTCCTAAAGCAGGAAATTTGGAGATGGGTGTTGAGGGACGGCGGCCAGCTGCACACCCAGGAGAGGCCAGGACACCTGTGCCCTCTCGTCTGTGCACAATACCTGTCTGTTGTTAAAGGCGGGAAGCACACACGGGGAGAGAGGGATTTTGCATTACAGTTGAGGTGGCCAGTGAGTCGACTTTTGAGTTCACCCGAAGGTTGTCGGAGTGGCTCAGTCTAGAGCCCCTGAGAGCAGAGCCGGTTCTCTGGCTGGTGGCAAAAGAGGCAGAGATTTGGAGGATCTGACGCACCGTTACTGGCTTTACGGGCGGCGAGGCCACGTGCCACAGCGTGAGGGCGGCCTTTGGGGACCCAGCAGCCGGCAAGGCAGGGGGCACCTCGGTCCCGCAACCACTGAGAGCGGAGTTCTCCCGATGACCAGTGAGCTCGCACCCGCCTCCCCCCGAGCTGCAGGTGGAAGCCTGCCCTGCCCGCGTGATCCGGGCTTCGTGAAACTAAGCAAAAGACCAAGCTGAGCTGTGCCCGGACTTCCACCCTGGGCACCGAGAGGAAGTGCGATTGGCGTCCAGCTGCAGAGTTGGGGCCGTTTGCTAGGCAGCAGAGACGGCATACGCAGGCCCCTTGTCCTGCAGGGGGCCCGGCCGTCCCCCGTCTGCTGCCTGTCTGTCCCCCGTCTGCTGCCTGTCTGTCCCCGCTGTCTGCTGTCTGTCTGTCCCCGCTGTCTGCTGTCTGTCTGTCCCCACTGTCTGCTGCCTGTCTGTCCCCACTGTCTGCTGTCTGTCTGTCCCCACTGTCTGCTGCCTGTCTGTCCCCACTGTCTGCTGTCTGTCTGTCCCCACTGCCTGCTGTCTGTCTGTCCCCACTGTCTGCTGTCTGTCTGTCCCCACTGTCTGCTGTCTGTCTGTCCCTGCAAGTCTGCTGCCTGTCTGTCCCTGCAAGTCTGCTGCCTGTCTGTCCCCACTGTCTGCTGTCTGTCTGTCCCCACTGTCTGCTGCCTGTCTGTCCCCCGTCTGCTGCCTGTCTGTCCCCACTGTCTGCTGTCTGTCTGTCCCCACTGTCTGCTGCCTGTCTGTCCCCCGTCTGCTGCCTGTCTGTCCCCACTGTCTGCTGTCTGTCTGTCCCTGCAAGTCTGCTGCCTGTCCACGGGGGCTTCACTTGTCCCTCTGCCTCCGATTACCCTAGTTAACTGGACGTGGGCCTGAGGGCCTTGAGGACGGAGCTGAATGATTCAGGCAGGAGAACGTTTAAAGTGCCCCTGGGCCCGAGTGCCTCAGGCCCCTCGTGTCCATTGGAGGTGGCCAGATGGACCCTCCAGTTAGCGAGGACAGCCCAACCCTTCCACTGGGCAGTTACACTTCTCCTGGTCACCTCGAGGGGCCCCGCCACCTGTGAACATGTGAACATCAGTGCCCCCCATGGTGCACGGGGGGGATCCTGGCCCCAGGGACCCCCCTTGCTGACTGCAGCTGGGGGTCGTCTGCCTCTCCGGCTGTCCCCAGGTATTAGCCACATTCGTCCACAAGGGGGGCTGTCCCCCATCGTGGGAACTGGCCTGGCCGGAGGTATAACTGACTGAGAAGCGAGTGTCCCTCCTCTTTAATCGCCACTTTTCAAAACCAGGAGGCCTCAGGTGGTGACACCGAGGGAGTTTTCTCTCTGGATTCCTCTTTCCCGAATCCTGTATCGACCCCCATGGGGAGCTGCACAGGCCTGCCGTGGGGGGGGGGGGGCTGGACAGTTCCCCCTCTGTTAGGAGTGCCCATGTCCTAACCTCAACCCCTGGACTTTGCAGATGGGACACAGGGTCTTCAGGTGTGAGATGGCCCCGGGTCATGTGGGTGGGCGCCCTGTACTCCTGGGGTACAGAGAGGGAGGCAGGAGGGCCAGAGGCAGAGAAGATGGGGCGGACGGGAGGCCCGATGACGGGAGCGCGGCCCAGCGAAGCCATGCAGGGGCCTCTAGAAGCCGGGCCAGCAGGAAAGAGTGTCCCTGGAGCCCCAGAAGGAGCCTCTGCCCACACGCAGCGTTTGGGACTCTCGCCTCCAGAATGGGGGGAGAAGACGGGTGTGTTCTAAGCCACCGAGTTCCTGGTGATCTGTTAGCGCAGCTCCTACGCCATGTTCTGATCTCCCCCCCTCAGATCCTCCGTTGTTACCGCCTGGGCCAGTGGAAGCCCTTTCAGCTCGGCTCTGTTCCCGTTCTCCCCAGTGTTTTTATTGTGGGAAAGTCCAGGTAGCATTGACCGTCTCCACCACGTCTGAGTGCAGAGCTCGGTGGCATTAGGCACGTTCACACCGGCGTGTGGCAGCCACCACCGTCATCTCCAAGACTTCCCATCTCCCCAAACTGACTGTCCCCATGAAACCCTCGCTCCCACCCTCCCCCAGCCCCTGGTCCCCATCCTGTCTCCGTAGACCCGAGTCCTCCGGGAACCCCTTGAGTGGGATCCTACATGTGTGTCCTGCCGTGACTGGCTGACCTCGCTTGGCAGCGTCCCCCAGGTCCGTCTGCGTGGTGTCGGGTGTCAGGGTTTCCCTCCTTTGCAGGGCTGAACCATATTGCGCTGTGTCCACGGCCGTCGCCTGCTGGGCACTCTGAGGCTGTATCCCACCTCATTTGCTCCTTCCTGCCCCCTTGTCCCCATCTCACCACCTGCCCCCTTCTTCACCCTGATCCCCTCCCCGCCCCCACCCCCGGCGGCTGGCAGTGCCGCTGGGCACAGGCGAGGCAAAGTGAGGACCCACCCTCCCCGCAGGGCTGCTGTGCACCAGGGATGAGGCAGCATTTACAGGAAGGAGCTTAAGTGCCTGGGAAAAGGGCGACGTCCTCGGTATCAGCCCCGCCCTGAGCGCAGCCATGGAGCTTGAGGTTGTCCAAGCGGCAGTGCTGGGTCACCTCATGGCCGGGGCCTGGGGGCCTGCGGGAAACTCCTCGCTGTCCCCCAAGACCAGGGACCATGGCCTCCGTCCCTCTCCTCCCCACACAGAAAACAGTGGACTTTCTGTGACAAACGAAGATCGGAAATCAAACCCGTAACTGGTGCAGCAGCCACCTGAACCCCCTCCACCTGAACCCCGTCCCCCAGACATAGCCGGCGCTGGCAGTTGGCTGGTGGTCCTTCCGTGCACGTCAGTGGTCGTTCTCATGAGCTCGCCCCATACAGAACGCTGGGCATCCTGCCCCGTCACCTCACTGATCCTGGGCCTCAGGCGCCATCGGTGCCCGAGGACGGTACCTGAGGATAGACACTCTCAAAAACATGGGACGGAAAAGACACAGCGCCTTTGGTGGACAGGCGAGCTGTCACCTGGCCGTCACCTGGGCGAGTCCCCTCTCCTCCAGCCAGGGGCCTCATCTGTGAAATGCAAGGAACCCGGCAGGGAGGCCACCTGGTGTAGCAGCGGAGAGCTGAGCCCGGCCACCCAGGAGTCCTTGTTCCACTCCTTCCGGTCTCGGTCTCCTGGGGAAGCCCCTTCCTCCCTCAGGGCCTCAGTTTCCCCACTTTGCAAAACAGAAATCTGCACTGCCTGCGGGAGCCTGTGTTCAGCGAGCGGGTCAGGCCGTCCCCGCAGGGCACCAGGTGTCCACAAAGTAGGTGCTTTGTCCATGGCTAGGACCTCCTGCCGGCACCCAGCCCGGGGTGAGGGTGCAGGGTACTGGCACCACGTGGGTGCCCCGGTGGACTCCCTGATAGTTTGGGGGGGGGGCCTTGAGGCGCCTGCAGGAGGGAGGACGGACGGACAGACAGCAGTTTCCCACCAGGCCCGAGGGGTGTCCCCACCCAACCCGGGCAGGCCCAGGGGTGGGAGCTGGAAGGTGAGCACTCCCTGGGTCCCCGGGGCCCACGGGTGGCTGAATTGGGCATGTGGTCCAGCACCCAGGCTCTGCCCCCTCTCCCGCGCTCCTGTCTGCGGGGGGAGTGGCCCAGAGCCACCAGCTGTCGCCGCGCCACTGTCCCTTCCCGGCGGCTGTCACTGTGACCATGGCTGATATTCCCGGGTGACGCAGCCCCTCGCAGCCGCGGGCGCCGGGACCCCCCACGGGGCGCCCGCTGCGCACCGGGGCCTGGGGGCAGGGAGCCCGGGGTTACCCGCAGGGGGCGCGCGTCCCCCGGCTTCCCGCCCCCCCCCCCCCAGCCGTTCCACTGCGGCGGCGGCGCGGGGAGCGGGGAGGGCGGGGCGGCGCCCGGTGGCAGCTGCCCGCGCGCCTCCCGCGCCTCCCGCCCGCGCCCCGCGCGCTCCCGCAGGATGGCGCGGGCCAAGCTGCCGCGCTCGCCGTCCGAGGGCAAGGCGGGCCCCGGGGGCGCCCCGGCCCCCGAGGAGCCGCACGGGCTCAGCCCGCTGCTGCCGGCCCGCGGCGGGGGCTCCGTGGGCAGCGACGTGGGCCAGAGGTAGGCGCCGGGCGGGGACCCCGCGGCCGGGAGGGCTTCGCATCGCCGCTCGCATCCCGCACGCGCTCCGGGGTGCACGTTGCGCCGCGGGAAGGGGGCTGCCGGCCGGCCTCCCCTGCACCCTCACCCGGGCGCCCCCAGCCCGCCGGGGGCCTGTGGCACCTGCCCTGGCCGCCTGGAGGCCGGCACGGAGGGCCTGCGGGCAAGACGGGCGGCAGAAGGGACGTGGGGGCCTGGGCGCCCTGCGGGGCTCGGTGACCCCAGCTGGAGCCTTGTCCACTGGAGACCTCACTCCTGCTGGCCCGCGGCCGCTTGGGGGAGGCAGGCCCGAGCCTGTCCCCGCTTCGGGGGGGAGCAGCCCCAGGCCAGGGAGGCCAGGGGCCCGTGGAGGGCTCCACAGCAGATTGGAGCTGGGCCAGGGCTCGGGCTGCTGGGGCTGTGCCTGGAGCAGGTGGCAGGCAGGGTGCAGGAGGCCGGTTCCCTGGGGAGGGAGCCCACGGGGGCAGGGGCAGTGCCCGGCCTTCTCTGACCTCTCTGTGAGTTTGGGCAGGCAGAGCACAGCACCCCCGTTTCACAGATGGGGACACTGAGGCTGGGTCTGCGGCACTCACACCAGCCGGCACCTCCCCTGTGCCCGGGGCCCTTCTAGATCCTGTGAGGGAAATGGAGATGAATCAGAGCCACCCTGGTGTGGGCACACATTGTGGGCACAGAAACCTGTCCCTGGCAGAGAGGTGCGGGCTGAGCCTGGGTAAGGAGAGCTCAGCTTCCTGGGCACAGGCACTTTGGGGGAGCCCAAGGAGAGGGCAGAGGCCTCCAGGTAGAGGGGACAGCCAGGGCCAGGGCCTGGGGAGGGGGTGGTTGGCAGAGACTGGGCTGGGCAGATGGCAGGACCAAGGGTGCCTGGGGAGCCTCTCTTCTGCCCCTCCCACCTAGCCACAGGCTGGCGGGGCCTCCTCCCCTTCATACCCAGTTTCCTGCTTCCCAAAGCCCCCTGGGGGAGGGCCTGGGAGCCAGGCTCCAGAGTAAGTGCTTCTAGCAGGCCCTGGAGCAGCTAGTGGGCAGCCCCAGGGAGGAGGGGGGCGAGTGCTAGCCAGGGCCCTGGGGACCAGGTTCCTCTCCTCTGTCTTCTTCCTGGACACTGCGGGGCAGTGATTCCAGAGGCTCTGGTTGCAGCCAGCCTGGCCCTGTACGGGCTTGGTTCCCTGCACTGTTACCCCTTTCCTGCAGGGACAGCAGGTGCTGAGCCCACAGTGCAGCATGGGCGCTGCAGCTGCAGGGCCACCTCCTCCAGGAAGCCTGCCCCGCTGCCCCCATCCTGTGCTGACCCTTCACGGCAGCCTCACTCAGTCCTGCAGCAGCCCGCCCTTGTGGTGCAGGATACTTAGCAGCCTCCTTTCGCAGAGCAGAGAGCTGGGAGCTGTCCGCAGTCTCCTCTCCCCAGGTGTAGGATGTAGGCTGCGGACAGGAGTAGTAGGGAGCCACAGCAGGTTCCTGGGCAGAGGAGGACTTGCAGGGTTTGTGCTTTAGGAACACAGGCCTGATGGAGCTGATGCAGCCCGAGCAGGGAGGTGGGTGCCCTGTCACAGGGAGCTGGTGCTCTAGCTCCTGCATGCCTGGCCTGCTCCTGGAGGGAGCCAGGGTCACGGCTTGCTGGAGGCCTCGCACTGCTGCAAGGAGAGGGGCTGAGTCACAGGGAGCCGCCTGCCACTGCTGCCAAGCCCAGGCCCTGCCACACCACCGCCTCCTGGACGCTGTGGGTTAGCATCAGTCCCCCCTCACCTCCCCCAGCCTGGGCTCCCTGTGCTGGGCGTGAGTGGGCCTCTCCTTCCTTATCTCCACCGGTGTGAGGTGGGGGGCCGGGGGAGGCTGGCTAGAAAGCATTACCTGGGGTAACTGTTGCCCCAACTCAGAGCTGGGGCAGCACCAGGACCAGTGAGAGGGAACCTGAGCTAGAGAAACACACAGTATCTTTGAGAAGCTCCCAGCAACCCTCAGCTTAGGCCCAGTTAAGCCCTAGCTCTGTGCTCTGCACCCAGCCCCTCACCCCACCCCACCAGCACCTCACCCAACCATACACCAGGGTTTGGGGGGCACTGTGGGGGAGCCTACCCACCCAGAGGGCCCTGCAGAGGCTGGTGGGCATGTGTCTGTGACCCCCACCCTTGCAGGCCAGCCCCCTCCTCTTCGCTATGGCCTCCTCTGGAAGGCAGTGGCCCTCTGTGAACCTTGGTTTCCTCTTCTGGGAATTGGTTGCTTAGAGGATTAAGAGAGAGCCCTGGAGCCCTCTGGAGGAGATGACCCCATGGGTACATCATCAGCAAAGAGCAGACCCTGCCAGGCCTCCCCCTGGCTCCCACCAGCCTCTCCCCTCCGCAGCCGGCCACACCCGAATCAGCTCCCAGCCTGGGCCTACTCTGAGGGGCAGTGGCATGGAGGGGAAGTCAGTGAGCTTGAGTACAAGGAGCCCTGGCCGTGCCAGGCAGACCTGAGCCCCGATTGTCTCATCCAGCCAGGTGGCCCTTGTGGGGACTGCCCCTGGCTGCTGTTAGCTTCCTGGGTGTAAAGTGAGGCTAATGATGCCCTTTCCCGGACACCAAGGTTACTGGGTGCCTGGGTAGGCTTGGGGAGGAACAGGGACAGTGGTCACTGCCACACCACTGGTCAGCACCTGCTTGCTTGGCTGAAGGTGGGTGGCCCAGTCCTTGTGTGCGGTCATCTCAGGTGTGGTCGTTACCCCACTGGCCTGGGAGGGGGTGCATGAGCGGGGCCCACGTGCTCTCTGCTGCTTTTTCTACACCCAGGGGGCCAGGCCAGGTCAGGGTCCCACCAGCACTGCCGGCTCCTCGCTGGGACCTCAGCCTTGTCTTCGGGCTCCATGGTCAGGGCTGTGTGTGCATGGGCGTGCCCCCGCTTCCCTGGATCCTGCCTGGGGCCTCCCTGCTTGTCTGCGCCCCACCTGGTCCAGGAGCCCAGGCTCTCCATCCGTCCGTCCACCCGTCTGTCTCCCGTGTTGACGTGTCCACTCCATGTCTGCCCCCAGGCTTCATGTGGAAGATTTCAGCCTGGACTCTTCCCTGTCTCAGTAAGTGTCCTGCAGGGGAGGGGGCTACAGCGGGAACGGACAAGAGTCCTCCCACCCTGGTGGACCCTGGGAGGAGGGCAGCCCAGGCCCACTTCCTCCCACCCGCTGGCCCTCCCAGGCACCTATCAGAGCCCCCAGCTGCAGCGATCAGAGCCATGGAGGGAGGTGGTCTGACCTCAGCCCCTCTGAGTGCCCACTGCCATGGCCTGGAGGGTGGGCCTGCCCACACTGAGTGCCCGGTGTCTGCCACCCTCTCCCTCGCCTGGCTGCTGGCCCTGTGTTTGGAACCTCCTGCCACAGGTCTTCTGAGCCAAAGCTACCTGCCCAGAGTTCCTGGACAGCCTGCCATTCAGAGCTACAGCCCCTGGCAGGGCCCATCCTGGTATGGGGTGGGCGCACAAGGGGGCTTCCTCAGGTCTACCTGGTGTTGGCAGACCCTGGGCACAGGCAGGCAGCAGGCCTGGGCTGCACACCAGCCTGGGCCCACTCACACACTGTGTGGGCACAGGGCAAAGATGACCCCTGGGCCCCTGGACATTTAGGGGGCCCAGGCCCTTGGGTGACCTGGCAGGGCTCGGACCTTGGTGGACCTGCTTCATGCTTGTAGAGAGGGACTGACCAGAGCCCTCCGAGGGACCTCACTGTGGCTGGGCTCAGGGAGATGGCTCTCTGGTCTGCCCAGCCTCCACCCCCTTCCTCACCAGCCTGAGAGGGTCTCACCTCAGAGGACAGAAGGGGTCAGGGCTGAGGACTGTCCCTGGGACAGGACCTGGGTTTGGTTTGTTTGGTGCTCGGGGCTTATGAACTGATCCCAGGGGCCATCTGAAGCCAGGCTCCCCCCTGCCTCCTGGCCCCGTGACCAGGCCTGACCATGGCACACCTGCTCTGGACATTCCTGGGTCCCTGGCAGTGGGCAGCAGGCAGCAGTGGCCCCTCAGACATGCCCAGCCCTCCCCACCATGCCTCCTGTCAAATAAAGGAATGAATGAGTGAGCGAATGAGTGAGCGAATGAATGAGTGACTGAGTGAGTGAGTGAATGATTGAGAGAATGAATGAGTGAGTGAATGAGAACAGACACAGGAAGGATCCCCCTTGCTGCGCCCTTGACCGTGGCCCCAACCTGTTCGAAGGCACCTCCAAGTGCCCCTCCAGGGCCACTCACCATCATGTGGTTTCTCGGGGCCCCCAGCTCCCCAGAGCAGCTTCCTCTGAGCTTGGCCACTGGCTCTGCCACGGGGCCTTGAGTCACAGCTGGACCACCGTGAGGGAAGGGAGTGGCCCTGCAGAGGGTCACACCTCTGCCCACAGCCCCTGGTGGGCATCCACCACGTGTGTTCTTCAACCACTGCGTGGGTTTGTGGCTCAGGGACCGTCTTTTCTAGGTGATGGGAGCAAAGGGTGTGGGCCAGCGTCAGGACTCACAGGACAAGATTGGCCCTGACCACTGGCACCTGGCACCGTCTGAGCTGATGGGTGCAGACCCCCAGCCAAGCACTTGGGTGGTCTCTCATGTAACCGTCCGCCCAAGAACCAAATTTAGCCCGACCTCAGGGAAGGGGCCTGAGACACAGAGAGGGACCTTTTCATTTCTCCATAGTCACGGCACCCCCACCCCAGGTAAAAGGAGGTCCCTGTCACTGCCCCAGCCCCAGGCGAGGAGGCCGAGGCTCAGACATGTGCGGGCGAGGGGCAGGCCTGTGTCTGGCCTCCTGAGCCGAGGCCAAGCTCACTGAGCCATGAGCTCGTCCTCGACCAGGCCGACCTGTGCCTTGAACCCTGGACTCGGGGTCCGGCAACCCCTGAGGAGGTTTCTCGGTGTTGGCCAGGTCGGCCCAGCACCCAGCAGAACTGCGCTGAATTATGCTCGTGGCCTTAATCTGCTACAGGGTAAATGGTAATTTACTTTTCGTGGTGGTGCTGGAGGAAGTGCGGCCACAGCTCATGAAATATTTAAAGTGAAGGGACCTCGTGAATGCTGCTGGCCCTGCAGGCTCCACCTCACAGCCCCTCTGCGCCCAGGGCTTCTCCCTCCTCCCACATGGAGAGCACCTCCCTCCGCAGGTGGATGCTGCTGCTGAGGCTCAGGGCCCACCCAGATGGGGGCCTGCGGCCCCTGGACAAAGGGCCAAGGGTTGGCCAGCACTCTCCCCACTGAGGGGGCCTCGGGGTCCCAGTTCTGGGCTCCGGGAGGGGCCAGTGGATCTAGAAGGGAACATGAGGCATGGCTAGTCTGGGTCAGTAGTCCTGACCCCACATGGCCGGGCAAGGAAGTCACTGGGCAGCGGGGGTGCTACTGTGAGGCACATGTGCGGGTGGTGGGGTTGTAAGAGGGTGTCGGGGTTGGGGTCCCTGGGGAAGGGTCTGGGGCGGTCCTGGCAGAAGGCAGGAGGAGGCAGCCAATGCAGCTTCCTGGTCTTTGCCTCAGTTTCCCAGCTTTGGGCTCAGTTGGGAGTGGAGGACCAGGTGGGGGTGGGGTGATGGCATGGGAGGCCCTGTGGGGGGTACCTCCCCTGAGGCTTGGCTGTGCCAGGGCGGGGGAGTGTCGGAAGGTTTATTGAGCTGAGTGCCCTGGGCGCTGTGGTCCCTCAGGAACAGCAAGGTCTTGGCTGTGGGGCATGTGCCCCCTGCCCTGACCAGATCGGCTTGTCTGAGCTCTGATGTCAGAGAGAAAAGCATTTGACCAGCTTCCCAGAGAGACCCTCAGGGGCCTCCCCTGACCTGGCTTCTGGCAGCACCTACAGAGGAGGGTGGGATTCAGGAGTTCAGAGGTGGGCTGGGAGCCTGGGAGAGGCTCAGGGTGTCTGGAGATTGGCCAGGGGTGCAGGTAAGCTTGAGGGACGGGGGCCCGTGTCCCTGACATTCCTGCAGATGCAGCAGGCCTCCAGGCATGGCCACTAGGGACCACCCGACAAAGCAGTTGGCCATCAGCTTCTAGAATGTTCTGTATAGATGATATGACATGTTTTGAGCCCTGTGCCAAAGGCCACACAGGGCAGGTTTAGCCCTGGGTGCCAGCTGGGGGCCTAGGAGTACTGGCCTCCGGGGAGCCTGAAGGGCACCCAGGTTTGCCCAGTGGCTTTGGAGGGCCCAGCAGGCAGGTCTGCTGGGGGCGCGTGGGTGCATTGGACGCGGGCGTCCCATCCTAGGTGGAGGCGTTGACACTTGCTTCTGTCTGTCCCTCGGTCTCTGGCTCCTACAGTGTGAAAGCAGCCAGTCTGCCCGGGGCTGTGGGGTGGTCCCAGCTGAGCCTGCCGGCCCAGCGCCCCACGTCCCTCTCCTGCCCGCAGGGTCCAGGTGGAGTTCTACGTCAACGAGAACACCTTCAAGGAGCGGCTCAAGCTCTTCTTTATCAAAAACCAAAGATCCAGTGAGTGGGGCCTGCGGGGAGGGGGTGCTTCCCAGGGGGATGGGTCCAGCTATGCCTGGGGCTGGTGGGCGCCCTGGGCTATGTTGGTGGGCGGTAGGCACAGGGGCCATGGGCAGTGCCCCTCATCTCGGCTTCATGCCACTTTCCACCCAGCAGGAGATGGGGCTGGAACCTGTGGGGACCTGCTGGACCCTGGGTTGGGCCATGGCATCGGGGGCACCAGCTCAGCCTCCTCCCCTGTGGCCCCCCGGCCTTCCCCCTGGGGGACTCCTGGCCCCTCAGTGTGGCCCTGTCCTTCTGCAGCCTCTGTCTACAGTCCTCCCGGCAGGAGCTTGGCCACTCAGACCCCTCCTGGGGTGCAGAGGTCACGCCTCTGAGTCCCATCCCACAGGTGTGCTCCCCAGACCCCACCCATCCTGCCCAAGGAGGGAGCAGTGTGGGAACCCTCTGCCCCTCTGGGGTGGCCAGTTCAGGGTATCCGGGGTGCAGAGGGAGGAGCATGGGCGGGGGACCCCAGCTGGCCCAGGAGCCCTGACCCCGCCCCCCCGCAGGCCTGAGGATTCGGCTGTTCAACTTCTCCCTGAAGCTGCTCACGTGCCTGCTGTATGTTGTCCGTGTCCTGCTGGACGACCCGGCCCTGGGCATCGGATGGTGGGTGGCCTGTGGGGCTGGGGGCGGCAGGGCCCTGCTGCCATTACAGAGGCCGATGGGCTTGGCTGGAGGTCTCTCCCCAGGATCTTGGAGAGTCCTTCCTTCCCCACTGTGACCCCTGTTCCAGTGCCCATCCCCCAGGGAGCTGTGCCCTGGGCGCTGCCCTCGGTCCACTGACCAGCAGGCTCAGCGGGGGGAGGATGCCCTTCTGGGACGTGGGGGTTTGGCCCTGGGTGGGGGAGAGGGTGCCCCTATGCTCCTCAAGCCCTCGGGGCCCTGGGAAGGGTCCCTTCAGGGGCGGTGTGGGAGGGGCTGTGGCCAGGCCAGCTGTCTCTCCATAGCTGGGGCTGCCCAAAGCAGAAGTATACCTTCAATGAGTCGTCTCCTGAGATCAACTGGTGAGTTCACGGCCAGCACCCTGGGAGGCCCAGGGCCCAGTGGGTGGGGTGGACGGAGGTTTACATTGCCCAGCCTGTCAGGATGGGTGCCCAGCTTCAGCCCATGAGCTCTGGGTTCCCTGAGGACACGTGTTCAACTGAACCAGGGCCAGCGGGTGGTGGGTGGCACTGGGGGTGTCTCTGAAGGGCACCCTGAGGGCTTTGGGAGCTATTTAAGAGCTAGGGTGTCACCACAAGCCCGCCCGGCCCCCACCTCTGAGATGCAGAAGGTGGGGAGGGGCACAGTGAGTCAGTGGCTTGTCCTCCAGTTCATGATGCTTTTAGCCAAGGAAAGCAGGTGCCCAGTCCAGCAGTGCAAAGTGGCCCCCGAGCCACCGGGGACACCTGCTCCAGAGGATAGGACGTGTCCCCAGGGCTTGGCCACCTCCCAGGGGACGGGGGGCACTACTCCCTGTCATTCTCCAACAGCCAGATGAGCGGACAGCCCCTTGGCCTCCCACCCCTCCCTCGGCCCCCCAGCCTTATGGAGCAGCCCTGGTCCTTCCATTCTGATGACCACCAGTGTCTTGGCGAGGACACCCCTCCCCATGTCACTTGACCTCACAGTAGCTCTGCAGGGAAACTGAGGCCAGCACCTCCCCTTAGCAACAGGCGTAGGAGCCCCATCACCAGGGCTGGGGAGAGAGGCCATGTGGGCACCTGGGACCTCAGAACCTGCAGCCCTGCCACACGTCGGGCAGCTTGGCTCTGGCCTCACAGGCACCTGGAGGACTCCTGCTCCGGGAGCCTCTTCCTCCCTCCAAGGGCAAGGCTGGACGCCGCCCAGCTCACCTCTGTCTCCCCAGGGCACCCATCCTGTGGGTGGAGAGGAAGATGGCTCTGTGGGTGATTCAGGTGAGTGGGAGGGGAACCGCCCCCCCAGCCCCCCAGGCCTCCCCCTGCCCCCTCTGAGACGCCCGCCTCCCCCAGGTCATCGTGGCCATAATAAGCTTCCTGGAGACTATGCTGCTCATTTACCTCAGCTACAAAGTGAGTGCCCGGCCCGGCCTGTCCCGGAGCCCCCACCGTCTTCCCCTCTGAGCCCCCCCAGTCCCTGACCTCTGGCTGGTCCTTCTCCCCACTCCGGCCTGTTTGGCTCCCAGGGCAACATCTGGGAGCAGATCTTCCGCGTGTCCTTCATCCTGGAAATGATCAACACGCTGCCCTTCATCATCACGGTGGGTGAGCCGCCGGCTGGGGCCGGGCCTGGTCCCCCTGCCGCCTGGTCCCCTCGCCCCTGACCCGTCTCCCCCACAGATATTCTGGGCGCCGCTGCGGAACCTGTTCATCCCCGTGTTTCTGAACTGCTGGCTGGCCAAGCACGCACTGGAGAACATGATTGTGAGCCGGGCACCCGCCTCGCCTCTGCCTGCCCCCCAGAAAACCGTCCTCTGTCACCCCAAAGAGATCTGCCCTTTTCCTGGCCTGAGGAGGAGTGGCTGGGGGAGGGCAGGGTGGGGCCATAGGAACAGGGACCCCTGGACCCAGGACCACGCGGCCCAGGCCGCAACAAACAGGCCACGGGCAGACCCTCTGCTGAGTGTGTGAGTCCAGCCATGTGGCAGAAATGTCGGCAGGCGGCCAGGACTGCGTCCTTCTGCCCCTTCACACCAGGCCCTGGGCTCACGGCCCTGGGCTCACCCCCATGCTAACTGTGCCAGGGCCTCCAATCCTGTGCCCTCGGCCCCTACTCCCCACCCCCAGCCGGGGGAGGGCCCTGGGCTCCACAGGGCTCCCAGCCTCTGCCACTGACGCCCTGTCCCGCAGAACGACTTCCACCGGGCCATCCTGCGGACGCAGTCGGCCATGTTCAACCAGGTCCTGATCCTGTTCTGCACCCTGCTGTGCCTGGTCTTCACGGGGTGAGTCATGCCCCTGGGAGGCCCCGCTCCAGGGCAGAGCCAGGCCCCGGACCGAGAAGTCACAAGGCCTCAGGGGGGCTGATGGCCGGAGGCAGCTCAGAGCCCTGTCCCCAGGCTCCTCTGGGGTCCGGAAGACACGGTCTAGCTCCCTGGACAGTACCTCGGGTGGTGGCTCCGTGGCCGGGGACTGGCTTCTGGCCAGGTGGGGACCCTCTGGCTTCAAGTTTAAGTGAGAGCGAGGTCTGGGAGCAGCCAGAGTACAAGATGGGGAGCCTGGCGCCCCGCATCTGCCCATGGAACTGCCAGGGCACTTAACCTGCCTGTACTGGTGAAGCTGGTCCCTGCCTCCTGTCTTCCCAGCAAGGTCAAGGGGGCATCGAGGCCCTGGGGGGCGGCGCACTTCCCATCTCCTCTTGCTTAACCCCCAATACACACAGACCTCAGTGGAGAGGACAGGGTGTCCACAGGGCAGATTCACCCACTCCCTCCCAGCACCCGGTCCACCGTGTACCCCAGCGGGGTGGGGGATCCCTGAGCCCCACTGCGTGATCCCCATGGTGTGTGCTGTGGTCCCTGGGCCCTGCCATCAGCACCTCCTGGTGTGCAGACGGGCCTTGGGGGTGGGCATGTGAAGGGCCGTCCAGCTCTGTGCCCCAGGGGGCCTGGGCACCTCACAGCCTGCCTGACCTCCTGGGTGAGGACCGGGCCTTGAAAGGTGGGGTGGCCTGGGGGGCTCCCAGCCTGGGGGCCACACCGCTTCCCCCGACCCCCAGGCCCACACTCCACCCGTGCAGCTGTGTTCATATCCACACTCCCGGCAAACTGTTCAGGGGCCTCGGAATGGCCACCAGGCAGGAGGGGGCAGCCCCGGGGGAGCCCTCCATGCTGGGTGTGCAGCTCCGTGGGGAGCACTGGCTGAGCTGGCCCAGGTGTTGGGTTGTGGGGGGCTGGGGCACCCAGGTCGGCCCTGGGTCCTAGGTGACCCAGTGACATACCACCGAGTCTCTGGGTGACGGAGGTCCCATGGGCAGGCAGAGCTTTGCCCCGGGGCTCAGAGGCGGCCAGGCCCCGCAGCCCTGACCCCCGGGCTCACAGGACCTGCGGCATCCAGCACCTGGAGCGAGCGGGCGAGAGCCTGTCCCTGCTGACATCGTTCTACTTCTGCATCGTCACCTTCTCCACCGTGGGCTATGGCGACGTGACGCCCAAGATCTGGCCATCCCAGCTGCTCGTGGTTGTCATGATCTGCGTGGCCCTCGTGGTGCTCCCGCTGCAGGTGAGCCCGCCCTGTCTGTGGGAGGGCGGGCGAGGCTGGGCCACACAGGGCAGGAGCGGGAGCACTGGCCCTTCCCGTGGACACTCCGTGGGCGGCAGGTGTCTGGTAGCTACGAAGCCCAGGATGGGCTGGGCCCTGGACAGCTCCGCCAGGCACCTTTTTAAAAAAAATCCTCACCCAAGCATGTGCTTTTTTATCGATCTTAGAGGAAGGGAGAGGGAGAGAGAGAGACATCGACGTGGGAGAGAAACATTGACCGGTTGCCTTCCATACACACCCCAACCAGGGATGGAACCCGCAACCCTAGTGTGTGCCCTGATGGAGACTCAGATCCAGGACCTTTCGGTGCACGGGACGAAACAGCCTAGCGACGCTGGCAGGGCCGCTTTGTGCACATTTACCTACCTGTCATTTTCCTAATTTGAAATGACTGTCAGCACCCAAAGCTCACATCCAGGAGGCATGGGCCAGGTGGATGGTGTCCCCAGACCTGCAGCCTTGAATCGCCCACCTGTCTGACATGGGCTCGTAACCATGGGTCCTGAAAGTGTCCCTTCCATGCAGGAGGCTGGATTCTTAATTTTGTGGCTAAGATTTCCTAACACACTTTCACGTTTCTCCACAATGGGTCTCAGGTGCTGATGGAAGCCCAGCGTCTCGTAAATTATTCCTGGGTGTCCCGAGTGCAGACTTTGATATCCACTAATGGCCACTTGGCTTCTGGAGCTGGGAGCTGGGTGTGCTGTGTCTCTCACTACCCCATGAGCCAACTGCGATATCCACCCTGTCTCTCCGTGGCCCCCACATGACCCAGTGCCATGCACACCCTCGGTTCCCAGACACAGGGTGGTCAGGACACAACTCCATCCTTGCCTGGCCTCCTCGGGTCTCCAGGCCTCTGCCCTCCTCCCCTTGTCCCCTCATCCCACATGAACTGCCAGCTGCCACCCCACTCTGCTGTCTGGGGCTCCCCCATCTGCTGTTCCCACAGGGAAAGGCCCCGCTCTGATGTCACCATCACCCCACAGCTGGGCCCCAGGTGTCTCACCGGGGCCCTCAAAGCCCCAAGTCCAGGCCACCTGGTGCTCACCTGCTCTTACCCACCACAGTTTGAGGAGCTCGTATACCTGTGGATGGAGCGACAGAAGTCGGGGGGCAACTACAGCCGCCACCGGGCCCAGACGGAGAAACACGTGATCCTGTGTGTCAGCTCCCTCAAGATCGATCTGCTCATGGACTTCCTGAACGAGTTCTACGCCCACCCCCGGCTCCAGGTGCAGCTCCACCCACAGCCCGCCCTTCCCAGGTGGTCCCCCACACCTTGGGATGGGTCAGGGGTCCCAGAGGCTGCCTGTGTGACCCCCACTCCCATGCCCTGGCTGCAGGACTATTATGTGGTCATCCTGTGCCCCACTGAGATGGACATCCAGGTCCGCAGGGTCCTGCAGATCCCCCTGTGGTCCCAGCGGGTCATCTACCTCCAGGGCTCCGCGCTCAAGGACCAGGACCTCATGCGAGCCAAGTGAGCGAGCAGCCAGGAGGCCGGAATCCCCCCCACAAGGAGGCCCATCTCTGTGTGCTGGCGTCTGGGGGGAGGGTCTTCCCCAGGTTCTAGGAGGGGCTCAGAGGAGGGGGACTGGGCATCACTACGTGCCTGGGGGATGATGCACTGTGGGCGGGTTTCTTTTAAAGATAAGCTGACAGGTGACTTGAGGTAAGAAGACTGAGTCCTTAGATGGAACTTTCCAGAACGTGTCCCACCTGAATTAATGGGGACATATGCCCCCCACCGTGGTCAGTGCCCTGACAGCAGGTTGTTAGCACAGAGAGGTGGGGTCTTGACGGGACCCACCCCTTCAGCCTCTGCCCCCAGCTCCTGATGGCCCAGCTGGAATTGTGGCCGGGTCCAGGCCTCGCTCAGATCTGTGCTTTGCAGGATGGACAACGGGGAAGCCTGCTTCATCCTTAGCAGCCGAAACGAGGTGGACCGCACAGCAGCAGTGAGTGCCACAGGCCCCCACCCTGGGGCCCACTCTGCTGCCGCCCCAGCACTGACCACGCCCTCCCCACCCCAGGACCACCAGACCATCCTCCGAGCCTGGGCCGTGAAGGACTTTGCCCCCAACTGCCCCCTTTATGTGCAGATCCTCAAGCCCGAGAACAAGTTTCATGTCAAGTTTGCAGGTACATACTTCTGGGGGCCATGTGTGCACACAGGTGCATGTGCCCCTCCCAGGATTGGGGGGCTGGAGCACCACGGGCCCAGGAGCACGCAGAGCCGAGGCTGGGGGATGGCTGGCATGCCACCCTCACCAAAGACAGGTGGAGGGGGACCCCATGCATGTCCAGCTGTTGTAGACACTGGTCCTGCACCAGGGGGCTGAGGGTCAGTGAGGGCAAGAGCCCAGGGCAGGGGAGGGCAGGTGCATCTACTAAGCACCTCATGGGCATGCCCGAGCTGGGCACGAGGGGGCTGAGGGGCGTCTGCCTGAGGACAGCCACTGGCCTCCCTGCCTGCAGACCACGTGGTGTGTGAGGAGGAGTGCAAGTATGCCATGCTGGCCCTGAACTGCATCTGCCCGGCCACGTCCACGCTCATCACCCTGCTGGTGCACACGTCCCGCGGCCAGTGAGTGCCGCCCACCCTGCGCCACACCAGGGAGACGGGTGACGAGACCTGTGATGGAGAGGGGCATGTGGAGGGGGCAAAGGTCTCGTCCAGGGAGGGGGATGCTGGGGGGGGGGGTGGAGATCACAAGTATGGACCCAGCTGAGGACGCTAGGCCCCCCCAGGAAGCAGGTGCTGGGGACCCTGAGCAGCCAGGTGGGGGTGGCCTGGGCTGCTGGGAACTGTAAGCAGGGTCCACTGGATGTAAGGGAGAGCGGTGGCCAGGAGAGCCATGTCTTGGAGCCAGCACTGGCTGGTGGGGCTTGGTTTCGGGGGGAAAGGTGCGTTTGGTTCACAGTACCTGGGTGGGGGGACCCGGGCAGAGCCCTGGGACAGAGCCGGGTGCTGTCCTTTCTTTGGGAAGACAAGGCTGGGGTCCCCCCCGACAGGGGCCCTGGGCTCCTTGTGGGACCTGTGCAGCCCTGGGGCAGGACCGAGGCAGGTGAGGTGGACACTGGACCAGGAGGACCCACAGGCCATGGAGGCCAGCCTTGGCCCCAAGACATTTTGGTGCCCCCTAAAATCAGACCCTTGTGTTTATGGCATTTTATTTTGTGATGTCTGTATTGATGTCAGAGAGAGGAAGGGGGAGGGAGAGGGAAACATCAGTGATGAGAGTCATGGCTGGGCCGCCTCCTGCGCGCCCCCTACTGGGGGTCAAGGAGCCCGCAACCCGGGCCGCGCCCCGACGGGAATGGACCCCGGTTCCCGGATCCCCGGGCGATGGGCCCGGCCGGGCTGAGCCGTTCGTGGCATTTTAAAACTGCCAAGGGACCCCTGGGCGCCCCGCCCCCAGGCTCAGCAGACGGGGGTCGGCCCGCCGGCAGGAGCTGGGCCGGGCGGCCGCTCACCGGGACCCCCCGCAGGGAGGGCCAGGAGTCCCCGGAGCAGTGGCAGCGCATGTACGGGCGCTGCTCGGGCAACGAGGTGTACCACGTGCGCATGGGCGACAGCAAGTTCTTCCGCGAGTACCAGGGCAAGAGCTTCACCTACGCCGCCTTCCACGCGCACAAGAAGTAGGCGCCGCGGGGGGGCGCGGCCTCGAGGTCGGACCTCAGGGCCCGTGTTTGGCTGGGGTCGGCCCGCCGCGTGGCCTCCCTTCCTGACCTCCGGCCGTCGAGGGAAGCGGGAAGGGGGAGGGGTCCCGGACCCGAGGGGAAGCCGCGGGCGTCACCCACAGCGGCCCCCAACCTTGGCCTCCGAGGATCTGGTTCCTTAGAGCAGAATAGAGGCGGCCGGTCCGTGGGGCTCCGTCCAGCCACGCCCCAGACACTGCCTGGGTGGGTTCTGTCCAGCCACGCCCCCAGACACTGCGTGGGTGGGGCTCTGCCCGGCCACGCCCCCGGGCACAGCGTGGGTGGGGCTCTGCCCGGCCACGCCCCCAGACACTGCGTGGGTGGGGCTCCGTCCAGCCACGCCCCCAGACACTGCGTGGGTGGGGCTCTGCCCGGCCACGCCCATTCACTGCATGGGTGGGGTTCTGTCCAGCCACGTCCCCAGGCACTGCGTGGGGGGGCTCTGCCCGGCCACGCCCCAGGCCCTGCATGCACAGGCCCGTCCGGCCACGCCCCCACACGGCAGGGCGGGGCTCCGTCCGGCCACGCCCACGCAGGGCGGGGCCCCGCCGAGCCACGCCCCCTCCCCAGGTACGGCGTGTGCCTGATCGGGCTGAAGCGCGAGGAGAACACGAGCATCCTGCTGAACCCCGGGCCGCGGCACACGCTGGCCGCCTCGGACACCTGCTTCTACATCAACATCACCAAGGAGGAGAACTCCGCCTTCACCTTCAAGCAGGAGGCGACGCGGCGCGGCCTCGCGGGCCCGGGGCGCGGCCGGGGCTCGGCCCGCCTGCCCGTGCACAGCATCATCGCCTCCGTGGGTGAGGCTCGGCCCCGCGCCACCCGCCCCCGCCGCCCGTGGGCCGCCCCGCGCCGGGGCGTCTGGCCCGCCGTGCTGAGGGAGGAACCGAGGCTCGGGTGCGAGCCCCCGGGTGGGGCAGGCGGACGGCGGCCCGAGGGCTGGGAGGAGGCGTTGCCAGCCAGGCCCCTGCCGCGCTCCAGGGACGGTGGCCATGGACCTGCAGAGCACGGACTGCCGGCCGGCCCCGGGCGGCGGGGGCAGCAAGCTGGCGCTGCCCACCGAGAACGGCGCGGGCAGCCGGCGGCCCAGCATCGCGCCCGTCATGGAGCTGGCCGACAGCTCGGCCCTGCTGCCCTGCGACCTGCTGAGTGACCAGTCGGAGGACGAGATGACGCCCTCGGAGGACGATGGGCTGTCGGTGGTAGAGTAAGTGTTGCCCGCGGGACGGCGGCGGCGGCCCAGTGTGGGAAGGGGAGTGTCCCTGTGGGTGCAGGGTGCCCAGGAAGGGGCGTGGTCAGAGCTGGCCCTGGGTTCTGATGGGTGGCAGTCTTGGTTCCCACCCACGCTCTGAGTCCTCGCTTCCAAATGGCTTCGAGGGACGTTTTGTTTGGCAAACAATCTTCCGGGGACCCCCGCACCCAGGCACCACAGTCCGGCTGGCGGGGCGCTGTCCTCAGCATGGTCTGCAGAGGTCACAGGCAGGGGAGCCCTGGTGAGGTGCCATCCAGGCCTCGAGGTCACAGGCCCATCTGGAGCTGCCATCCTGCCCTCAGTCACCTGGCCTCCGGTGGGACAGACCGGTGGTGCCCTGCCAGCAGGGCCAGGGCCGCCCCAGGCCTGGGCATCCATTTCTCCCAGCTGGGCCCTGCCGTGGCCACTCTGCTCCTGGTCTTTGCTGCTAGGGTGCAGTGTGTAAGGACAGACTGGCCTTGGGGGGATGGGGGCAGAGCTGGGGGGTCAGGGAGGAGTGACCTAACTGTCAGGCAGGGTCATCTGTGGGGTCTGGTGCTGCCGTGTGGTCACTCCTGCCAGGCGAGAGGGTGTGGTGGAGCTGGTGGCCCGGGGGAGGGGGAGCAGGCCATGCTGAGGCTCCCATGTCCCCCCACCCCAGGTACGTGAAGGGCTACCCCCCCAGTTCCCCCTACATCGGCAGTTCCCCCACCCTGTGCCACCTCCTGCCCGCGCGGGCCCCCTTCTGCTGCCTGCGGCTGGACAAGGTAGGTCTCTTTCTGGCCCTGTGACTGCACTTGGATGGTGAGGACACGGTGACCAGGGCATCCCTGACCCCCCGGCTGACCCACGACCTGGCTCTCTGCCTGTGGGCTCTTCTTCCCCGGACACGTGTCCCCATCTTGGAGGCGTGTTTTTCCCAGACGTCTCCCTCGTAACAGTTCACTCACCAGAGTTGGGATGCGGGTGTCTGTCTGACCCACGCACAGGCCGTTCTCCGAACACGCTGTGGTCCCAACAGTCCTCACCGTCCTGTACGGGGACGCGCTCCCTACCAAACTCTGCACGTAGCTGCCCTGTCTCCCCTGATCCGGAACTTTCCTTGCCCTCCCTCGGGTCTGTCTGTCTTTGCGGATTTGCAAATGTTTTCTCATGAGAAGACAGCTTGTGTATTTGGGGCCCAGGCGCCCAAAGTGATGTGTCCTCCTGGAGGCATCGGTGGTGATGCCAGCTCTGACCACATGTCTGCAGCTCGGCCAGGCCCCTCCGTGGTGGAAAGTGCTTTGGTTCTGCCTTTGCAGTTAGTAGGTGGCCGAGGGGAGAGGGGTGGGGGCTCAGGGACTTGCTCCTCCAGAACTCCAACCCACAGGGCCGTGTCTGTGCTGGTCCACCGATCCCACACCCCACCTGTGCTTGCCCTGCTTCCGCCCTGGAACCAACCCTCCTCCCAGGAGCCCGACTCTTTCTGGTGGAAGTGATGTTAGAAACCGTGTCTGGGCACCTGGGGTGTTACCGCACCTGGGCCTCTTGCTGGACTGAGTTAGAAAACGTGTACACACACCAGACACGGGTTCGTTTCTGCATCTGCCAGAACCACACGTCCAACCGACACCTGCCTCCCTCCTCACCGTCACAGTCCCCTCCTGTGTGTGTGGTGGCTGACATCTGCAGCTGTTTGTGGGGGAGGCTGGGGGTCTGCTGGCTCATGAGGCTCACGCGGGGTGGGGGTGATGACCAGTGTCCTGGCCTCCATCTCGTGGGGGCCCCTGGCCTCTCCACAGCATCAGCCTGGGCTCCGGCACCTCCCCACAGGGCTGCAAGCACAACAGCTACGAGGACGCCAAGGCCTATGGCTTCAAGAACAAGCTAATCATCGTCTCCGCAGAGACGGCGGGGAACGGGCTGTACAACTTCATAGTGCCACTGCGGGCCTACTACAGGTCCCGCAAGGAGCTGAACCCCATCGTGCTGCTGCTGGACAACAAGTGAGGGCCTGCCTGAGGGCAGCCCAGCCAGGGCCGGGCGCAGAGGGCATGGTCACAGGAGAGCGCCCAGCTCCCTACCTGTAAACGCTCAGGTCCCCGCCTGCCGCCACCCCCGGCTCCCCACTGGCTCTGGCTTCCTCTCTGTCTCTTGATAGCCACCCATCTTTCTCCCTCATAGCTTCTCGTGTCCCTGTGCTCCCCCGACAACTGTGAGCCCCAGGCCATCCCCAGAGGCCTGGCAGCCCAGAACCCAGGGTTTGGCCTGGGCAAGCCCCCTGCCAGGGCCTTGGTTTCCCCTGAAGGAAACAAAAAACAGCCCACTGGCCTCTAAAGGCCCCCAGGTCTGATATGCCCCAGTCCTCGGGGATCCCCGCCTTGTCCAGCCCTCCTGCCCCAGGATAGGCACCCACAGGACCTGCTGTCCCCACAGGCCCGACCACCACTTCCTGGAGGCCATCTGCTGCTTCCCCATGGTCTACTACATGGAGGGCTCTGTGGACAAGTAAGGCCTTGTCCTCAGCACCCGTCCACTCTGGGCAGAAGGACTCTGCCCTCTCCCCTCCTGCTCCCGGGTGTGGGGAGGCCAGAGGGGGAGAGGGCCAGGTGCACCCCAGGGCTCCCAGCACCCCGGCCATGTGGTTCCCCCGCCAGCCTGGACAGCCTGCTGCAGTGCGGCATCATCTACGCGGACAACCTGGTCGTGGTGGACAAGGAGAGCACCATGAGCGCCGAGGAGGACTACATGGCCGACGCCAAGACCATCGTCAACGTGCAGACCATGTTCCGGTGAGCGGCCTTGGCGCTCACACGCGGGGCGGGCAACCCTCCACACCGTGACCCTGGAGCCCCTGCCCTCATTCGGGACCCCGGGGTCCCCCTGAGTCCCCTCCCCCATCGAGACTCCCCTGCCCTGAGTGCTCGCCCCCCACAGGCTCTTCCCCAGCCTCAGCATCACCACGGAGCTCACCCACCCTTCCAACATGCGGTTCATGCAGTTCCGCGCCAAGGACAGCTACTCCCTGGCTCTTTCCAAGCTGGAGAAGGTGCGTGTCCCACCTCCCCTGCCCAGTCTGCTGAGCTGTCAGGCTCAGAGCCTCGAGGACTGGACCAGGGGCCATGGGAGGCTTGGCACCTGCCCTCCTCCACAGGGGCTCCAAGGCTCAGCTCCCCCGTGAGGCTCTGATTGTGCAGCCCCGAGTCTTGGGGGCCGTGGCCGGAGTAGACATCACCCCACCCCTGACAGGTGCAGGCCTGCCCCCTGTCCTGTCAGTAACCTGAACGCAGGTGACACTAAGACTTGTTTTCTCTGCCCAGACATGACCCCAGAACCTGAAATGTGTTCATTCTATCAGCTGCCCAGCAGGTGCATGTGGTCATCTCAGCACAGACCAGGGATGGGATCAGAGAGGGAGGAACTTTCTTTGGGTCACAGAGCAGAGCAGACTCCATTCACAACATACACGTTCAGGACAAAGTTGCTAAGATCACTGAGAATTGCAGGGTGATCGCGGCACAGCATTAACCCCAGAGTGGGGCCCTGGGTGACTGCCCAGGTCCTGTGCCCCGGGCCCCACTCCTACTCACAGCCCCAAATCCTTACAAGCTAGGACCCCAGTGTGACCAGTGGGGACACACAGCAAGGTGCTCAGCTCTGCTGGTATGAGTGCATGCCACATACCATGTGCACGTGTGTGCATGCACCACACACGCTGGCACACGCATGCAGCCCTCCGCCCTGGGCGCCAGCCCAGCTGAGCTCCCCCTTTCCTGTAGAGGGAGCGAGAGAATGGCTCCAACCTGGCCTTTATGTTCCGCCTGCCGTTTGCTGCTGGCCGTGTCTTCAGCATCAGCATGTTGGACACGCTGCTATATCAGGTCAGTGGATGGGAGGCGGGGAGGGCCCGCGGTGCCCACTGGGACCCCAGCCGTTCTTTCTGCTCTGCCAACGCCTGGTCCCAGTTCTCAGTGACCTGCCTCCCTCTGAGCGTCCCTCCTTGGGTCCCCTGGAGGCCGACCAGCACTGGGTGGCTCTGGGCCCTGTCCCTGCCCAGGTACAGCAGGGACTCGCCTCTCAATGTCCCCAGTCCTGCTCTCAGAAGATGCTGCCCAGGTCCTTCCTGACCTAATGACCAAGTGAATTAAAGATGAGGCTGGGGAGGGCCTCCCAGCTCTGTCCGCTGGTTGAGTGGTGCTGGGGGACAGGCAAGCACTGAAGCTGGTGGTTGCCTGGTGGGCGTGTTCAGGGGATTGGGGTTGCCCCTGGATGTGGGTGCAGAGCGGCTCGCGGTGCCCGGTCTCACTGCGGCCTCCCTTCCGGCCAGTCCTTCGTGAAGGACTACATGATCTCCATCACCAGGCTGCTGCTGGGTCTGGACACCACCCCAGGCTCCGGCTACCTCTGTGCCGTAAGTGACTGGGCCAGGGCAGGCGGGCTGTTCTGAGGTGGGGAGGGAGGCTGCTGGTGACCCGCCTGGGTCAGCACAGGGCGCCAGGCACCACCTGCCCACCTGGGGCTGGCCCCACTCAGGGCGCCCACACATTCCAGATGAAGATCACCGAGGGTGACCTGTGGATTGGCACCTATGGCCGCCTCTTCCAGAAACTGTGCTCTTCCAGCGCAGAGATCCCCATCGGCATCTACAGGACCCAGAGCCACGTCTTCTCCACGGCAGAGGTGGGTGGGCGGGGCAGGCGGGGCTCAGAGGCTGGTGGGCGGGGTGGTGGGGCTCCACAGAGCTGGGCAGCCCCACTTCTCTGTGACTAACCCTCTTCGTTGTAGCTTTGGGGTCCAGTCCATGTGCCCCATATGTGGGACATCTAGTGTGGCCCCTGTGCCTCCCCAGAACCACAGTGGGCGACCTGCCTCGCCGATGCCCACAGGAGGCTCAGGCAGAGTTGAGAGAAGGGCACCCCCAGGTACCCAGACTGCCCCTGGTTTCCTTTGCAGCCCCACGACCTTAGAGTCCAGGTGAGTGGCCCCTTCAAGCGTAACACCGAGGTGTCCTGCGTCTGCAGAGTTCCTCCTGAGCCCAGACCCACCCCGGGCCCGGAAGGGGTGCAGGGCCCTGGGCCACACCAGCACCAGGAAGCCAGTCCTGGGCCATGTCAGCCATGGAGCAGCTCAGAGGGCTTGTGGCATCTCCCTCCCATACAGATGGGGAAACAGGCCCAGGGTGGGAAGCCCAGGCTCCCCAGCCACACTGCCACCTGCCTGTCATGCCATGGCTCCATCCTGGCTGGTGCCTGCCCTCTCTGCTGGCCTGGCCCCATCTCCCTGTCCTCAGCCCCCTGCCTCTTAGGGTGCTGCCCAGTGGGGTCCACACATCACCCCCAGAGCCCCACATACCCACTGAGCCACGCACAGGCCCCGGTGCTTCCCAGTCCACCGTGTTCTGGTTTCTCCTGCCCCACAAAACGGGGAAACTGGGGCAGAGGGAGGCGGTGACCCTCCATGGCAAAATCAGGACGTGCAGGGCCCAGACGGGACCCACTGATACCAGGGCCCAGAGGTGAGGGTGCTGCCCCCCAGCAGACGGTGGACACTGGGCCTCGGGCTCAGGAGGGAGGCTTGCTTTGGGGCCCCCCAGATGGAGAAGGAAGACACTTGCATCCCTTGGGCCCTGGGGCCCCCCCACAGGAGGCTGGGACCGTCCTCCTATCAACAGACCAGCTCCCCTGCTGCGCCCCCTCCCCGGCCCTGCGTCCCCTCCCAGGTCCCTTGTCCTCCGGCCCTCACCACCACCTGCCTTGGCCAGTCCCAGATTTCGGTGAGCATGGAGGACTGCGAGGACACGCGGGAAGTGAAGGGGCCCTGGGACGCACGGGTAGGGACCGGTGGAGGCGGTGGCAGCACCCACGGCCGGCATGCGGCCGGCAGCGACCCAGCCGAGCACCCCCTGCTGCGGCGCAAGAGCCTGCAGTGGGCCCGGAAGCTGAGCCGCAAGAGCCCCAAGCACACGGGGAAGGCGGCGGCCGAGTGGATCAGCCAGCAGCGGGCCGGCCTGTACCGGCGCTCGGAAAGGCAGGAGCTGTCGGAGCTGGTCAAGAACCGCATGAAACACCTGGGGCTGCCCACCACCGGCTACGGTAAGGACCCGCGGCACCGCCCCACGGGCAGGACACGGGCAGGGATGGAGGTGTCCTGGGCCCTCACCGGACACAGCCTCCCTTCTGCCCGTCTGTCCATCCATCTGCCTGCAGGGCCAGCTCCAGGCACCGCCCGAGGCTGGTCAGAGCTCTCTGGTGTGGGGAGGGCTCGGGACCTCCCAGAGCTGGTGCCGAACCCCATAAGGAAGGGCTGGCTCATCCCCAGCCCTCTGGGGCCTGTTTCCCCATCTGTAAAAAAGGGGCTGGAGCTGGCTGAGCCTGGGGTGTAGGAGGAGGTGGCCGCAGGAGGGCCAGGGCCAGGCTGGGCTCCCCGAAAGCCATGGGCACAGGTTTTGGTTGGTTACCACTGGCCAGACCCCCAGGCCATCAGGAACGTAGGGACCGCTGTGTTCTCATGGAGAACAGAGATGTGGCATGGCAGGGGGGCCCCAGGGCTACCCTCCCCCAGCCCCCCGTCAGCCAGAGCTTGGGGCATGTTGGCAGCTGGGCGAATGGCCTCGTGGCACCCACTGCTGTTCCCAGGGCACAGCCACGCCTTTCCTGCTGCTTCAGGGTGACGCCACCCTTGCCAGCAGGTTCAGGCCACCCCTCCTTTCTCTATAGCTTGTTTTGGGGTGAAGTTTGTGAGCTTGACTGAGAACAGGCCTGGATGGCTGGGCTGGCTCAGAAGACAGCAGTTCACCCCCTCCCTCACTCTGGAGACGCTGCCTCTGTTGATGGGGCCGAGGGGGCCCGAGCTCCCCACCGCTTCTCAGCAGTGTCCACACCCTGGGCTGGGATGAGGCCCTGGCTTGCGTTGGGTTCCACTGGGGCCTCTGCCATCACTCAGGCCTGGCTCTGTCACGCTCCCTCACCCTGCTTCCTGCCCTCTGCCTCCTGGGTTGGGGCCCATGAGCCCCATTTCATGTGGGATCGGCTGGCTCAGGGGTCATCCAAGAACTGCCCAGGGGTCACTCGGGCTGGGCCATCCACTGGCCGTACAGCCCTGGGCCTGTGGGGGACTCAGAGGTCAGGGTTTGGGGGACAGGTGACCAATAGGGCCATCCCAGCCCTGTCCCCTTCACACCCCAGCCACAGTTTACCTTTGTCCCCTCTGATGTCCCTGCCCAGGTGGGTGCGGTCACCTCCTTTCCAGGCAGACACTGATGCTGAGGCTCTCAGTGGCGTGTCTGGTGTTCAAGGCCCCATGGCAAGTATGGGCAGGTGGCGATCCCAGCCACCCACCCCCAGGCTGGCTGGTACCCGCCTGCACTTACGATCCTGCCCAACCCCCAGAGCTGGCAGAGAGGGAACCAACTTTTGCTCAGTTCAGACTTGCTTCCCCGTGTGGACGGCCCCCCGCATGCAGCTGGCCCCACCCCGCTGAGCCGGCCTGTGCGCTTGCTGACCTCTCTCTCTCTGTCTCTGTCTGTCCCTTTTCCTGTGTGTTCTGTAGAGGGTGTAGCAAACTTAACAGCCAGTGATGTCATGAATCGGGTAAACCTGGGATATTTGCAAGGTAATTCTGCTCTGGCGGACTCGGCCTCCGCCTAAGGGGGCATGTCCACCCTCCACCGATGGGCAGCCTGGTGCCGGCCCCACCCCGGCCAGGCAGGCAGATAGGGCTCCAGAGAGGGTCCCTGCAAGCGGGGCCTTGTGCGCCCAGGTCCCACTGTGGAGACCTTGACAGCCCCTCCTCCATCGGACGCTGACGACGGACTGGCCCAGAGGGTGGTGGTTAGTGTCAGTCCTGACAGCCCCTGTGCAGCTCCGGCCACCCAGTGGCTCCTCTCGTATTTGTTGTCTAACATATGTCCTGGGTCATGTCTGCCCTGACTGCCCGCCCGGGCGGGCCACCCTAGCCTGCAGCTGCCCCCTGGACTCCCGAGGACCCCTGAGTCTCCCCAGGTCTCCCTCGGGAAGCATCCAGATGGATGGTCCCCAGCCAGGGTCCCCCGCCCTCATGGTGGAGTGTGGTGAGGCCTGGGAGGGGTCTAACCTACCCTGAAACTTCATGGGCTGCCCAAGCCGGGTGGACAGCTGACATCCTCCCTGAAACCCCAGCAGAGCCCAGGCCACAAGCCTCGCAGCTGAGAACCCCTCCTTCCCTGGGGGCTCCTTGCAGCCCCAGAAGAGCTCAGGCCCCCTGGGGTGGCCCCTGCACCCAGGGGTGAGCAGGCGCTGAGGCCTCCTGGGCCCCAGGAGACATTAGTTCAGGGGGAGCTGTCGGGCAGACCCAGGCCCTGGAATGGAGCCCCCATGGTCCAGGGGTTGCGGGGGGCTGGCGTTGGCATCTCCGGGGTCTTGTGCTTTCCCTTACTCAACCCTGATGGCGTTCCTGGACAACCAGCCGGCAAAGTGCGCCCCAGTCGGCCCCTGGTGGCTTCCATGAATGTGGCTGCATCGCCCCCTCCCTGCTTCCGGCTGAGGCTCCCGGTCACAGGGACTCTCTGGGTGCTATTTACTGAGAGCCCCACCATGTGCAGACACGGGGGAGCCCGGGCCAGGGCGTAAAACTGGAGGGGAGGCATGATCTTGGGGGGAAGGTGACCCCATTAGCTAGGGCTCCAGGGAGGTTCCCTGGAAAGGGTGTCGTCATAAGGCCCCAGCCCCTTCCTGACAGCCACTCTGGAAGGGAGGCACCTTAGTTACCCCAATTTGTAGAGGAGGAAGCTGGGGAAGTGTGAGAGTGTGGACACCCAGGGCCAGAGTGCCCCGTGGGGGCCTGGGATGCAGGGTAGGGTGGGGTGGGGCAGGGGGGAGCTGGTACCACCTTTGGTCATTTGCCTGCCCCTTCCACACCCCAGGCCCTCACCTGAGCACATTGGTGGTGGTGAAGCTGACGGTTCTGGGGAAATCATGGTCAGCACCTCCTGACTGACCACAGCCCCCCTGGCATTGCAGCTGGCCACCGTGCCCTCCACCTTAGAGCCCCACACACCTACAAGCACAGCCAGGCCCGGCTGGGTCCAGTCTTCTAGATTCAGGATGCCGTGGCCCGTCCACCCGGGGCCCAGGGTGGGAGTGAGACAGGCTCCCAGCTCTCAGCAGGCACCAGCTCGCACAGAGTGGCTCCAGCCTGGATCCAGCCTCTCCATTTGGGCGTGTCAACGTGACCAGCCTCCTGATGGCTGTGGTCAGTGACGCGGGGCCCCCGAGAGCGGCCTCCCTCTCTGGCCTGCGCCACCTGGGGCTGCACGCTCCCGGTGCCCATCCCCGTCTGCTCACTCCAGAAATGCATGTGGGGTACTTGGGGCCTGGCGGGGCCTCTAGCATGAGCCACCTGCTCTGCAGCCAGCAGCTCCCATTAAAGAGTCCAGGCCAAGGGTTTTGGGAAAAGAGCAGAGATAGCCATGGCCGTTGGGCAAAAGGACATGGAAGCTGGCACCTGGTGACCGCCCCAGGGTCTTTGCCTGTCCGTCAGCCCCAAAGTCCCTCCTGTGCCCTGCCTGCCTGCATTGGGGATCGGATCACCAGGAAGCCTGGTTCTGCTCTGAACGCCCCGGTTCATACGAGCACAGCCCCTGTCCCTGTCCCTGTGTCAGTGGCCCCAGCCTGTACATTCTTACCAGGAGGAGCCCGGGCACAGGTCACTCTGGGTAAGACCCCTCTGGAGGGCCGTCCCCATGACGGCTGTTCCGGGGCAGGAGGTGCCTTAGACACCCCAGACGGGCAAACAGGCCACAAGCAGTTCACTTCCCTGCCTGGGTACTAGAGCCACAGCCAGGATGGAGCTCACCCCCTCCCAGTGTTCAGCTGGAAGACGTCTGTGAGATGACGTCTTTCTCTAAGAACTGGTTCTCACTCTGCGGGTCACAGCCCACAGCTACCCAGTGAGCTGGACGCTGGGCTGTCCCCTCAGAGGCCCTGTATGCACCAAAGGGGTCCCTCCTCTGGGCCGATAGTCACATGAGCAGGGTTTGGGAAACAGGACAGAGTTCAAAGCAGGAGGAGTGGAGTGGGGGTGGCCTGCCTGGGCCAGGGACACAGCTCTGGAGTTGGGGGACAAGCCTGAAGCCTGGGTTAGGTGTGTGTGCAGGTGTGTAGAGGTGTGTGGTGTGTGTGGCATATGTGCAGGTGTGCACAGGTGTCCATAGGTTTATACAGGTGGTGGATGTGTATAGATTGTTTGCAGGTGTGTGCATATATGTGCACAGGTGTCCACAGGTTTATGCAGGTGGTAGGTGTTTGCAGGTGTACTCAGTGCCTCTGTTCAGGCTGCCACATCTGTGAGGTGTTGGCTGCTCAGGCTGAGCAAGCTGCCTGGGGTGTGGGTTGGAACCAGTACCCGCTGCGCCTCATGGCTGATCCCTGCCTGTGCAGGCTGGGGGCCAGGGGCAGGTGTCCATCAGAGGGGACCAGTCCTGGTTGAGTTGCCAGGTTGAGGAGCTCAGGCAGGATGGCCAGAAAGGCTGGGAAGACGCCATAGTCGGACAGAGCCCCTGGGTCTCCGGGCTGGGCCAAGCAGAGGTGGGCCGGGGCTGAGTGGTGACTGCCGGGGGCCTGTCTCCTCTGCAGACGAGATGAATGACCACCAGAACACCCTCTCCTATGTCCTCATCAACCCCCCGCCCGACACAAGGCTGGAGCCCAACGACATCGTGTGAGTACCACGTCCCCCAGCAGTGTGGAGGCTGTCCCTGGCGCCCCCACGCTGGTCATCCAGCTGCATGCACTGGCCGCCCTGCCTGGGGGCAGCTTTGACACCCAGGGTCCCCACCCTGCCCGCAGGTATCTCATCCGCTGTGACCCCCTGGCCCATGTGGCCAGCAGCTCCCAGAGCCGCAAGAGCAGCTGCAGCAACAAGCTGGCCTCCTGCAACCCTGAGACTCGCGATGAGACGCAGCTCTGAGCCAGCCCTGCACGAACCCACTCCCATGGGGACGCCGCGTGATGCATGAGCACAGGGACCTGGCGGCAAACCTGGCTGCCCGCCCCAGGCTGCTCCCGAACCGTGCAACGTGACGGAGAGAGACCTCACGTGGGTCGATGGAGAGACTGCAGGCGGGAAGCCTTTTTTAACCTGTTTTTACGAATCTACACGATCCATGTTTTGACACAAACGCACTGAAACTGTGACCTGGGTTGGGGCAGGTGCCTGGATGGGAGCCAACTGGACGCTGCTGTTGGAGCAGGTGCATGGCTTGTGGGACAGGAGAAGCACGGTGCCCACAGGAGCCCGTTGCCCACACGAGCCCGCATTTTCTCCGATCTGTGGGTCCCAGCTGGTCTTAGGCACGATATGGTCAGGTTCTGGGTCGCAGCCAGGCCTCAAGGGGCTTCGCTGCCAGTGGGAGCTCCTGCTCCATGCAGCGGGTGAGCTTCGGGGCCCGTCCCCAAGAAAATTAAAGCACAGGTGGCCCTGCAGCTCGGCCAGGAGCCCGAGGACAGCTGGCTCTGGAAAGCGAGTTGGCAGCCTGGGTGCATGAGGAAGAGGGTGGAGCCACTGGGAGATGCCCCAAGGGGCTCCCCAGCAGTGACTTCAGGGGGCGAGGGAGAGGCATTCTCTTTTCACACGGAACCCTCTGGCCACAGCGTCGGTGGGCGCCTGGCAGAGGACAGTGCTTCCCGTGGCCTGTCCGATGCCCTTTCAACATCCATCTGAAGCACAATCAGCTGCCGGGCTGCCGGTGGGATCAGAGGTTTCTCCTCACCGAGGGAGGGCCCTGGGCGGGGCCGTCCACCAGGTGCCCCGTGGTTCCCTTGTGACTGACAGGTTTGCACGGTCAGTGCTGGAACCTTTTATTAAACAATGCTTTCTGCAAACTCGAGGATGGTTGTTGGGCTCCCCCCTTGTGGCTCCGTGCTCCAGGCCTGGGTCTTTGCCCCCAGCCACCCAATTTCAAAACACCTGCTGTGATCCCCCACCCAGAACCCCACAGGGAAGCCCATCCCCAGGAAATGCCACTGGCCTGGGCCTGAGGCAGGAAGCAAGGCCTTCGTGGTCCTGGCAGCCAGGAAGCGTGGCTGGGTGAGGGGGGTCGGCTCCCTGGCAAGCCCCTGGGATGGGCACGTGGACCCCAGGCTCTGCCCACAGCTGTGCTGTGTGCAGGACTCCCAAGACGAGCAGCTGTGGGGTGGTTAGGGGGCAGGGCCGCTGGGGGTGGGGTAGATGTGCACCCCACCAGCACCAGGCACGGGGGTCTTGCTCACAAAGTACTCCAGCTTCAGGAGGGGTGGGGTGGCTGGGGACTACACGGCGCAGAGGGTCCAGCCCTGAGGGAGGGACAGATGGGACTCCAAGGCCTGCCCCTCCTTCCTGGGACCCTTCTGTCCTGACAGTACCTATAGGCCCTTGAATGGTGGTGCTGGGGGCAGTGGCAGGAAGGGGCTGGTGATCAGGGTAGTGATGGGAGCCTTTGATGGTGTGATGGGCAAGTGGACATGGGCCAGGGTGGCCTGAGGGCCTGGTGGGGTGTCAGTGGCTCCCAGGTCCCCTCTGGCACCATCACCTGCAGCAGGGTCCCACCACCTATTCTGGCACCCCTGCCCCAGCTCCCCCAGGGATAGGGACACTTGTATGGGGAGGGGACTCTGCCTGGTCACTGGATGGGGCTCCACCTTGTGATCCCTGAACACTGATCTGGGAAGATGTCCTGGAAAGTCACCGGACTCGTTTCCAGTTGACGGGTTGGGGCAGCGGGGCGTGGGCTCCCCTCCCGCGGGGATGTATGGCACCCTCACACTGCGAGCTGTGTGAGGGAAAGAAGTGACCACCAGGCCCCGCCAGCACCCAGACTGGCCCAGAGAAGGCGGCGCCAATGTTTTGTGGTAAAAGTGCTCAACACAAAATTAGTGAGCAGCCTTTTTCTTTATTCCTCAGCTCACTGAAGGCCGTCTGCCCCAAACAGCAGGCCCAACACCATGGGGGTGCGTCCAGCTAGCGCTCTCCTTACAAAGTCCACCCACCTGGGCAGCCCAGCAGCCCGTTGCAGCTGCAGGATTTGGGGAGGCAGGGGAGGCTCGACCTGGGACACACATGCGGGTGCTTCGGGGACGTGTCCACGCTTTTCAGTGATAGGGAAGGCTGCTCTGCCACAGGCCGGGGATGTGGGTACTGGCCTGGACTCGGGGCATCAGAGTGGCAGCTGCTGCGTCTGCGTCTGGAACGGGAAACTCTGCCGCGTGCTAACGAGCAACTCTTGGGATGCTCTGCGTGCTGACTTTGGCAGGAATGAGACTCTCTAGCGCTGCACCAGACGTGCCCAGATCCTCACTGGAGACCGTCAGGTCCTGCTTCACCAGGACAGTCAGAGGATGGGCGGAGAAGCTGCCACCCGCCTGGCTTCAGGAAGAGGTTGGAGAGCCTGGTGCCCCAGGACAGAGCAGCACAGCTGCCTCGTGAAACGGCCCTCAGTTCACTAAAAACAGCACAAAACTCCTCTAAAGCACGTAGCGGGAACACTGGGCAAGAAAATGAGCCATGACAACCTCACACACGTGCTTAATAAAAAGCAAATTAATTACTTTATTACAGTTTAGTGCTTTCTTAAAATAAATATCATAGAATATCAAACAGACAGTGAGAAACAAGCACGCCTGTGCAGAGCATGGACCAGGGTTCACGGGACGTCCAACACCAGCTTCCAGTCCCACTGAGTACAAGGCGGGGCCGCTGGCCGACCGAACACAGGACTGCGACCAGCCGCCCCTCGGAGCCAGAGAACGGGGTCCTACGTCCCTTCTAGGGTTCGTACCATCTTTCCCCCGCCCCCTCCACCTAAAACTATGGGACAGTCACACTCATCCGACGTCTACTAACCTTCCGTTTTGTTCTGCAGTTCGAGATAGATTCAAGTAACACTCCCAAAAAAATATGTGCAAAACACAAGTGACTCCAGAATCTTCCGGCAGTCGGAGCAGCTGGTTGTCACACAGGTGCCAGGCGAAGGGCCATGGCCATGCCCAGGGAATGCTGCCTGGGAGGAGTAAGACCATGAGGCCCAGGAGAGCCCAGAGACACCCACTTACTTGGAGCTCCGAGAAAACCACAATGACCACTCGAAGGTCTGATGTCTGCGGTCACACAGAGCGACTGGCGTGGGCAAAGACCACGCTCCTCCCGGGCACGCTGCTCTGCCAGAAGCAGGAACCGAGACGGACGCGTCGTGACAACAGAAATGCTAACGGAACTGCCAGCTCAGGTGACCACCTCTGGACACATGCGGAGTGGAAACCGTCTACTTCACCGACCTATTAAAGAGGACAAGTCCTCGAGTGCCGCCCAAACTCAGGAGCCACGGACCTGCTCCCCTCGCCATCCTCACCAGGCGAGTGGCACCTTGTCCGCCCGGCAGCCATGCCCGGGTCGGGGGGCCTGCCTGCTGTGAGCCCCGCAGCAGACACATGTCGTGCTTCAGTGAGCTGCGTCTTCAGTAAACGTCTTCTGAGCAGCAAGGAACAAGACCATTTTTCAGAAACCTTAGAACTGGATATAAACGCTGGCAGTAGACACTATCAATAAATATCATACAACTTCCCAAGTGAACAAGCCCCCCCAGTACGAATTCTTTTCCTGAAGACATTCAAACACCCGGACTGGAGAGCCCGTCTCGGTCCTCCAACCTCACGAGGTCGCAGCCGCCCGCGTGAGGGGGTCAGGCTGTGTGCAAAGGGGGTGAGGAGAGAGGCCAGAAAGCAAAGTAAATCACGTTTAACTTATACTGAAGAACTTCAAGTAAAAGGGATTCTGCCACACACGCATCGCTCGGCGGGCAGCCCCGGGGACAGCAGTGACCACAGCAGTCGCGGCCTGGACCCGGCGTGCGTCCCTCCACCCCTGCTCCACCTGGCACTGTGTGCGGGGGTAAGGGACGGTTTTCCTCTGTCGTCCAGAAGTCTCTTCAAAAAAGGTCTGTGACTTTGCTCACTTCGTACCCAAATGGATGAGAGTAAACATGGCCCATGGCCTCCTCGGCCTGCCCACGCGTCACTTCCGCGTCTGGGTCTTCTTTGGCACGGCTTGCCGCTTGGGCTGCCACAGGTGGTTGTGGATGGTGAGCGCATCCACACTGACGGACATGGTCTTGGCTGGGATCAGGTTGAACTGCTTCCGGTCGGAGCTGTACTTGTACAGCTTGTCGATCATCTTCTTGGTGATGCTCTTGGGCCCCGTGCCCGTGAGCTTATAGATCTCCTCGCTGTCGGGGTAGTAGCAGTAGAGGGCCCGGAACTGGCAGCCGGCGTCACGGAACAAGATGATGTAGTGGTTGGCGTCGCACTTCTCCAGCTCCTGCATCAAGGGAGGAGACACGAGAGCCTCAGCGTGGTTCCATGGCTGCCACCCACACGAGCAGCCCGGCCAGAAGCTAGCTGACACTCATCACAGCCATCAGCTCTGACACTGTCATCACAAGGGGGAGTGTCAGGTGCTACTGACATTTTACTTAAAAACGCTTTTCAGATTAAGGGAAAACACTTGTGAAGAGACTCGACATCATGAGCCACCAGGGAAATAAATGCAAGTCAGAACCACACCCACTGGACAGGCACGAGCAGACAGGCGGAGAGTGGCGCTGGGAGAGTGGAGACACAAGCCCTGCACACTGCTGAGAACATCAAACCCACCAGCCAGGGACTTGGCAGTTCTTCTGGAGACTAAAACACGTGTCCACACGACCTTGTCCAGAGCAGTATTTGTAACAGCCAAGCAGCAGGTACAACCCGAGTGCCCACCGTGGAGGATGGCACGCACGCGCCCGTGCACTCAGTGGGGCACGATTCACCATGGAAAGGACTGAGCCCTGACACATGCCCCGCGAACGAGGCCGGGTGGAGATTCCCTTCGTGCGACACATCCAGAGAGACTGCGGCAGGGTCTATTCTCACTGGCAGCCATGTGGCCCAGCAGGAGGGGTCGGTTCATGGCCCCTCCTGCCCACACTTGTGTTCGTCCTCTCACTCAAAGCAGAGCTGGGGTCCCTCCGAAGACAAGGCCCTGTGGGAGCTGCCCTGTGACCTCCGACCCCCACTGGACTCCCAGGAGCTCCCCGAGCTGCCTGGAGCTTTCGTCCCCAGTCTGCACGGCCCTCCCTGCTCCTCCAGGTCTCTGTTCTAATGAAGGTCACTTTCTAGTAAGACCCATCCTGACCAGGTGACCCTGCAGCCCCCCGGGGACCTGGTCTGCTCCCCTCTATCTTCTCCAGATGACTCATCACTGTCTAACTTGCCGCCCTTGGGCGAAAGGTAGCCCCTCATCCTGTGAGCAGTTTTATGAGGATGGTGCTGTGCCTGTGTGTTCAGTCTGTGGCGGGTTTTCATGCTGCAATGTCAGAGCTGAACAGACTTGGCCCGCAAGCTGAATGGCTTCCCCGTCTGACCTTGTGGACGCACCCAGAGACCCCTGTACCACAGCCCTGCCCCCACATGTCAGCTCCACGACCCAGGCCTCTAAGTCTGTTCCCCACAGGACCCCCAGCACCCAGACCACTGCAATGACACCGAGGGACCAAGTACCTCCCCCACAGTGGAAAGGTCACCACGCACTCTAAGGTCGAGCTTCTGTCAGACCAAGGGCATGCAAGTCCTGCCCTGACCCTCTATTTCCAGCTGCCTTCCAGGCCTTTCTGCTTGCTGAGGCCAGTATCCTTTTGCCTTCGAGGGACCGGGCCTGACAGTGCTTGCAGGGTATGAACAGCATGGCTCTCAGGGAGGTGACAGCAACACAGCACAACACAAACGACCAGCATTTCCCTGAACTTCCACTCCTCTGCGGTCCAGGCTCAGAACTGGAGCCACCGCCAACACCCTCCCTCTCCTCCAGCCCTAGGAACCCCCACCCGCTCCTGCAGCTCCTCCTGTCCCCATCCTGACATGTGGCTATTCTTAGGAGCACAGGAATTTCCAGGCTGCGCTGTCATCTGTCTCCTCTGCCTGCAACAACACTGCCCTCAGCCACCACATGAATCCACTAGTTCCCCCACTTTCAATGTAGTATCACCCATTTTCCACCCACCCGTTCTCCCACCTCCACCCTGGGCCAGAAGGCTTCTCACTGGCCCACCACCCAGGCCCCGGCTCCATCCTAGAGCAGCCCCTCCCACTTCTCTGTCCAATTCTGCCCGGCGAGTGTGACACAACACAGGCCCGAGCACCCGTGCTCACACCCATTCCAACCCGCACACAGTGGGCAGTGTGTAAATCATCAGAATGCTTTCTTTTAGAAAGAACCCTAACTTAACAAACACCTTTATTTTACTTAAGAAGCAGTGGTAAGCTTTGACACTTACCTCTAATATGGAGTTCTTATGAGGTTCATTCACTTTTCCAGCCAGACAGCAGTGAGACACGGCGTTATGGATGATGGGCTTGTTGGACTTGCTACTGGGCTCCTTAAAGAGCTTCGGACCTATGAAAACCAGGCCAAGATTTGCAAAATTAACCCTCTGAGGCACCTGCACATGAGAACCAACAGTGTCTTATGACCGAGCAACTGCAAGGCTAAATTAGTGGCATATGTGACACTTTGAAAATGGAAGGCGCGCTTCAAATATATTTGAAAGAATTCTGAGTTATAAATTTTAAAGGAAAAGACTAAATTACTAATAACTTATTCCCTTCCTAATTTCAATTTCTTTGATATAAGAACAAAACCAAACCAGGGAATAATTTTAAAAGTCTAAGGTTCCTACGTGCCAAGGACATAGACTCAGCAGTGGGGCCGTGCAGACTGACAGGTGCATTCTGCCACCGAGGCAGCTGAGAGCCAGCAGTGCCAGGATCTCCCCAAACGGACACGGATGTGCTCGTGACCTGTGGGGAGCAAGGCTGTCACCTGTGTACTCGGCCACCGAGGCGAGGGAGGACGCTGCAGACGCTGTTTCCCAGTCCCTGTCTGTGCTCCTGCTGGGGTTGCGGCTTAATATGGGCAAGGCTTCCAGCGACTCGACCCTGAAGGAAGAGATGTCATGGCCCACATCCTCTAACCCACCACTGCCGCCGGCTGTGGAATCCCACCCTGAACCAGGACAAGCAGCAAGAAGGACCATCAGCAGTAGGGGAAGCGCCATGGCCAGTGAGCGCATGGGGGCCTGCTCCCCACGAACACAATAGTAAACCCCGGGGCAAAATGCACCTCAGTTATTGGTGTGAACAAGCGGATGGGCTGAAGGGAGCAGTGCTTGGCCTCTGCTGGCTGGGGAAGCTAGGCCGTATGTGCAGCTGCAAACAAGGGACAAGACCCTGGGAAAGAGGGAGGGGACACGGCCGGTCGAGCCCAAACCCCAGTGACAACGACAGTCTCAATGACAAGTGGTCTGTGCTGACCACAGCTAGTGTCTCAGAGCTGTTCACAAGGGAGACAGGCAGGGCTGGAGCTGGAATCCAGCTCAAATAACTGACCCCCAGAATGAAAACCCAATCCAAATGGAGTCCCTAATAAGCATTCTCCACGAAGCCCAGGCGACAAGAGGCCGCCAGACATACAAAGAGGCAGGACACTGGCTGCGGCCATGGGGTTGCACACACGATAAAGGACAGGTGGGTGTGGGGGGCCTCCTCCCAGAGAAGGCCAACAGCACGTGTGAGGTTACCAAGGGCCCAGTACTCCCAAATCACTTGTCAATCAAAAGGGACTCTCAGGGCCAGTGGGAAAAGCGCACCTTAAACAACCCATGTCAAAGTGCGAGGCAACTCTGAGAAAGACACACCTTCCCCTTGGACTGTTCCCACCCAAACACACAGCCTGGACCTACACACAGGGAACTCACCCTGAAGGGCACTCAACAAGTAACGGGCCCCTACATATTGTGCCAAGGTCAAGAAAGACAAAGAGCTGTGGACTGCCGTGGACTAAAGAGACACGGGGCACATGTGGGCTTGACAGGAAACTCGGTTCTCGGGACACGACCCAACTGGTGACAACTGGGCGTGGACTGTGGAGCCGATGGGAGTGCTGGCCCGACCCTTGTGGTTACACAAGGAAGTCCCTGCTCACAGAAGACACATGCTGGAGTATTTAAGGACAGAGCATGATGTCTCCGAGTGCGTGGCAGGAGAGCAAGGAGGCCGGTGGAGTCAATGCTGCATGATGAACCCACCCGAGAGCCTGCATCCTGGAGCCCAGACCACCTCCTACCATGTCCTTACCGCTGGGTGGGTGTGCCCCCTGAGTGAACACTCTCAGGCTCGGTCGTTGCTGCGGAGGCCAAGGACAGGCTGGAGCCTGACTGGGCCCGGCTCAGGTTATCCGCTGTCAGAGAAGAAACACTTGTAAAACAGGCTCATCCCACCAGGTTTGTGCAGCAGAAAGAACCAGGAACCAGCCCTGAGTAATGTCCTGAGCTCTGCATTCCAGTCTCCCCACCCTGCAGAAGCCACCTACACGTCCCCTATCCCAGCATCCCCCTGGCTGAGGGGGCCCAGGGCCATTGCCCACACCACCCGTCTGCTTACGGGTTGAGGAGCACTTGGTTCCCGAGTCGCTACGTGGCTCTTCCCGGTGGACTGACTTTGGCCGTGGCTTTCTTGGCTTCGACTTAGAGTTGCCCAGTCCCTGCTCCTCTAAGACTTGCTGCTGCTTCCTTCGCAGGTACTCCTGCTTGATGAGTTCTCGCCGAGCCTTCTCCTCCTCCTTCCGTATCCGATCTTCCTCGGCTTTGCGCCTGAGAGGAAATGTCAGACCGTGCTGGTTAGAGGGACATGCCTGGAGTGGGGCAGGCACGGCCTCCTACAGTGGGGCCTAGGGACTGAGGGCCCTGCACCCCCTCCGAGTCAGGACCCAGCCCCGTGACACAGTTGGGCCACCATGCCCAGCGGCACACATCCCGCCACTGATGATGGGATAAACACACAAAACTCTCAGGGCTCAGGTGGAGATTCCAGCCTGAGTGGGATGAAGAGGACATGACATGGGATCATCCTGAGACATGGGGGCTGCCAGCCCAGCTCCCCGCCCCACAGAGCCAGGTTACCGGGCCTCGTCCCTCTTGAGCTCCACTTCAGCCTCCAGCTGCTGCTTGCGCATGCGGGCCTCCTCGGCCTTGCGCTGCTGCTTCAGGAGGAAGGCCGCCCGCTTCTTGGCGAGTTCATCTTCTGCCTTCTGTTCGTCCTGCAGAAGGCACGGCGCATCAGGGAGGTCCGGCCGCACAGCAAGCCCCCCCCCCCGCGACCCAGGCTGAGATTCAACACAGTCCAGACTCGCTTCCTCTTTCTGACGAATCAGCCAAAATACAAACGGAAAAGACGCCATCCGTTCAAAAAGCATCTGTGAAGCTTGTCAGTTCCCAGAGGTCTAGACTGAACTCAGACTCCTTAAAACTGCACATGTATTTCCGCGTGTGAGCCAACACCCAGCTGTCTGCTCGTCTGTTTCCACTTTAAAGCACAGATGCCAAGCAGAGCAAGCGTCTCTGCTGAGATACATCAGACGGTGGTGGTACGTCCACCCTCCCAGCTGCCTGGAGGAAAGGAGACACTAATACTAAACCCAAAGGCGTCCTCACAGCTCACTTTTCTCTTCTTCCTAACAAAACGACAAGCGGCACCAAGGGAAAAACGCTTCTAGTCTCCACAGCCATGTAGGTTCCACTGCAGGCCCGACAGACCTTGGCCTGCTCCTATGGAGCCTGTGAGCCAACACTATTTTTACATTTCAAAGAGATTGGAAACCCACCAAAAGAAAACCACTTCGTGACACATGAAAAAGGCCCATACCCCAGGCTTAGCTGGCACACACGCTGGTGCTGGATGTGCTGCTGTGAGAGGAGCTGAGTCCTGGTGACAGACTTCAGCCCTGGCCCTTCACAGGCAGGTCTGCGGGCCCTGCTCTGAATGGAAGCTCTTTGCAACACCCTCACAACTAAAATAAAGCGACGACACTGACCACGTCGGACACAGCGCTACCTTGAACAAAGTGCTGTTTACCTTGAAGAAGAAGCCAACCCCCGGCTTCTGGTCGCTGTCACCGCTGAGGTCCACTGAGCTCTCAAGGCCCTCAGTCTGCCCGTCCTCATCGGGGGCCTTCAGGTCTGACAGGTCCACCTCGATGAGGCTCGCCTTGCTCCTCGGGGGCCCATCCGTGGGGATGTCCTCTTTCCCCGAGACAGCCGGGGCACTGAGCCCTGCCTCCTTCACACTGATATCAACTTCTTTGAGGCTCATTTGTTCTGACAGGATGTTTGCATCTTTGGGGGAAGACAAGACCAATGCCCGCTGGTTACTCTCGTCATGGAGCCGGTAACTGTCAAAGAAGCACTTCTCGTGAGGGTCAGCCCCGGGGTCTGCAACGCCATCCCAGCCCAGGTCGGAGGGCATCCGCGGCGGGAAAGGCCGTCCATGCGGAAGGGCCTCCATGCTGGGTGTTGGGGTCTTACTGCGGGAACCCTGCTGCCTGTCCTTTGCAACCTTCAGCTCGGCTGGTCGTCCCGACCGGGAATTTCGACCCTGCCCAAGACGGGGAGGCTTGCGGTGACCGGTCACTCCAGGGGGAGAGAGTGGCTCAGCAAAGTGGATGGACACCTTGACTTTCGGGTCCTGGGCGTTGTTTCTGGAACCCAGAGCTGGCGCCACAGGGGACTTCATGAGCAGCTGCTCCTGCTGCTGAGATATCTTCAGGATGGCCTGCTGCAGCGTGCTGATGGTCTCATTGAGCTTCTCAATGGAGAGGTCACCTTCGCCCATGTCTGCCCCGTCCCCAGCCACCTCCATGAGGGCAGCGGACAGTGCTTTGCTCTTCTCCAGCTCCTGCAGGGCGGTGGGGTCCTTCTGCTTGTGCTGCTGCAGGAATGCCAGGTTCTCTTTGTCGACATCCTGACACGCACTCATGTCCTCCCTGCCTTGCTCTCTGACCAGAAATCCTTCCGTCTTGGACACGGCACCATCGAAGTCCTCACTGTGCTCCGGCCTCAGGGGCTGGGGGCCGGCTTCGGCCTTGCCCTTCTTGACCACGTGTAGGAAGGCCGCCTTCCCCAGCTTCAGGCGCTGGCGGGCAGACAATGCCTCCATCTTTTTCTTCTGGGCCTCGATGGCCCTCCGCTTCTCCTCCAGCTGCATGTGCAGCTGCACCAGCTCAGACGCCAGGAGGCTGGCGTGGTCCCTGCCCTGCCTGTTGGGGCTCTGCTCTCTCTTCTGCTTCCATGTGGTCAAAGGGGCGGGGCAGCTCTCTGAGGCGTCGGGTGTGGTCTTCTGGGAGCTGCTTGTACTGGACTTGGTCTCACAGCTGTTGAGCCTCTGGAACTTCCTTTCCGCGAAGCTGGTCATTTTTGTACTCCCACTGGCCACGGAGACGCTGCTGACCTGGGAGACGGTGCTCAGGCAGGGGCTGGAGCGGCCACTGGCGCCATCCTTGTCCTCGTGCTCCTTCACCTTCATGTCCTCCTGCAGCTTGGCCGACTCCTCCTCACCCACATACTGTGCCATCAGCACAGGGTGGTCCTCACAGATGAAATCGTGCTCGACCTCCTCCAGGTCGGCGACGTCTGAGTCAGAGTCCTGCCTCAGGACAGTCCACGGCTCTGGGTCATGGGTGCAAGGGCTTCTTGCACAGCTGACATGGAGCCTGCCCTCAGTATCGTCATCGGTTCGGCCCACATGAAGAAAAAAGCCGTCGGCAGGCTGTCCCTGAGATAACAGATCGAAACTACTGCTGGCCAGAGGCTCGCTGCTGGCTTCCCTGGCCTGCGGCCCTGCCTTCGTGCACAGCTCTGAGCTGGAGATCGGGGTGAAAGTCCTATTCAACTCGTGACTGACGTGGCTACCAGGAGCCTTCCTTCTTCCCAGAGGTGGGTGGCCCTCACCGGGCCTCCTAGCCATGCAGCTCCTCGGCCTCCCTTCCCCGCACTCATCCTCCTTGGCAACTGCCTGCTTCTCCTTGGCAGGCCGGAGCACGGCCGGCACCAATGGCTCCAAGAAGAAACTGTCAGGCTTACTTTCTAAGGTGCTGGCCAGTCTCTGGGGAGACCTGGCGCTTGCCATTAGGCCCAGGGCACTGCCATGGGGAGCCCCATCCGTCCTGATGATGGCCACAAGCTCTTCGTCCTCGATGTCGACGTTGTTCAGGAGGCTTTTCCCAGTGGCCCTCAGGGCGGTAGGGTGCGGCTGGTTCTGGGGGGTCAGGGTGATGATATTGGAGGCCAAACTGTCCTTGCTGATGGAGCGGGCCAAGCTGATGCTGTCGCCAGAGCCGGGGTCTGCGTCGCAGCTCGCAGCGTGATGGAGAGCAAAGGGCGCTGGCTGAGACACAGGCCTGTGACACAGGGAAGAGCCATTGGACACGCGCTGTCATGCCAGAGGCGGCCCCAAAAGCAAGTGACGACAGCACCAGTTACGAAGACAGACTATGAACATCACACACTTTCACTTGGAGAATTAGAAAAACCCTCCCCGAGTGAAGGCGGCCAGAGCTAGCTCCATGTTCTCAGACATTCAGCCCCCAGGACCACCTTACAACCTTAGAAACCACTGAAGACTCCAAAAAGCTTTCACTTACATTTATCGTTACCAATCAACATTTATCATACTAGAAATTAAAGTGAAACTTTTAGTCGATCAAAATTGCAGTAAAAATCCCATTACATGAAAAATGGACACATTTTCTGAAACCAGAGTTAAGATGTGAAGAGAGGCACTGTTCACACGTCTGCCGATCTCTGTGCTGCCTGGCGCGGTCCTCACCCCTGGTGCTGACTCTCAGCTGCTGCAACATCACCAGTCAAGGCGCCCTCGCCACTCTGCCCCTGAGGCTTTGGTGCGCCCCGGGGTCTGGGCCATGGCAGGAGACTGCCATCAGACTAAGGAACATTCCACACGGCTCACCTGTTTTTCTTTTCTGGCCACGCTACTGTTGCTCCCTGTGGCTGCCCGTCCACTCGGGTCAAGGAACTGGACCGGTGTCGCTGATCTGAGAGTGGAAGAGCAGTTTGTGTGCTCAGTAGTAAGAGACCCATTTTATGTTATTTGAAACTCTTTTGGCACAATAACCATTTTTCATGGAAATGCATCAAGACACAGTCCACAGAGAGCCAATAATCACACACTGTAACATTCAACAGTGTCAACAGTAACGTTCAACTCAATGGTAATCTGTCCGGTCATGAAACAAAATAGTCAGAGCTTTTAAGTGACCATCAATACACGTGCACTCTTGCTTAGGTGCACACAGAGTGACCTTCTGCATACGTCACACAATGTACCAGATTTAATGGTATTCCCACTCTTGAGAGAGTAAGTCCTACTGCACATCAATGCACACTGACTCTACTCTGCCACAGTCTTAAACAAAACCTGGCATCATGATGAGAGGGCTTCACCTTGAGAACTGCTGTTTTATCTTTAGTGAGCTGCCTGCCGTAGAGGGAAGAGGAAAAGGAGCACTTACCCGGGGGGTCCTCTCCTGGCACCGTCCTCTGCTGTCTTTGCCTCAGGGGCAGTAAGGGATGCGATGGGCTGAAGGCAGAAGCCCCCTTCCCCCTAAATTTAGAGTGAAAAATCAGTGGTTTAGTAATCCAAGTTCAAAAACAAACACAAAAGAAACTACAGACCATCCATGAATTCATACCATCTGTGAGAAATTCACCGATTCTTTGGGAAAATTAATTACTAAAAAAAATGAACCAAGAGTACTGAGAACTTCAAACTTAGGATAAATAACCCCAAACTGCAACTGGGGACATAAGACTTCTGGTCATAGTCTGTGATAAAATGAGTTTCCAACTTTAACAACAAAAAATGCAAGCGTAGCCCTGGCTGTTTTGGCTGAGTGGTTGGAGTGTTGGCCTGTGGACCAAAGTGTCGTGTGTTTGATTCCCGGTCAAGGGCACATACTTGGGTTGTAGGTTCTCCACCCTCTGACTGGGGTGCGTGCGGGAGGCAACCAATCGATGTCTCTCTCAGAATGTTTCTCTCTCCCTCTCTCTCTGCCCTACCTCCCTCCCTTCTACTCTCTCTGAAAATCAATGGAAAAAAAATATCCTCTGGTGAGGATTCATAATAAATAAATAAATAAATACAAACTCAAGTGTGCATTCCCATTTCCCACCTGCCTCTGGGAGGGGCGGGGTCAGAGGCTGGGCAGGGGAAGACCTTTCACTACACACTCGAGTGGTTTTCCTATCACCTCTCATGAAAAGTAACAAGAAAGGGAAACAGGACAGTGACTTAACTCCAAAAGCAGACAGACTTACAGATGGTCAGGCTCCTCCGGGTGCAGGTGGTGCCTGTGATATCCCTCAGCCGGCAGCTGAGTGGGGGGCTGCAGCTCAGCTGGGCTTGCCGCTGCAGGACTACCTAGGAAGCTGCGCTTGGTGGCATTGGAAATAGGAACAGGGGGCCGGCTGCTCTTTTGGTGTGACACAGTTTTTGCTGCAGAAATAAAAATTTTATAGAAATGTTATTATTTAGTTACATTAGCAAGAAGCATCTAGAAAACCCTGCTGCCTTTATAAGCACCAAAAATAGCATTACTTCTACTTAAAACCAAGCTTCTCCAAAAAAACTGGTTTCAGGTTCAACCAACATATTCTTGATGACTGCAAATACCTCACCAAAATTTAAAGACACAGCACAGACCAGAACAAGAAGTGGTGAGACTGGCTGGTGTCTCTGACCACCCACAGCAGCCTCCAGCGGACCAACCACCCTGGTGGCCACTGCAGCTCCAGCCTGGAACAGGAACCCATCTCCAAGGCTGTTTCCCAGGAGGGAGGGAGTCAGAGGCTCCTGGGAAAGCAGTGAGGTCTGAGGCAGAGAGGTGAGCGGGTACGGAGAACCACCTCCTGGGACACTTATGGGCGCTGGGAAGGGCTGGACTTGGAGTCAGAACAGGCTACTGGCCCTTTGAGCGAGGGGGATGCCGAGGTGCCTGAGCTGGGGACAGGGTGGGGAATACTCCTGGGCACAGCTGAACCCGGCAGTGCTCAGCTGTCCCTCTGCCAGTCTGGTGGGGTCTCACAGGGCTTGTCGGGTCTACTGAGGGGGTGAGCAGTGGGCACATGAAGCCACTTTCATAAAGTACCCGATTAAGGCCCAGTCTCCTGAGCACCTCACTGTGGGTTTTCTCCCGCTTGCTGCTGAGGAAGCTTTCTACACATTCCAGACAGCAGCTGCCTACTGACGGCCAGCAAGGATCTTCCCCGTGGACAGTTCTTACTTTATCGTGGCTCAGTTTTCATCAACTTTTCCTTTTGTGGCCAATACCTTGATACTCTTTAAAAGAAACCACAGGACAGGAACACACTCTCCCACGTCACCTCCCAGAAGCTTCAGAGTCTCAAGGCTGGCAGGTTATCCTACTCAGGTGAACATGGGCATGTCCTGCCTTGTTGTCGGGCAAACGTACAACCTTGCAAGTGGGCAAACTGAGCACAGCTGCACCTCTCATTGAGGAAGCTCCTCAGAATCCCGCGCCTCTCAGGCTCTGGTTCTGGGACAAGGATGGGTGCAGCTGCCCAGTGCGAGGACCACGTGGGAGGACACCAGATAGGGCACAGGCTCTACTCCCAAATGAAGCCATTTACATTCAGACACCATTGTTGTACAAAAACTTAGGAGGAGATTAGGGACACCTCGGAGTACTGAAACTCTCTCAGAGGAAACAGCTATCCGCTGACCAGTCGTCACTCACCATCTTTCAGCTCCTGAACATCCCTGGGTTGAACAAAGTCTGGTCTGACATTCTCAAACCACCAGAAGAGTTCAGCAATAAAAACCATAACGTTCGGCTACAAGAAAAAAACCCAGGACATGATAAGCAGCTTATTCACACATGGTTTTAAAAATGTGTTTCAGGACTAGCCAGTTTTTCTCAGACGTTAGAGCGTCGGCCTGAGGACTGAAGGGTCCAGGGTTCGATTCCAGCCAAAGGCACATACCTGGATTACAGGAGGCAACCAGTCAATGTGTCTCTCTCACATCAATGCTTCTTTCTTTCCCTCTCTTCCCCCCTTCCTCCCACTTTCTAAAAAAATCAATGGAAAAAATATCCTCAGGTGAGGAGTAACAAAAAACAAACGAATGGACAAGTGCGTGTTACGTAATCCATGGTTACCTTCAGCACTAAGGGAGCATACAGCATGTCTTCTAAGGTGAGGTAAAAGCATCTGTTAAGGTATTCATTCGAGAACTCCCTCAGAAGCCGAATGTTATACAGACTGTCAGCCATCGATGTTACCTCCTTCAAACATATATCTAATAGATAAAAAGAAAAGCACAATTATAAAGACGTTCTGCTTCATAAGTATACGAAGGCAGTGCTGATATTTATAAGGTTACGACATTAAGAGGTTTAAATATCGCAGTATTACAAGTAGGAAGACCTGAGAAATCTCCAGGATCTGACCTGAACTGTTAACATCTAAAAAGCATAACAGAAATTACTCGGGATCTTAAGACTGGGCTTCCAAAATGGACAGTAACAGGGTTCAGTTTATAAAAGGAGACGCATAAGCTGGTTAGCATTTAACCATCAGGACCCTCTGCAGAAGTTACCTCGTGATGGGGTGGGGGGCATAAAATGAGAAATGCCAGGCCTGCCCACAGAATGATATAAAAATACAACTAATCACAAAATTCAGAGACTGTGCAGAGCAGGCGTCTCCCTCAGTCACATGGGTGGGGGACAGTTGGCTGCTAGCATCGGGGGCAGGACAATTTCCAGTTTTTGGTTGCTGTGTAGATGCCAGGCCCTCAACCAGCAAATCCCAGCACAGGTGTCCTGGGGGCCATCAGCCAACTCCCGTGGCCGTGCTGGGGACTCTCTTGGCCTTGCGCCTTCCTCCCGCAGAGAGAAGGGTGCTTAGCAGAACCTGGTCAGGATTCCTGCTCCTCTGGCCCTGTGTAGACGTCTCTGCAGTGCTGTTCACGGCGTCCCTCACCTCTCCCTCCCACTGTCAGGCTGTGGGCACCTGGCAGGGACGCCTGGCAGGGACGCCCGGTATCACTGATGAGCACAGAGGGTCATGTGTCCCGGTCTGTGCCCAGACTCACTTTTTCTTTTAACCCTCACCCGAGGGTATTTTTTCCATTGCTTTTCAGAGAGAATGGAAAGGAGAGAGAGGGAAACAGAGAAAGAGAGAGAAACATCGATATGAGAGAGACACATCGATTGGTTGCCTCCTGCACACACCCAGACCAGGGCCAGAGAGTGAGCCTGCAACCGAAGCAGGTGCCCTTTGCTGGAATCGAACCCAGGACCCTTCAGTCCGCTGGCCGACGCTTTGACCACTGAGCCTAACCAGCTAGGGCCAGACTCACTCTGAACTTGATCTCCACCTACACTGGGTCCCAGTTGTTTCAAATCCCTGCAGCAGGACTGACGAGACCCTAACCATGCTGAGGCCTGAGGCGAGCCCCAGCGACTTCACTCTCACCCTGGTTTTCACCATCTGATTTCCCTCCAGATAAGAGGCAGCTCAGGTATGGGCACCATCCCCAAACATTTCCACACACGCTCCCACCCCAGGAGGCACTGAGGACGCAGAGGCAAGGTCCTCTCGGCTGTCAAACATTGGGTTCAGTGTGCTCAGGTGCTCCTGAGCCTCTAAGGTGTGCTCGGGGGGGGGGTTCTGCACTCACCATCCAGTTTCATCTGCTCGGGGCAGTAGTAGTGGACCACGGCCAGGAGCGCGGCCCCATCACTGCCATCTCTCATCAGATCCTCCAGCAGCGGGAAGTAGGGCGGCTGCCTCGTGGACAGGTGCTCTCGGCGGTAGCGCACCTGTGGTCAACAAAGAGAGAACGATCTCTACACATGAGGTGCCCTCACTACTCCCACGTCCCAGGCAGACTGCTCATCGAGTTAGCATGAAGCTGCTGGGCAATGCTCAGAACACGGTGATTGCAGGGAAAAGCTCCAAATGTTGGGAGAACTTCTGCCTGGAACCTGCCTGTCAAGGTCCAAGAGCTGAGCTCACGGCTACACTGGTGACAGTACTCTATTGCTAACGACGGGGCCATCTCACCCTGAAGTGCCAAGGCACAGACAGGAGGAGGAAGGCACGTCTACACTGCCCAGAGCCGCTACCACAGCAGATGAGAAACAAGTTAACTGTGAACATCCTATCGCGTGGAAACCCCAGCTACTGTTCCTTTTTTCAGTACTAGCAGCGTTCACCTTGTCCGGCATTAGGAAAATACAAAATGGCATTAATATTCGGCTTGAGAAATTTCTGAAACCAGGTCAGACAAAACTGTGTGTGCTGCGTCAAGAAGTGCTGCCAGGCAGCAGGGGACGGAGGGCTCAGTGTGCAGGGTGCCCTATAGAACAAGTGCCCCTCACCCTCAGGGGAAGCCATGTGCCCCAAAGCCCCCATCACCAAGGGGCAGGTGAGGAGTGCAGACCAGGCCGTGGGGAGGGGGGCGCCTGTCCCCCACAACCTGCTGTCCCGTTTTCTGCATTAATATTCACAATAGAGCATTATATTAGGGCACGTCTCACAGCCACACTTGTCCAGGAGAGGAGGCTGGCAGTCTGCTGAGGGCCAGGCCTTCTCAGTTACGCAGGGGAGGTCAACCCGAGAAAAAGGTCTCTCACAATGAAGGGTTTCAAGGGGGTCTCTATTAATAAGCCTATGGTGTAGAATCATCATACTGACAATGGGTATAAAACATCTGTCACATCCTTTTGAAATCAGGACCAAGGCTTCCTTCGTGTCACTAGGTCTACTCCGCCTCAGACTTTAACTTGTTTCTCGGGCCGCAGCAGGGGCTGACACAGCGGGTCCTGGCTCCAGCATGCAGACACACGAGGGCATGCGCCAGGCCAGCTCCCACACGGACAAACAGCACACACAGTGACCAACCACAGCATGCAGTGAAGCAAATGGTTTCTCAACTGAAGATGGATGGAGTGAACTTAGAACCAGGGAAAACATCAGTGCAGCTAACCACCTGCCAGAAAGGTCTGTTAAACCTCTAGGCCATGGGCGACGAGGCGAAACCTCGGAACCTGCTGCCCTGACCACTGTGGTCCGACAGCGTGGGTATCAATCCTACGAGGAACTAGAAGGGCCATGCTCTGAGTCTCACTGCTCAGTGTCTGAAACACTCTCCTCTGAGACCTCCTTCCTATAGGACAGCTGAATTTTCTACTCATTCTCACTAAACCACATAACTGTTGTGACATTTTGCTCTTTGGTTTTCAGGATTCAAAAAATTAAAAGATGTAAACATTCATAAAACGCTTTCTTCTTTGTTATTAATATATCTCAAAGACCAAAATTATCAGCTATGAAGCAAACCAGACCACTGCTCACAGGGACCCACCTGCCAGCTTGTACCTAGGGCCCCGCCTGGGTGGCAGAATTCTGGGCTGTTTTGCAGACATTAACTAAGGTCTGCAAGAAGGCCCCTGTTCCAAAACCTCCCTTTTGCAGGCCCCACTCCTCCCCTGCAGGTGGCGCCACAGGAGCACAGCCAGGACTGGGGCCAAACCACCCCTTTCACTTTCGTCATGGGGATTCACTTCAAGCTACTGGGATTCCAGAAATCCCAGCCTGGGAAGGAAGGGTAGCCTCCCCCACCAGGGCAGGCAGCAGAAGGGCCTTTACCTGGTGGTCACCTTTAACACCAGATGGTCCATGCTAAAGGCATTAAGACATGGCATGTCACCATTAGGGACAGTCACATCAGAAAGGACAAAACGAAGTCTCTCATTCCCTGGCTGGTGTGGCTCAGTGGTCAGAGCGTAGGATTCTATTCCGGCATGTACCTGGGTTGCAGGTTCAAACCCCGGCCTCGGTAGGGGCATGTGCGGGAGGCAACCAGTTGATGTGTCTCTCTCGCATCGATGTTTCTCTCTCTCCCTCCTCTCCCCCTCCCTCCCTTCCACTCTCACTAAAAAAAAATTAAAAAAATAAAAGTAAATCAACGGACCAGGTGAGGATTAACAGAAGAGTTGCTCGGGGTTTATCAGCCCTCAAGAGAGAACAGGCCCTGTCTTTACATCCACTTTCATCACAGAGAGTGACTAGTGTCCAAGAGCAAATGCAGAGCACTGTCTGTCACCTTGGAAACTGGCAACACCTAACTGTGCACTGCCTATGAGACACGCCTCGGAACTCCAAGCGCCCACAGCATGGAAAATGAACCCCCTCAGCCCAGACTCAGGCCCCGCCCACACTGAACCAAGTGTGGCACCAGGACACTCAAACAGGGAAACGGCAGTGCGGGCAACTGGGATGGAAGCGGGTGACTGCACAGGATGGCGTCTGATGGCAGCGGTGCAGGGGTCCACTTACGGGCACCAACTTCCAGTACCACTTGGAGGGAGACTGCTCGGGAAGCAGGAGGAAGAAGGCAGGAGAGGAGGGTCAGCGGGCCGGGCCCACATGTGGACAGACATCATACACAGGTGTACACGAAGGGACCCGTGCCCGTGACCCCATATCGAAAGTTACAGGCACTCTTACACCACCAGTCTCTGGGGGAGCAAAGAAAACTCCGGAAACACGGTACAGGCTGGGAACCAAAGACAACAGATGCCAAGTGCTCCTCGGGAGGGGCACAGTGCGTCATCTGTCTTGTCCAAGGACAGGAGGAACAAAAGTAGTCACGCATGTGGTGCCTACACATCCCTACAGCTGAAGGGGATGCCGGCAGACCGCACACACGCTGGGCCACATCGCCATGGGTTTAGGGGATGTGGATTCAGTCATACATGTACTTGGCCAAAAAACAGTATCAGGGAAGAACAGAAATGACCAGAACGAACCCACACCACCTGCGTCATTTCGTCAGCTGTGTCACAGGGCCCTGCCATAACCCCACGCGGGGCTTTAGGGCACAAAGCTAGCCTCCCAGGACCTCGTAGGCAGTGCAGAGGTCTGCAAGGTGCCGCTGGCAACATCCTCCTCACTTGCTGACTTGTAGAAGCCAACTCCTGGAACCTCATACCTCCCAACGTCCCCTTCACCCCCAGGTTACACACAGGACACCCCTGCCAGGGTGAGAGGGTGCATGCTGTGTGCCCACTGCCACCAAGGTGCTCAGGGCCAGCCTGCCGGGGCCAGGAGACCTTCCTGTCTTGTGAGGAAAGGTGAAAGTGACAGTGGTGAACATGGCTGACCCTCCAGGACAGGAGCAACACTCACACCACAGAGAAGTCCAATGGCCCTTTACCTTCTGATGAGCTGGGCTCTCTAGCAGCTGCTGTCTGAGCTTCCCTTCTTTCTCTGTTATCTCTCTCATTTTAAGATTCACCTAAAGGGGAAGAAAAAGGTATTAACAAGGCGCCTGCCTCCAGCGCTGGTCTCCGTATCCCCCCGGGGCACCAGCCCCACTGTCTGACTCTGCCTCCGAGAAGCAGGTACCTAGACGGTTACACACACGCAGAGACCTAGGACTCCTTGTGACCTGTGGCTGCGCAGAGAACCAAGACGCCCCAAACGCTGCACGGGGCTGCCACCTCACTTCCAGGGTGTGCACATGGCGCCGGTCCTCATCCCATCGACAGAGGTGCTGATGAGACAGTTGGCGGAGACCCTCACTGAGGAGCCAGAGGCTGGCTCATAGGTTCCCTGACTACAGAGTAACACTAAATAAACCTGAGTCATAAGCACACTGCACACTCCTTAAACAGTTAATACCACTTTGTAGAAATTAAAATACTCTCTCCTGGAATTATTAAGTCAAAAATAAAATAGAAATTGCAATTATAAAATAATACCATGGAGAAAGATACTCATCGATGCCTATAGGGTCATGGTCGGAGTTATCTGATGAAAAGGCACAGAACTGAATCTTTTATTATTAAACAAGAATATAGACAACTCATGTGATTCAAATTAAGAAGGTAGGAAATTTGTTTTAAAAGAAAAACAGAAGAAAAATCAATATAAATAAAATTAAAAATAAATGAATTAAAACATGTATCAGCAGGTGGATAAGTGATAGAGCAAGTACCGTAAGATGTTAGTTGTAAAGTCTAGGTGGTGGGCATATGGTTGTTCTCTGTATAACTCTTTCAACTTTCCTGCATGCTTAAAATTTTTTTCATAAAAAAATGTAGGAAATAAAAAGTTTTGGGGGAAAATTAACCTAGATGGCTTCCTAATCTGGAAAGAACTTTCCGATTAGATTGGTGATATTCATGAATGTGACTTTTGATACTGTGTCATTAGAGGAAACAACCCTGGTGAAATCTACAAAACTCAGTGAAACAATTTCCCAAATTACTGCTACAAAACCATGGGTGAGTAAAAGGGCCAGGGCGAAGGCAAGAAAGAGAAACAGACTTTCATATAACAGAATACAAAAAATTCACCCAGCCCTGGCTGGCGTGGCTCAGTTGCCTGAGCGCTGTCCCATGCACGGAAAGGTCCCTGGTTTGATTCCTGGTCAGGGCTCATGCCCAGGTTGCGGGTTTGATCCCTGGTCGGGGTGTGTACAGGAGGCAGCCGATTGATGTTTTTCTCTCACATTGATGTTTCTCTCTCTCCCCCTCCCTTCCTCTCTCTCTAAAAATCAATAAAAAAATATTTTTTAAAAATTCACTTATCTAGTATTAGAATATATGAAAGAATTCTTACAACAATAAAACACAAATGATCCTATTTTTCAAATGGGCAAAAGATCTAAACAGACATTTCTGCAAAGAGCTACAAATTGCCAACAGTGCATGGAAAGAAGCTTTGGTCATCAGTCACCACATCTAAACCACAATGAGACCCCTCACACCCTCCAGAACGGCTAGCACTGAAAAATCAGAAAATCAGTGTTAGCAAGGACGTGGCAAACTGGAAACCTCAGGTATTGCTGGTGGGAAAGTAAAAGGTACCACCACTGTGGAAAAGTCTGCCAGGTCTTCAAAAATTTAAACAGAGAGGATCCACATGACCCAGCAATTCTACCCCGAGGTATCCACCCAAGAAAAAGCAAAACACACCCACACAAAAACATGTACCCGAATGTTCACAGCTGTTCACGAGAGCCAGAAAGTGCACACAGGGACATGCATCAGCGGAGGGAGGAATGAACAGAACAGTCTCTGCACACACAGAGCAGCCTCACCATGAAGAGGCTGAGGTATGATGGGCTACACGCAGAGCCGAGCAGAAACAGGACACTGAGTGGGGGAAGTCAGACACGGAAGGCCAGGTGTGACAAAATGGACGTGAAGTGTCCAGGCAGGCACATCCAGAGGGGTGGACAGAAGATTCATGGGGACAAAGGGGTGTGATAAACAGGGTGGAATTAGTGGTGACAGCTGTACTACCTGGTGAATATACTAAAAACTGATGAAATGTGCACTTAAAATAGTAAATTTTACAGCATGTGAATTATATCTCAATTTTTTAAAAAGTTCACTGACAATGGCTTCAAATTGCAATTAACCTTCAAGAAACTACCACTTGTCAGGTTTTAGTTTAGAATCAAAAAAAGATGTGCATAATTATCTGAAAAGATTATGTAAATACTTGTCCCTCTTCCAAATTAACTCCATATCCACGTGGAGCCAGGCTTTCTTCACACACTTCAATAAACAAACTGTAACAGACTAAATGAGGCACAGGTAAGAGGACTGCGCCTTTCAGGGACCAGGTAGGGGACAGGCTTCACAATGCAAAACAGTGCCACTTTTTTTTATTTTGGAAAATAGTTATTTTCATTAAAAAATACATTATTTATATTAACATGAAATTACTTTACTGGTTTTTTTTAGTGAATTAGCAAATATTTTTAAACTTTCTTGTTTTTACTTTCTAACATGGTAAATATTGATTGATATTTTAAAAATTCTTTAAGCCCGGCCAGGCGTGGCTCAGCAGTTGAGCATCGACCTAGGATCCAGGAGATTGGGATTCGATTCCCAGTCAGGGCACATGCTCGGGTTGTGGGCTCGATCAATGACTCTCTCATCATTGATGTTTCTATCTCTCTCTCCCTCTCCTTTCCTCTCTCTGACATCAATAAAGATATATTTAAAAAAAAAATTCTTTAAGACGCATAGTAATTTTTAAGAGTTTAAAGTGTACTTAGCACTATCCAACCCCCCCAACTATTTGGGAACTGAACTACAAACGCCTAGAGAACCGATTGATAAAACAAGGCTCTGCAAATGAAACAGAACATTCTAAGGAAAATGATGGAAACCACAACATACACAAACGGGCTAGTGCAGCCAAGGGATGAGCGGCTGTGTTTACAGTGGAAATGAAGAAAGGCTTAAAACTAACTTCCTACCTTAACAAACTGGAAAGGAGAGCACATTAAATCCAAACTAAGCAGAAAAAAAAAGTAATAAGAGGGGGAATTAAACAGAACACAACTGAAGAAATCAATAAAAACCAAAAGCAGAAAACAGTGGGACATCACTCTGGACCCCATGCACACGAACAGGACAGTAAGGGAAACACTTGAACTTTATGCGAATAAATTCAAGCACTTAAAGAAAGCTGACAGATCCCTGATGTCACAGGTAAGCAAACTGACACGAAATTATGTAGAAAACCTAAGTATCTTATGTGTGTACTAAAGAGACTAAGTTCATAACCAAAACCTTCCCAAGAAAACTCCAGACCGTGATTCCATCAAAGATTCATAAGAACAAAATAATACTCATCACACACAAACTACTTCACGAAATTGAGGGGGGAATATTTCCCAACTCATTTTCTGAGGCCAGCATGACCCTGACACCAAAACAATAAAAAATATGTTGCAAGAACATATATCAAAGAAAGCTCTTGATTCGTAAATACATACATATATGTGTGTATATATATATATATATATATATATATATATATATATATACTTAAAAATTCTTGCAGCTCGTTAAGACAAACAACCTCATTAAAAGTTGGGGAAAACATCTGAACAAACACCTAATAAGAGAACCTACACAAACGTCCCCAGTCGCTAGGGAAATGCTAATTCAACCATATAGATTCCTCCACACGGCCACCCAAAGGGCTCAGTGAAGACCAGACCCATGGTGCTGCCAAAGGGGTCACCGGAATTCTTTCCTCTCATTGGGGGAGCTCAAAATGGTGCGATCCCTTTGGGGAGTATTTTGGGAGGGTCTTCTGAAGTTAAGTGCTTTTCACATGACCCAGCTACTACACTTCTAAGTATTCATGGACAGAGATGAATATCTACCTGCGCATGGAGGCTGTGCACAGATTCTGCTTTCTTTATTCACTTTTTTTTTTCAGATTCCACGTCAGTGAACTCATATGTACCTGTCTTTCTATTTCACTAAGCATGAGGTCCATCCATAGTATTGCAAATCGAGATTTCATTCTTTTTCATGGCTGAGTAGTACTCCACTGCATATCTGTACCTTTATTAAAAAAGGTGTTTTACTGTCCCCCCCCCCAAAGAAAGAGAAGGGAAAGGGAGAGAGAGACATAGATGTGAGAGCAAAACATTGATCAGCTGCCTCCTGCACGCTCCCATTAGGGATCGAGCCTAAACCCTGGGCATATGCCCTGACTAGGAATCAAACCAGTGACCTTTCAGTGCATGGGATGACGCCCAACCACTGAGCCACCCAACCAGGGCTGTCCCACAGCTTTCTCATCCACTGGTCTACTGATGGACACTTAGGTTGCTTCCATATCTTGGCTGTTGTAAACAATGCTGCAGTGAATATAGGGGTGCATATGTCTTTTCGAATTAGTGTGTTTGTTTTTTCAGATGAATACCAGAAGTGGAATAGCTGACTCGTATGGCAGCTCTATTTTTAATTTTTTGAGGAATCTTCATACTGTATTTACTCTATTTCTTAAACTTCAATTTTACTGGTGAAAGAATAAATAAGAGGCTACTTTCACCTTTCAAATTGACAAGTATTTTAAAATAATATCCAACATATGGGAAGAATTGCAAAAAAGGCACCCCCATGAACTAACAGTGCGAGAAAAACAGTACAATCTTTATCGTCAGAACTTTGGCAAAAACCAATCAAAAGCCTTTAAAAAATGAACCTCAGCTAAACTGAAACCTCTGCCCACCAGAAACATGTGGGAGTAATGGTGGGCGGGACCCTCCCAGACCAACTGAGGGAGTGCCCTCACCGCACTCACCCAAGGCAAACCTCAGCTTACAATCGAATGCCTGGATCTACATATTACACCCAAATAAATAAAAATGATGCGAATTTATATCAAATACTGTGTTTATAGGTGGTAAGCTTATGCATAATTTACATTTTGTTCTGTTAGCTCATCCATGTTTTCTAAATTTTCTGTAATAAGCAATTTCTTTTATAAGGGGGAAAAAATAAAAGTTGTGAAAGAAAAAAGAAAAGTTAAAACTTGAACTCTGGCCACGGGAAGCTCATGCTAGGATTGCAGAAACGTAACCCAAGGCTCAGTCTGCTGTGGAAGAGTGCACAGTCCTGAGAACCATTTTTAATGAAGCACTGTGGGCACTTCCCACATGTACGGTGTCGTGCAAGCCGGGGACGAGGAAGGCCAGTGCCCACCACCAAGGGGCGACCTATGGGCACTGCCAACTTCCGAGTACACAGCAGGACTCAGAAGTCAGCCCGCTCATCCACTTGAGTCCCCAAGCCCTCATCCAGGTAGTTGCCCGTGTCCCTGACATGGCCTGGCTTGTCCCAGGGAGCCACCATGCACACTTGGTCTGGCTGGGCCATGCTCTCGACAAATCCCATGGCCACTGATTTTTACATTGTAAGTTTCTAAGTATAGAAGGAAAAAACAGCGTTTAATAAGACATAAGACATTTTTCTCTTAATCAAAATGTCATCTAAAATGGGCCACCTCTTCAGTGCACAGAAGTGCTTAAGATAAAAAGGAATGCATCAATCTGGACTATAAACATGTCTGCATTTTCTACCATAAACTCACTAGCTCTACCCACGCCCCCTCCTCCTGAGCTTGGGAGGGACACCTGTCTGTTCTGATGACAGCAGGCATTTCTGGGGACAGATAAACCATGGTGGCCCCTGCTCGGGCCTGGGCCTCGGCATCACACATGAAGAACAGCCACCCAGTGCACTCACCTTGTTGACCCAGAACACCATGGCATCCTCAAGGTCGTATGGAAGCTCCTTCGAGGCACTGAATGTCGAGAAGCGTTTGACACTGGCCACCACCTTCTCGATGCTGATCATCTCCACGGTGTAGGCCATCATGAGGGCGTCCACCATCGCCATGTGGGCACTCTGCAAGCCGAGGCAGCAGTTAAGAGGTGCCACCTGCCTCTCCCACGAGGCTCGACAGACCCTGCTCAGACTCAAAACTCTGCCAGAACCTGTTCCTTTTTTCTCCATGTAAGGAGACAGAGAGGCCTATCTGCTCGCCGCCCTCCTCAGGTCAGCAGCCTGGTGTCTCCCTGCTTCATCTCCCTGACAGCCCTGGGTGTGGGGGTCCTAACTTCAGGGCTGTGGGTAAAGGTACAGAGGGCGAAGAGATGTGTCTGAGGCCGCACGACCACCAACAGGTCCCTGGGCACCATCAGGAGCTCTGGGCACTAAAATCACAGGTGGCCTTTGCGCCGTTTCTTCCCAGAACCTGGGGAACATGCTCCTGACCCACAACATGTCAGTCACAAAGTCCAAGAGTAAAAAAACCACAGAACCTAAAATGCCAGTGAATGGCCTAAACCAAGGCAATGCAGATGGCACCCACAACCACTCAGACCGACAATGGTTTGGAAAACTCACATCGGTGATTTGGCTTTCAGAGAAAGACGGGGAGGGGCTGCTTAGGGGAGAAACAGGCATCTATTTCTTTATTTGGCACAAAAATACAACATACACATGAAACAATCGAACAGAATGAGCCCAACAACTATATATCCCAAAGTCTGCATGGTGCTCACCTCCACACATCTCTGAGCCCCCCCTTGAGACAGCCAAGAGGAGCTGCTCTTGCCCGTGACCCACCCAGAACAAGCACTTAGCCACATGTGACACAGGTACTGCCATGCACTCAGACCTCAGCCAGCTGCTGCACACTCCTGTGCACTGTCATGCACCTGATGTTTTGGGAACACTCTGCCTCATCTGAAAGCTTGGCTGCAGAGGAACTGCTGGTGACACAACAGGTGGTGCACCACACAAGTGCCCATGGCACCAGGGGCTGTCACCTACCTCCAGAAATGCACAGGACGCACTGGGTGGGGTGGGGAGCAAGGGGTGGTGCCAGGCCACTCACCATCTTTATGGGTGCCTGGCTGAGGTCGGGATCCGTCACGGGGGTGTCATCGCTCTCCATCACATAAATCCCTTTCCGGGACAGGGCCTGGATGACTGACTGGTGTCCCTGTATGGCGGCCGCCTGGTCCCCCTTCAGGATGAGGCTGCAGACGCGGCAGTACAGCTCGCTGGACAGCAGGAGCTTGATGACAGGTGGTTTGATGTGCTCCTGCTCATACTGGTCGATGTAAAAGGGGTCCCTGAGGTCCTCGGGGATGTTATCTAAGCCAAGGAAAAGATGACCGCGTGAGTGTGACATGCACATTCAAAACGCCCACGGGGACAGGGGACCATTAATAACAACAGGCGACTAACAGCATAAAAAGACACGAGCTGGTCCCTAATCCCCATCTTCTCTATTGCAGACTAGCTACTCACACACCTGGGGGACGTGGGCAATGCATGTCACAGTGACCTCACCGCCATGACCTCAAGGAGCTGCTCTCCTGACACAGGGCAGTGAGAAGCAGGCGCGGGGACCTGAGGGGCGAGTGGGGCAACAGGGAAACCAAGGTGCAGTCAGACTAGGACTGCATGTGTCCATAGCCAAGCACATCGACTTTCTCATGGCAAATCGGAGAGGACAAGGCGGCCACACACCAGGGTCTCTACAGAACGGAGAGTGCCAGGCCTGTGACGAAGGCAGAACGGCGGCACCAGCCTCCACCTTTGGAACAGGCGGCACTAAACTCCGTATGAGCCATGTCACTTAAGTGTCACCACAATTCTATCAAATCAAGACTTTTGTCCCTACGTTACAAATGAGGAAACTGAGGCACAGAGAAAGCAAGTACTGTGTCCAATGTCACGAGAGGCAGAAACCAACTGTGAACCCCAGCTGGATCCACAGCGTTTATACCGCCTCCCATACAAATACAACAGCCACCTATGTACAGCTGGGGACAGGATGGCGGACAATCTCCCCAACAGTGTCTCTCATGCTCGCTCTGCAAGATGTCAATCACTGTCCCCCAAAGGGGGACGCTGTAGGCAAGTACACTGGGAGGCTCCAAGTTAAGCTGATTCCTTTCCAGGAGGACCCCACCTTTAGCCTGCTCAGTGCTGAGACCTCCCCACAGATGCTCTGGAATAGTCCCAGCCTTAACAGAGCTCAGAGAGCCTGCACAGCACTGCCTGTCACTGCGGCTCAGTTACTCACCATCAGTGGCAGTCCGAAAACATTAAGTGAAAATTCCAGAAACAATTCATAAACTTTACGCACCATTCTGAGTAGCATAATGAAATCTTGTGCTGTCCAGCTCTCTCTCCAGGGATGTGGATCCTTTGTCCAGTGTCCCCACGCTGCAGACACTCCCTGCCCTTAGTCACTAGTAGGCGTCTCGGTGGCTTGTGTTCGCGTCACCCTGACTTACTTCATAATGGCCCCAAAGTGCAGGAGCAGTGATGCTGGCGATTTGGACAAGCCTCAGAGAACCCCCATGCTCCCTTTACGTGAGAAGGCGAGTACGGGATGAGCTATCGTGACAGAGAGACCACATTCACAGAGCTTTTACTATAGTATGATTATGTTGTAATTGTCCCACTTTACTACTAATGACTGTAATCTCCTCCTGTGTCTCATTTATAAATTACACTCTGCCACAGGTACATATATATAGGGAAGAACACAGGATACACAGGAGCTGGTCTCTGTGGTGTCAGACCTCCATGGGGTCTGGGACACATGCCTGGCAGATAAGGGATGACTCCATCTGGAAGACACCAGAGAGGAATCCTGTGACACCAATGCCAACATGTAGCCCACTGAAGACAAGCTCGAACACCCGCAGCCCTCTCCACACGGAGGCACCAAGGCTGGGCAGGAAGGCACCCTGCTTCTTCTCCACACACTACTCTTCACAGGTTCCACTTTCCTGAGTCATTTAATTAGGGCGGCTTCCCCATTTTCTAGCACTTAACACTTGCTTTCTTATTTCTAACGTCAGCGCAAACGTTCATGCTGCACCCGAGTTTTCAAGCACCGCTGTGCACACCTCACTGGAGCACCCAGAGGCCCTGCCAGGCTGAAGGACACACCACTGCTTAGTGGGCATACGTGGACCACAGCAGGGCCCACTCGGAAACTGTTTGGACTTCTGAAATGGAGCAGGCATATCAATAACAAAGGGCCCCCTGACAAGCCTGGTGGGAAGAGCCCTCTTTCTTCTGGGTGTGAGCAGGGAGCTGAGGGAGGGAAGGGGGCTGGCCCAGGAACAGATGGCAGCCTGGGAGGGCACATAGAGGACGCAGGACCTGGCTGTGAATGGGACAGGAGTCAGAGGAGGACAGGGAGTCAGGGGAGGACAGGGAGTCAGGGAGTCCCACGATCCTGTTACATTTTCAGAAGCCCACGCCAGATGCCGGTGGTGGTGGTGGGGGAGGGGTAAGGATATAACAAGGGCCAGCCAGGGCTCCTGTGACAATGTCAGGACACTCCTCCTCCCACCCGCCTCCTCCTCCTCTCAAAGCTTGTCCACCTCCGGCTCCTCAGCTGGTTCTCCCTCATTTCTTCAAATACAAAGGGGCGTTTTCTGCCTCACTGCCCAGATGACCCAAGTCAGTCTCATGGCTTAAAGACCACGTGTGGATGGTCATCCCAAATGTACATCCTGATTCCAGCTGCTTCCCTGAGCACCTTTACCCCTCTGCACCTGGAAGTCTGCTGGCCCTAGAGCCTAGTCTGCCTGCAAGGGAACTCCAACACATCCCAAGCCTGCCTCCCCTGCGCTTCATCTCAAGGTCAGCTGCTCAGACCGAAGGCTTCAGCATCATCCACTCTTCCCTTCCTGCCAACCCACTGGCAACTCCAGCTCACTTCCCCTTTGAAATGTATCCAGAAAATGAGAGCTTCCCATCACGCCACAGCCACCCACCTGCCACTGCCTCCCTTAGTCCAAGCCCCCCCTCACTTGGATGACTGATGGGCTCCCTTCTAGGAGGGCCGAGACCTGCAAGACCAGGAGACATAGCTCCTTGCAGGTCATGGCTCTGGAGGGGACGGACATAGGCACTAGTGGAGGGCTGGCCCCAGGAAGGACAGGCATGCACGGCACAAGTGCAGAAAGACCCAGGCCACCTAAACAGAGAGCAGCAGCCACGGCTGTGAAGCAGGCTTCCTCTTTTCCACAGGTGGCCCTTATCAGAACTCTCAAAATAACACAAGTTGATTCATGTGAAGTTTTAAACAATTATGGACATGAATATGGGAATGAGAAGCATACAACTGACTCCCATCAGTCTCAGAACCGAGATACATGGGCCAGGGGAAAACGAATCACTCACTCAGGACAAGAGCCAGGCCTTTCACCAGCCCTCCTAGAGCAGGTCCCAAAGGGCACTGGCCTCGTGCCCAAGGACCGGCCGTGCCCTCCTTGGCCCCTGCAGCAGTCCCTGCCCAGTAATGGCTCCGTCCCTGCACGACTGGCTTCCCTAAGGCCCAGCACTGTGAGGACTTTCTGTGCGAAGCTCTGAAGGTGATTTGAGAGAAGGCCACTCTATAAATGCCTTGGACCGCTCTCGGGGGGTGGGGGGGCTCGTGTTCACCTCCCCTACAGCCCAGAACATGGTGGTTCAGGGTTACCCATGATCCAGAAATTCTCACTGGGCACCTGCTGTGGCCAAAATGCTCCACGCTGGGAGTCAGAGGGTGAGATGACATCACTGATCTCGGAGCCGGACCTTTTCAGGCCACCCACTGAAAAGTCACCAATTTCCACACAACGTGGTGGGTGTGGGCGTTCTGGGGGGCAGATGAGCCATCCGACCCAGTACTGGGGGTGGAGAAGGAAGCAGGCAGGGGACATGAGGAAACGATCCTAATGAGACTCCCAGGAGACAGCAGGGCTCAGTATCCCAGGGAGCAACCAACTGGGCATGTCACTCACTGGCTGGTTCTGCAGATCCACAGCTAGGCACCTACCACCTGCCCACACCGAAGGGACCGAGGAAGCCAGTGGATAAGGGGCTCTGAGGGAAAGAACATTCCCCATCTGGTGACACTAGCCTTGAGGAATGAAGTAAAAGCAGACAGAGAAAAGCAAAGGAAGTCTGTCCTAGCAAACTTAAAGGAGTTCTCCTAACAGGAAGGAAACAATGGCGGGACCTGGGGACATCGGGAAGGACGCACGATGGAGAGGCGGCAACACGGCCACTATGGCAGGCCCTCCTTGGAGTTTTCTACATCACACAGGATGACACACAGCAGCACCTTCAGATACGCAAGACAACAGTGTTTGAAGTGGGCAGAGCAAAGGGCCCTCAGTGGAGGTCTCCACACCTCACGAGAAATGGCAAAACGCCAGTCGCAGCTGCAAGTCAGATGTCTGTATTTTAACACCCGGAGCAACCACTAAGAAAACTGCAGGAGACACACCCCAAAACAACATAACTAAGTCACGACAGAACTCTGAAAAACAATCTAGTAACTCACAGGAAGGCAAAAAAAAAAGAAAGAAAGAACATGAAACAGAGAAAACAAAAAGTCACTCAAACCCTCACATAGCGACAGTTACATTACATGAAAACACTCTGAGCACACCAAGTTAAGGACAGAGCTTGGCAGAGCGGATAGAGTACACCACCCAACTATATGCTGCTCACAAGAAACTCACTTCAAACTCAACGACTTAGGTTGGTTGGAAGTAAAGGGAGAGACTGGGCTATACCAGGCAAACACTGCTTGTTGTTGTTGTTGTTGTCTAAAAAAAGGAATGGCTACATTAATATCTGGTAAAATAGAAAATTCCTAGAGACCAAAAGGGACATTACATGATACAAAAGGCTTGACCCACCAGGAAGACTTTACAATCCTAAAGGTGTATGCACCAAACTACAAAACCTCACAACAGGAGGGAAAATGGACAGAGCTGAGGAGGGAGAGAGACATCAACAGGTACAGTTAGGGACTCCAACACCCTAGCAGCAACTGGCAGAGCTGCACCAAGGAGAGACGCGAACACCACAACCAACCAACAGAACCTAGTTGGCACGTGGAGAACACGCCACCCAACCACAGAATACACAGTCCTTCAACTGCCCAGGGAACTGTCACCAAAACAGACCTATCCTGGACCAGGCAAAGAATAGAAATCACAGAGTGAGTTATCTTACCATAATGGAATCAGACTAAAAATAATAACAGAAAGACAGAACAGGGAAATTTCGATACTCGGCAATTATACGTCTAAATGATTCACGGGTCAGTGAGGAAGTACCACAGGAAACGAAGGAAAACAAACAACTGAATGGAAGTGAAAATACAACCTATCAACATCTTAATGCAGCTAAGGCAGTACTGTGTGGAAAACCCACAGCACTAAATGCTTAGACTTGAAAAGAGCAAATCCATCATCGTAGTTCCGACCACGAGAAACTAGAAAAGGAGCAAAGTAAACCCAAAACAGGCAGGCCTAAGGGGGGCAGGTGTGGCTATAAAAGGCACCAAAAGAAGTCCTTGTGGGAATGAAATATTCTGTATCCAGACTCTACAATGTCAATATCCTGGCTATGAGGTCACATTATGGTTTTGCAAGAATTGCGGAAACCAGACGAAGGGTGCCCAGGACCTCTGCATGATTTCTTAAGACTGCATGTTAATAATCACCTTGATGACCAGTCATGAGTACACACATTTCCATGTCCGAATGTTACTGACCAGTCATGAGATAACTTGTGTCTGCACTTACATTAATTTAAGTAATTTTAAACACCTTGCTGACCAGTCACGAACAGAAAAGGAGCCGACTGCACAAGCGAGTTCTGGCTCGAAATAGCCGGTCAGCAAGGTGTTTTTAACATACAATTATCTCAAAATAAAAGTTTAATATAGTTTTTTAAATTGGCCAACAATCCGAAAAGACATTTCATAGAAAAAAGATTCAATTGTCCAATAAGTATATAAAAAAGTGCTCATCATGATTTATCATCAGGGAAATACATACCACAACCACAGTGAGCTCACAACCCATTCACTGAATGGCTAAAATTAGACTGACGATGCCTCGTGCTGACAAGGATGCAGAGCCACTGGAACTCTCACACTGCTGGTGGAAATGAAAGTGACACAGCCACTATGGGCAACTGGGAAACTGCACTTTTACATGACCCAGTAAGTCCATGCCCAGGTATTTATCCACGACACACAAAAGCATATGTCCACACAAAGACTATATTCATCACAGACACAAAATCTGCCCCCAGATAGCCCACCTGTTCCAACCTGCTAGAAGAATCTTGCCAGGCTCTCTCTCTCACACCACCCCTAACAGGGAAAACTTCCCAGGCACACATCGCGAAAGAGCCCTAGCCAGCTTGGAACACCACAGACAATCTGGCCCAGACTATTTTCCAAACTAATCACCTACTATTTCAGTCTACAAATCCTGTCACAACAAGGCCAATCAACTCAGTGCCCATGAACACTTGTACACAGAACCCGGCCTGACACCCTCCCCTGTACTCTTGGAGGGGCACCCAAACCTTACCCATCTTTCAAAGCCTATCACCCGTGAAGCTGCCCCACACACCCTTTCCACAGCGACCACAGCCCCTGGAGCCCAGGCACACTGGCCCCACTTGTCCACCTCACCCTCCCATATGGAAATCAGGATGCCAATTTTTAGTCCTTGCATTATTTCATTTTCTTCTGTGTGTGACAATAGTTCATATGAATTTTAAACAACTAAGGAAACAGCAGCCTTTACCTCCCACCCTTGTGTTTCCTATAGTGCAAAACCCAATTATGCAGGACAGTCATGCGATTATTACTGGTTGAATGACTGTAATACTGGCCCCATCCTGGCCCCTTCAGAGTCTCTGAAAAGATGACAGCAAATTGAGTTTTCAATAGTTCTACTAGGAGTAAAAAGAACCTGGTGCCTGTGATGTCACACGACATGACCACAAAAAAAGCAACAGCAGGAGAAGCCTCTGAGCTCTGAGGATAAATGTGACACAGAAAAGTATTAAGGGCTTTTTTGAAGAACATTTGCACAAATTTAACATCATGAAGCACAACAGAGTCACTCAAATTCGATGGATTGGGACAGTCTGAACTTAAGAAGGTGATCTCTGTGTTCTTTGGTAGTATTCAACCTGTGGCACCAGGATGGGAAAGAATGTGTGCAAACTGGTCCATCTTCACAAATATACACCCACCCATGCGGCCACCAGGTCAGCATAGAGCAACCTTTCTATTATTGGTCCAAGGGTGTCTCCAGCTCCTCTGCACATCTGACTAGCAGGTGAGTACTGACCGTCCTGCAGACAAGGCACAAGCGGGACAGCCGTGACCCCTGACCTCAGGACCCCAGGCAGTCCTCAGCAGCTGAGCAGAAGGAAGGCCACTTGAGACTAGCCAGCCACCTGACCCCACAGAATCTAGTGCCACTGAGTGCGTGCACCTAGGTTGCTTTGTGACCTCCCACCTTAGAAGCACCCGAATCCCTTGCTGAGAATAAAAGACTATTAAAAAAAATACAAACTGAACTCATAAACCAATAATCTGAGTGAATCCCCACGTATTAAAAGTGACAGTATGCTATGAATGAGGGCTTCCCCGAGACTCGCAGTGACTGTGTTCCTGGTAGCTCAGGGACAAGACCAGCAGCCCGCTTCCATTTCCGGTTCTGGGGCCTGCCCAGAGGTTCCGAGCCTGCGATTCATTTAAACCAAATGTTACGACAACAAAAAGTAGTGACCTGGAATGACAAGGGATTTTGCTCCTAATATCAATTAAGCCAACAGACTCCTAGCTATTCTTGTGGTCTATGTGAGAGCAGCAGTGCTCAATGTCAGATACCCCACCCCGTCAATGGTGCAGAAACCCAGCCCTCCACACGGGGACTGCCCACTCACAACAGTTTCCAAGTCGGCAGTTAACTGCTTCAATGGGAGAGGGGGAGAGAGTGTCAGCCCCTCATGAGCAGTGGGCTCGGACAGCCCCATGCCCTCTCTGTCCAAGTTGGCTGTGAGTGAAATGGGAAGGTTGACCCTGGTGGCCCCTAAGGTCCTGCCCCGTTCCCGGTGGCTCAGCTCCATGGTGAGTTGTGGTGAGTCTCAACTGGTTTCCAGGGCTCCTCAGGGCAAAGTCACCACACTGTGCACATAGCAACATGCTTGCAGATAGCTGAGCGCCTTCTAGAGTTTTCCCTGGGCTGTTTTTTCAACATTGTCCTTGAGCGATAACAAACCCTATTACTCAAAACCCCAAATGAAGACCTAGATATCTGTAAGTTTCCTAAGGTCGTGGATGAAAATAAAAAACCAGAAGCACAGTGGCCCCATCCAGCACTCTAGTCTATAGAACAGACAGTCTTCAAATCACCCCTTTAAACTTCCTTACCAATTTACTACAACTTTCACCCCGAAAGAGGTCATGAAATACTCCAGCTATTAATCCTTACAGACACTTTTAAATGGATAGGTTTCAACATGTCCAGTATGTTATTTCTAAAGAAATAATTAAAACACTGTCCATGAAACAAGAGTTATCCCCAAAAAGGAGGAGCAGGTTCTAATATCAGCACAAGACTGCCCACAGTTCCTGGCTGTGGTCCCAGCGATGAAGGTGGGAGGAAACGTTCTGCACAACCATATGCACCTCAGGCCTGGCTGAGGGTGAGCTTTGCTACGAATGGCCCGCTCCAAGATCCCGAAAGGCAAACCCAGGAGAAGGCAGTCTCAGAGCACCTGGCCCTGCAGCAGCCGTGTGCCTCCCATTCCTGCACAACCGGAAAGACTGTTTGGTCTCACGGAGCTACTTCATGCACAGTCGTATAACAAGTCAAACATTTAAGCCTCTTTCATCACCACACCCCCCAAAACTGACTTACAGTTAAAGTGTGCAGACAGAAAGAACCATGTCTGACTCACTGAACTAAGCTGGAGAGGCACATGGAGGCGTCCAGAAAAAGAAACAAAGAATGGCCCCTGAATTAGGAAAAGAGTTTAGAGGGAAAATCTCTACCAACCTACCAAAGTTCCTCCCCACCCTGTCTCCTGAAAGCCCGGGCCCCACTCTGGGGAGTGGTGAGTCTCCCCACGGCGGGACGTGACCCTCACATGAACGACACAGGTGGAGTCACTGCAGCTGAGCCAGGGCGACTCATCTGTGGTCATCTAAATAGGGATCTCCCAAATTTCTAAATGTAAAGGGGTTTTCAACTAGAAAAAATGTACACCTGCTCCCCTTCCAGAAGCAAGGCAGAGAACAGAAAAGCAAAAATGAATGGAGGCCAGGCCTCCTAAAATCAGTGTGATGGGCACCCCGCAGCCGAGGGATGGTGATGCCAGCACCACGCAGTGCAGTTCAGTTCAGTCTTCCATCCTCAGCGGCACTCTTCTCCCGCTCCCAGATTCTATAAATACTGCCTTTAGTAATGTCAACACTGGAAAGCCTATTTTAACATCAGTTTTGAATTACTTATCAGCTGAGTCAACAGGTATTAAGAGAGCGATAGGTACTGGAAATAAAACCAGTCGAACCCAACACTAACGCTGACAAAGGCACATGTTTACTTCCAGAAAGCTGGCAGACCCCACGCAGGACACGAAGCCCAGTACAACAGGACAGAAACGTAGGCACCCGGCTAAAGCTGGAGGGTAGATGGGGAGAGGGAGTGACCCTGGAGCCTGCATTCACGGTGCATCACTCCCGGAGCCCAGTGTTCCCATGTGCAGAATCTTCACACACGGGAGGGGACGTGGCCCAGGTGCCCAGCAGCCCGGCCCAGGCGCACACTGGCCGTGGAGCACAGGCCGGGGCAGGACTGGGTGCCTCCTGAAACCCGCCACAGCAGCACAGGGCAGCGGGGGAGCGGGGAGGCCAGCAGGCAAGAGGCTGGGAAGGACGCGTGAGCCCCGAGATCTCAGAAAACTCACTAGGAAGGTGCAGAACACGTCCCCCTGCACGACGCAGGTTCGTGATGAATTGTAAAGGAAGGCACAGCCGGGCCAGCACCGGACCTGAGCCAGTGTGAGGGGAGGCCACAGGCCCCGCAGAGGTGAAGGTCGCGGCTGGATACCCCTGGCCCCCCGTGTCCCTCCCCGCGCCCTGTCCGCAAAGTTTCACACATACTCTTCACCGATGCCACCTCTTCCCCCCAAGTCGTGCACGTGGCAGCGCCTCCCCAGGTATAGACAGTCTGTGGGTTGATAAGCACAGCTGAAAACGCAGAATAAGGGGAACCCCCCTGCGCTAGGGCACCAGCCTCAGACGGGCGCCGCGGGGTGCCGCCGGCTGCGGGGCCGCGTCCTCTGCCTGGGGGACCCTCACGCAGACCCCACGCAGGACGCCAAGGCCGGTGCAACAAGATAGAAACGCAGGCACCCGGCTAAAGCAGCTGGAGGGCAGGTGCGGGGAGGGCCCGACCTGGAGCCAGCATTCACGGGGCCCGTGCGCCTGGGCCGCTGCTGGGCGCGGGAGCCCCAGGGAGACGCCTGCTCGGCGGGGCCCCTGCCCCCCACGCTCTCCGAGGGCCGCCGCGCTCGGGCTGCCTCCCCAGGACAAAGGCCGTTTCAGAAAACGCTTCCAATTAAGAGCATGGGCCGGCGCGGTAGGAACTGGATTCCGTGCCCGACACAAAGCACCTGAAATGAATGGGGAGCCTCAGGCCCGGCCATCACGGGAACCACCTGGGCCGTCCATTCCGCGAGCCCGACGGGCGCGGTCAACCGCGGGGCTCCCGGGGCCCGAGGACCGGGCCTGACGCCACTCCGCGCGCCCCTCCGGCGGGGCTGGCGCGGGGCCGCGGCGTCCGGCGTCTGCGGCCTGGACTCGCGCCCTGACCCGCCCGCCCGGGAGCGGCAGGGAGGCCCGCCGCGCCACCCGCGACCGCGACCCCGCCGCGCCCGCCCGCCCGGCCCGCACAAAGGCGGCCCCGCCCGCCCGCCCGCGCGGCCCACCTCGGCCGTAGGCCTTGGCGCAGATCCACTGCAGGTTGGCGGCGATCTTGGCGCGCGCCGGGTCGTAGCGGTCCAGCGGCACGATGTCCGCGGCGCCGTCGGGCGCGGCCTCCATCCTCCTCCAGCCGTCCTCCGCCGCGCGGCCGCCCGCGTCCACCATCCGCGCGCTCGCGGCGCCGGGCAACAAAGGCGCGGCGCGGGCCGCGTGGGGCCGGGGCTGGACACTCGGGCGCGCCCGCCCCGCCGGGGCCCGCAGGCCGCCCCGCCCCCGCGCCCGCCGCTCACCTCAGAGCCGCCGCCGCCGCCGCCGCCGCGGGTGCGGGTGCTGCTGCATGCTCGGGGCGGCCGGTCGCCCGGGGCCGGGGAGGCGGCGGGTCGGGGCGCGGGGCGCGGGGCGCGGGCCGGGCGGGGGGCGCGCGCAGGCTCGGGGGCGGCGGCAGCGAGGGCGGCGGAGACCGCTGAGGAGGCGGCCAACCGGCGGGAGCGCGCGCACCGCCCAGGCCCTGCGCAGGCGCAGGGGGCGCGGACCGTCGCCCCGCCCCCGGCCGGCGCTCGCCCCGCCCCTTTCCGCAGGCGCATTGGGCGCCGCCAGAGGCCACGCCCCCGTCCCGCACTCGCCCCGCCCACTCCCGCAAGCGCAATGGGCGCCACCCGAGGCTCCGCCCCTTCCCGCGGGTGCGGGGCGCGGGGTCGCGCGGCGCGGGCGGCCGGGCCAGGGGGGGTCCCGCAGCAGCCCTTTGTCTTGGCCGCGCCTCCTCCTCCCGGCGCTGGGTCGTCGGGACGAGCGGTGAGGCGCCACCGGCGGAGCCGAGCCCCTCGCGAAGGCCCCCGCGTCCTTGGGGGACCCCGCGGACCCGCCCCGGCGCAGCGGGCGGCGACCCGAGCCCCGGAGCCGCGCCGGGGCCTCCCCCTCCCCACGGCAGCGCTGACGGCCCGGGACGGCCCTCCGCAGCCGGACTGAGCCCGGGGACGCCCCCCTGGGAGCGGCCCGGGGGTGCCCTCCCCACCGGAGCCGCGCCGGGAGCCGGGTCACCCCCTCCCACCGAGGGTCCCGGGCCCCGGGGACCCCGCCCTCCCCCGCAGCGGCGCGGGCAGCCGGGAAACACCCGCTTGGAGCGCCCCGTTCCCCTCCCCCTGCAGCTGAAGGCCGGGGGATCCCCAGAGCCTGCTGGGAGCGCGCCGCGCCCGGGGAGAGGTGGGCTGGCCCCGCGCCGCCCGGTCCGCGAGCTGCGGGCCGCACACGTGCCCCTGCGGGGTTGGCCGCGCCCTGGGAAAGGCGGGACCCACGGCGCGTGTCCCCCCGGGGCGGGAACCCCGTGGAACCCCGTGTGCGCGGCGCCCGTCTGAGGCCCTCGCAGCCGCGCAGGGCCCCGGGCTCCCGTGCCGTCCACCGGGGCCAGGGGCCAAGTCCCGAGGGCCGCAGGGGGCAGCGCCCCGGGCAGGCGTCCTGGGGGCGAGGGCCCGGCCAGCCCCGGGGTTTTCCGTGCCGCCGACCCCCCGCTGAGTTAACCTGAGCGGGGACCGGGGTGGAAGTGAGGGCCCGCCCCCCACGGGCCTTCACGCCCGGCTGGTGGGCGCGGTGGCCCGGGCGCCGGTGGGGCGCAACCAACCCACGTGCCCCTCTCACCGCCGTGTCGCTCCCCCTCCGTCCCCCTCCCCCCCTCTCCAGAAACACTCAGTGGGAAAGATATCCTGGGGTTCGGCTTAACAACAAAAGGCGCCTTCAGGTGCTGCCGCGGGCCTCCCGGCCGCAGCGAGAGCACAGCACCAGCCGGCCGGCAGGTCCCGTGGGCGCCGGGCGCCGGCGGGGGGTCGTGGGGACCTGCGGGGAGCAGAGCCGCGTCGTGGCGCGGGCAGGGCAGACGACCCTGAGGGGGGAGCCCGATGTGCCCGAAAGGGAGGGGCCGCGGAGCCCGGGGGCGGCACGGGTGGGAAGTGGGGCTGAGGGCAGACCCCGCGCGGCGAGAGGCCGCCGTGGAGGGACCGGGAGGATGCGGGGAGCGCTGTGCTCAGCTCCCGCAGCCTCAGACTGCTCCGAGAAATGTAACTTAGTAAGTGAAAGGACAGAGCAAACCTGCGGCCCAGCTTCAAGACCAGCCCCCAGCCTGGCCATTGCAGGTCAGCTGCTCAAAGAGCCCACGGGCTGGAGGAGGCCTGGGCAGCTGAGCCTGCTTATCCCCCACCCGTCCAGCTTCCCCAGGGACTCAGTCCTGCCCTCTTACCCTGGCCTGGCCCATGCTGTTCTCTGGCCACCCTTCCATGTGCTCCCCCTTCCCAGATCAATGGTTGAGGTCCCCATGGGTCCGAGCTTCACTGCCAGACCTAAGGCTCGAGAGTAACCTCTGAACAGGCGCAGCGGGGCGTTTCACCATGGCTGGTGGCTGGGGACAGTGGGGCGCACACCAGCTTCTGGGCACACCAGCACTGCAGGGTGAGCCCCGGGCGCAGCAGAGAACTGGGTGCAGGCCCAGCATGGGGAGGCCCGGCCAGCAAGGGCTCCGTCCTCGAGGTTACCATGGACCCAGCGACCCCACAGCTAACCAACCACTAGGAGAAGCCTGTGGGCACTTCCAGTGAGAAATGTTACCTTGAATGCATGCAGGAGGGTCAACCACGCCTGGCTCAGACCTGGCCAACTACCAAACACCATGATACCCCAACATTGGGCCCAATACAGTTCCTGGCCGGTCCAGAAGGGGGGGGCTCAGCCTCCCATCCTTTCTTTCATTACCACTCCCCCAGGGAGAAAAATGCTAATTTGACTTAAATCTAATTAATTGAATTAATTAGAATTTCATTTCCCCGTTGGGAGAGAATTTAACACGAAGGGAGCCGTGTTGGGTGGGTTGGGCTGCAAAGGACCTCAAACCACTGTAATTCTTCACATTTCTCTTGCCTCCCTTCCCCCAGGGAGAAGGAGTTTTTGCCCCATGAGGACAGGATCATCCCCTTGGAGGATGCAGGGCTTGTGCGCACCAGGGCAGCTGCAGGCCACTGAGGCGGGGTTGGCAGCGCCCGTGGGCCCAGGAGCTGGTCCCAGCAGTACCTGTGATTCAGTCCTTGCGTTGCCAGTGGCCTCATGACCGCCACAGGCCTAGGCTGTGCAAAGCCAGCCATGCGCTTCCGCGCAGCCCTGGAATCCTTCCTGGCAGACCCGCACTAAGGCTGCCCCCTTCCAGGGCACGTCCTCACCCTTCCGTGAACAGGGGACCCTACAGAGCCATCCCAGCTGCACCCCAGAGGAGAGGGTGCATTGTCAGGCTGAGACTTCACTTTGTACAGTTTTAAAGGCACAAATTACACAGGTCTTGGGGATATATAAATGAGTTATCTTTCCTGTTTCTGGATGCATTATGGGAAGGGCCACCAGAGTTCCCAGAGGCTGGCCATCCCTCCTACTCTAATGGAAGGGGGATGAGACTGAGATGTCAGTGAGGCACCTTGAGGGTCAAGCTGTGAACACATCTTCCTGCTCCCAATGGCTCAGCAGAAGCTCAGCAGCGCATATCCCAGGGCTGCCTGTGCCTCGGGGCCACAAGAGGGAGGCAAGAGAGAGGACGGTGGCTTCCCTGGTAGATGGTCTCTCCACCTGGGGCTAGGAGTCCAAGGTGAGGTGCCTGGAGGTCCCTCCTGAGGCTGAGGAAGGCTGCTCCAGGCCTCTCCCAGCTTCTGTGGCGTCACTGCCCTGGCATTCCTACCTTGCGGTGCCTCGCTCCAGTCAGCCTCCGCCTGCACATGCCCTTCTCCCTATGTTCACGAGGCTGCCTCCTTACCGGGCATGGGGACCAGGACCAGGACCCACCCTAATGACCTTGCTTTAAGTTACCTCTTTAAAAGCCCCATCTCCAAGTGCAGTCACATTCTGAGGTCCTGGGCTTTTGGACTTTTGGAGGGACACAATTCAACCCTGACATTTGTCTACGTTGTGTGAGGAATCCCAGCACAGATGACACACGACACGCAGGATCACCCTCCAGGGCTCCAGTCCCCCAGTCCACCTGCTCACACCTGTCATCCCTGGTGCTGGCTCCCGTGTCTGTCCTCTAACCTTAAATCAGGCTTCTGGGAGCCAAGAGCACCGCCAGTGGGAGGGCCTGGAACCAGATCCCAGGTCTGTCTGCTTCGCTGTCTCCACCCACCCAGCACCTAGTGCCTGCCGGAGCTGAGCACCACATACACCCTCACTGAAGAGTGGACTATGCCTCCTCTCCATTGGGGGGGGGGGCTGTGCGGCCCCTCTGTGCTCCAGACAACCTCCTGTCTACCATCACCTGGGCCACCTCGGTCCCTACTGTAGTCTGCTCTTTGCTGTCCCCCTTGTCCCCTCAGGCTCCTGGGGATGGGTGAGTTAGGACTTCCCTGTGGTTCCCCCAAAGCTCCTCTCTGAGACAAGCATGGGCTCCCTCCTTCCTGGTCCCCCAGCCTGCCCCGTCCTCACGCTGTGGACTTCCCATCCTGCACCATTGGGTAGGGCAACTGGGCAGTGGAGCAAGTGGACACTGCTTCCTGCCAGAGCCTCACACCAACCTTAGGTTCTGGCCCCCGTGGCAGGACGGGGAGGGCGGAGGGGGGGATGCATCAGAAGGGATGTTGGCATATGTGCCAAGTCCCGTCACCCGAAACCCATTGCAGGTCACCAGCCCTGAAGTCAGGGGCCAGCTCTTTCTGGAACAGTCGACTGTGGCCAGATGACCCCCATGTACCTCATACCCCACTGCTCCTGGCAGAACTGCTTGCTCCCTCCCCTTCTTTGGGACCTTCTGAATTTTGGAGGCAAAATGCTCCTGAAAAGGGTCAATTCCACAGATGTGCCCCTGGGGGGGGGGGGGCTGGGGTCTGTCCCTGTCAACTGGGGCAGACACTCCCCACTTCTTTGGGGCCCATTTGACTTAAAACAGCCCCTCAGTTCCCATGGGGACCGTGTGCAGGGAAGGCCACTCTGGGGGACATTCCAACAGCCGCCAGGCCCCAAGACCCGTTATCAGCCGCTGCCACTTTGAGAGCATGGCAGATGGCAACGCAGGAGGGACGGAGTGGATCTAGGTTTAGCGCCAGCTGGCGGCTCCTGAGCTCCTGGTCCGGGTGCAGGAAGGAGAAGCTGGGCAGCCATGGCCTCAGACTCCTGTGGAGGCTGCCAGGCTTCTGTGCTTCATGTCTGAAGGGGTGCTGGCCACCAAGGCCAGACTTCTGCTGTTTCCAGGTGTGTGAGGTACAGGATTTCTTCAACCAGAGCCCACAGCCCAGCTGCTCCGACAGCGTCCAGTCATCTGAGAAGCGGCTGCCCTGTACACCCATGTGCCCATCTCACTGGGGGACCAGCAAGCCCCTGGGGTCCCACCAGACCTGCTTCTCCATAGTCTGAGGGACTCAGGCCCCTCGGGCCATCCTAGACTCTGCTCCAGGTGCAGGGCTGAGCCCAGGCCCCTGTGGACTTGTTGGGAGCAGCACTACCCACAGGGCAGAGTCCCAGGGAAGAAATACAAAGACACAGGCAGAAAGCACCCTGTAGAGCCCTTTCCCCCACAGCTGCAGGGGCCTCTGTCTCCATAGGGCTGGGGAGATGTGAATCTCGACCTTTAAAAATTATTTTAATATTTCTCTCCAGAAGTTTTAAATCTGAATCTCAAGAATGGAAAAACCTTGATCCATGAAAACAAGGGTTTTCCTCCAATATCCTCACTCAGCTAAGGTGCGTGAACACTGAGCTCAGGCTCCCTGTGGCCCCTGCCCCTGCTCACGGCGGCCCAGCAAACCTAGGTATGGGTCGGGCAGGCGGTGCTGCTTCCAAAGAGAAGTTTAAAAAAACATGCTTGCCCAGCTGGGCTTGGCTGAATGGTTGAGCTAGGATTCAGGCGATTGGGGTTTGATTCACAGTCAGGGCACATGCCTGGGTTGCGGGCTCAATCCCCAGTCAGGGGTGTGCAGGAGGCAGCCGATCAATGACTCTCATCATTGATGTTTCTTTCTCTCCCTCTCCCTTCCTCTCTCTGAAATCAATAAAGATATATTTAAATAAGTAAAAAATAAAAAAACATGCTTGACAACCAACTCCTTTAAGCAATAATGAACAGAGTTAAAAAAAAAAGGGGGAGGGGGTGTCTTGCTTTCTCATTCTAAATTATGGGCAGTTTTTTAGTGGCCAGCCCAGGCCAGGTAGGTCAGTTGGTTGGAGCATCATCCTGATGCACCAAGGCTGTAAGTTCGATCCCTGGTCAGGACACAGGCGTCAACCAATGAATGCATTAAAAAGTGGAACATGCCCTTGATTGTGTGGCTCCGTGGTTAGAGCACCGGCCAGTGGACTGAAGAGTCCTGGGTTCAATTCCAGCCAAGGACACATACCTCAGTTGCAGGCTCGATCCCTAGCCCCAGTTGGGGCAGGTTTGGGAGGCAACCAGTTGATGTCTCTCTCTCTCTTCCCCTTCCACTCTCTCTGAAAAAGCAATGGAAAAAATATCCTTGGGTGATTAAAAAAAAAAACAAAAAACAAATCGATGTTTCTCTCTCTTGCACACGCTCTCTCCCCCCTACCTCTTGGTGAAATCAATAAATTTTAAAAAAGCGGCCAGAGGCAGGCAGGGCCATCTGGGGTGCTCCACCTCTGCATCAGAGACCCAGGATGGGGAGCCCGGCCCAGTGACTGCTGGTCCCTCAACAACAATGAAAACAGGACTTTGCCAACCCAGCACTGGAGCTGTGGCCAGCACCTAGGTGACGACGGTGAGCCGCCAACTGCACTAAGAAGGCCAACATCCCACTCCACTGGCATTAGGGTAATAATCACACTATGGAGAAGACAGGAAAGGGGTTTATTCACGGAAAAAAGTCACCGGTGAATCCTCTACTTGACTGTGTGCTTGAGGTTAATACTGAGGACTGGAACGTGCCACCGTCCCAATAGCAGGTGACTTTGAGCAGTGCCATTGGGTCCATACAAGTAGCATTTTAATAGCCCACAGGGACCCCTGGGAGGCAACCCTCCTGCACAACTGCCTGCTGTAAACACTGTCGGAGGCTGGGCTGCGCCGGGCACACAGAGGCACAGAAGTCTAAGTGGTAAGATGAAGCGGGACACCAGGCCAGGCTTGGGGTGGGGTCCAGACAGGATCCCCTCCAGCCCTGGGCCCTGTCCCCTCCTCAGCCCAGCGGAGCCAGGGGGTCTTCACACTGTCTCCACAACTGGCTGAGAATTAAGAGGGCCCATCGGGGACTGCCCCCTCCCAGTGGCCCACTGGGGTAGTGGAGAGTGCAGGTGCGGCCTACGTGCGGTTCATGGTCTGGAAGATTCTGGAGATCTGCAGCATGACCGGGCCCGTCTCTGGGTCGTTCATCCACTGGGTGCTGTTCAGTGGGTTCTCAAGCATGTCTTCAAATGCTGTGGCAGAACAGAGCCAGCTGACTGAGCAACTGCACCCTCCACATGCATATATGCACACACACGCAAACACATACACGTACGCTGGAGACACTTTCTATAGCTGCTTAATGCAGAGGTAGGCCCAGGCAGCCCAGGTCACCCCAAGATTCCCGCTAACCACCACCCACAAAGTCTGAACTGCTCATCAAGCCGGCAGTTCTGAGGCCAGAGGACAGTGTCTTCAGTCTACAGGGAGCGGCTACCCGTGTGCTCACTGGCACACTGATTCTGGAAAGCAATTTGGCAACAGCTATCGGGAATCTTAAAAATAGTCAGGGCCCATGACTCAGTAATTCCACCTCCAATCTGCCCTGACAAAGTAATCAGATACGGAAAAAACTTACATATAAAGACATTTTGCAAATACGATAATATCCAATTGGAAAACTCAAAAGTGTTCGATCTCAAGATCATGACTTTAAAGAAACAGCACAATAAAAATGTAATTAAGCCCGGCCAGGCGTGGCTCAGTGGTTGAGCGTCAACCTGGGATCCAGGTGACAGGGGTTCGATTCCCGGTCAGGGCACATGCCTGGGTTGAGGGCTTGATCAATGACTCTCTCATCATTGATGTTTCTGTCTCTCTCTCTCCCTCTCCTTTCCTCTCTCTGAAATCAATAAAGATATATTTTTAAAAAAACACACAAAAAACTCAGATTTTCTAAACAGTTTTACAAAATTCTTTTACCAAAAACCACAGGTGCCTTCCAGCAAAAGCTCCAAGCCACAGCAGCCCTGGCTCAGGGAAGGATGGGTTCCAAACCCTGCCCCCCAGCACACGGCACGGGGCCCTCGTTCACAGGCTCTGTGGAAAGCATCTTGCCACGGGAGTTCCCAGCTACTCAGGATCGCATGGGACCATGGCCATTCTGTGTATGACCTGAGGACTCTGTCAGCCCCAAAACAATCAGTGGGGGTCCCCCTAATGAACATCCTCTGAAAACCAGCTAAAAAGTCAGAAAGCGAAACCAGGAAGCTTAGCACCAGGAGAATGAAACATAAGTCCAGCCAGTTGTGGACGTCTCGAGGTAAGAAGGGCAGTTCCAGAAACAGGGCTGCTTCCACAACCAGCAAATAATCCCAGAGGGGAAGGGGCTGAACAGAAGGACGGAAAGAGTCCGACATGAAGACATCAGATGAATATTTACCTGAGGAAGGGCTTTCTTCTGCATGTTACCTTGTGGATTTCAGAAAAGTGCCGCACAGAACAAAAGGGCAGATTAAGCGTCTGCAGCGACAAGGGCAGGCATTCTACATGCAGGACGAGCGATCAACAAGCTCCCAGGTTAGCACCAACACGAAAACACGAGACACGCAGAGGCACGCGGGACAGAGACATGCAAGTGGCCAATAGGACGTGCCGTGTGCCATGGGGACAGCTGTGGGGTGGCAGCAGAGCTTAAAATGACCGGCCAGGGGCTCAGGCTAGGCATCATCCTGTACACCAAGAGGCTGTGGGTCCCATCCCCAGTCGGGGTGGGTACGGGAGGAACTGATCTGTTTCTTCTCTCTCCCCCACCTTCCTCTCTCTCAAATCAATAAACACATCCTCGGTGAGGATTAAAAAATAGAATAATTGTTTTAAAATAAATAAATAAAGCTGCGGCCAGTGTGGCTCAGTTGGCTGCGCATCATCCTGGCACCTAGAGGTTGGTGGTTCGATTCCCAGCCAGGGCACGTGCCCAGGTTGCCGGCTCGATCTAGCATGGGGCGTGCAGGAGGCAGGGCTCACATTGACGTTTTTTTCTCTCTTTCCCTTTCTCCCTCCCTCTCTCTAAAAAGCAATAAAAATATCTTTTAAAATAAGCAAACAAATAAATATAAATAAGTAAAAGCATCAGACAAGTTCAAACACAAGCTTGAGGGAAACGGGTGGCTACAGAGGTGCCAGGCGGGACCACAGCACAGATAGGCGTTCTCTCTGGGTGGCTCTGAGACCACAGGGGGGTGGGCAGGGTGCAGGAGCTCTGGAGGTGACAGCCCTGTGCCTTGAATGTCCTGCTGTGCTGCCATAGGTGATGGAGCCCATGGCTTAGGTCCCCTGATGGAGCCCCACAAAGTAAACCCATGTGCTAGTCGCCACAGACAGGGAGAGCCATAAAATCAACATGCATCTAAACTCAGCATCTAAACTGGAGGGAAGAGACTTTCTTAATCTGACCAAATATATCTTCAAAAATTACAAAAGACGGACGGCTAGTCATATCTCGATGGCAAAGACCTCAAAGACAACCCTCCAGAAGAGGCTCTGGAAGACCCCAGGAGCTGAGTCTGAGCCTGAGGATGCTCCAGGGCAGAAGGGGCCACAGGGCCCAGCACAGAACATAAACTCACTAAAACCAATCATGGAAGTGCAGAATTTGTGCACAAGCAGAAAAGCCCCTCCCTACCTCACCCCACACACACCCTCGGACCCTGACACTGCAGGGTTTTCACTTAAAAATTCATGTCGTAGCCTGGCTGGCATGGCTCAGCAGTTGAGCATCAACCCATGATCCAGGAGATCGCAGTTTGATTCCCGGTCAGGGCACATGCCCGGGTTGCAGGCCCGATCCCCAGCAGGGGGCGTGCAAGAGGCAGCAGATCAATGACTCATCACTGATGTTTCTGTCTCTCTCCCTCTCCCTTCCTCTCTCTGAAATCAATAAAGATACATTTAAAGGAAAAAAAAAGATTTACATCCTAAATGAGACAGACACATCAACGGCATTACAACACAGGGTTTCTGGTCAGTGAAGTGAGGAGTCAGAAGCTAGGAAAGACCTGTGTGCAGCATGTGCGAGGAATTCCTTGAATAAATATGGAAAACAATCTAACAGAGAAAAAGGCCAAAGGTCGGGCTGAAGGCCTTTCGGAGCTGAGGTCCTGGGAGGGCTGACCTTCAGAGGGCTTAGCCTTGAAGACTAGGCAGATGGCAGAGCATGCAGACACCTGGGCCTGATGGGCGGCGAGTGCCCTTGCCTACATGCTGCGGCCACTGGCTCTGAGGATCGACGGGGTGCTGAGTGCTGCACCCCTCCTCCTGGGACATAGGCCCCCATGCACACTTCTGGGGCCCTAAATACCTGCCCAGAGACCCTCATCTGTGTACAGGGGACAGGCATGAGAATGACCAAAGCACTGTGTGCAAGGGAGCAGCGCAGGTCCTGCTGACAGCGAATGGAGCTGCCGTGGTGCCTCGCTCAGGGAAGCCCTGGCTCTAGGAGACTGAGGTCACATAGCCACAGGTGTGCCCAGACACGGCCCACTTACAGAGCAGGAGCTGAACGCAATTGCCTGGGAAACGTACACATGCCCAGCACTCCCAGGGACAGCAGAGCCACGAGCAGGCACTCTGGAGGGAGGAGGGCGGTCAGGGTGCCCAGAGGCTCAGGGCCTAAAACACTCTGAGCTTTCTAAATACTGTGTTTTCTAAATTCAAATGGGAGGGGCACGCTTATTACTCTTACTACTATTCTTTAAAGTTACAAAAATTGTATATATATGTTATGCTTTGTACGTACATTATATTTCACGGGCAAAAAATGCTAAAGATAAGCCCCTCACCGTCAGCAAGAGCAAATGCAAATAGCCCTCTGCCCACAGTCTGGTCAGCTGGGTGCGGCCGCTCTGCTGGACCTGGATGACCCATTATGTCTGGTTTTCAGACATGTGGAGTCATCACACAGGAGCTTGTCTGCCAGGAGCAGAGCCTGACTTTCTGGTCCTACAGTGACTCAGGCAGGAGCCACACAAGGGGGCCCAAGTGCTCAGGGACACTCCTGGGTGTGGGCTGAGGTGTCTATCACTCAGGAACATCTGCAGTTCTGGGTGGGTCCCACCAGGCAGCGTAAAGAAGACACACGTACCAAGTAGTGTTTTGGGGTTGGTGAGGCCCAGCTGCACGACGGGGTTATCCAGGATGGCTTGAAAGAGAGGGCTGTTGGGGTCGATACCCTTGTCCAGCTCCTCAGGGGAGGGCTTCCGGTCCCCCAGCAGCCACTCACACTACAAGGCAAGAGGGATGGGCGGCCGTCAGCTCCTCTGGGCCCACTGTCACCATCACCATGACTCTTCAGTGAGTACAGACACTTCTGACACACAGCCACTGTCTCACATGACACTGGCTCTGCCTCCAGAAGGGGCGTCACCAGCCCTGAGCACCCTCAGGCAGTGCCATCAGCACTGCTGTGTGTTCACAGAGTGGGGCTCCATCTCAGAACTGCTCTAACAAAGTAAACAGGTTACACACTCAGAGAACCTGTACTTTTTTAGAAAGGCAGGCCCAGAATCCCCTCAGTATCTAAAACACTTCACACAGTTTGAACCATCCGCCCCATTGTTTCACTTCAAAAACACAACAGCGGCCTGCCTGTGAGTCACCCACACCCAGAAAGCCACCCACCAGTGAGGCGGGATGACATGCACTCAGATTCCGGCCAGTACTCACAGCAGCACTCTGCTGGTTGTCGCTCACTCTCAGGGCATCTATAACCTCCTTCTCGTCGAACCCCATCTCCATCAGGGAAATGACGGCCTAGAGGAGAAACCACAGGCCCCTTAATGCCGCGGGCACTGGGACAGGGCAGCAAACCCAAGGAGCCCGAGTCTCCTGGTGGTTCGGACCCAGTTTGTGAGCATGACTTAGCAGAGGGCCTTTAAATTAGCACCACAGGATGGTCTATTTCACAATTGCCTCCTCACAGGTTTCCTGAACCACTGAGGGACTAAAGCTGGGGAGAGGGAGGGTGGCCTGCCCTGCGCAAGACCAGACCAGCAGGGATGGGACACTACTCTCCACGGTGCCAGAGGTGCCGGACTCGCAGCAGATCCTACAGGTTAGCCTGTGGTTGTATGGACAGACCCGAATCTACAACCCACTTGGGCGTAACCAGGGGCCCTGCCCAGGATGAGGGTGTCAGAGAAAGGCCAGGCTTCAGTGCAAACAAAATGCCACTGTAATTTGTGAAAAGGGATTTTCTTCACATTTTATCTTTAAAAAATGAAAGTCAAATTATCTTTAAATATATTTAACAAGACTTAAGCCTTCATGTGCTAAACACAAGCTAATCCTCAGAGGGAACGATGGCTAATAGGCCCTTTTTTGGAGGGAGATGCGTGTTTTCACTTTACTCTTGACTAGTACCCCACAATCCCAAGAGGCTCAATTTCATTTTAAAAAAAGGTCAAGGTTTCATCAAGTTTCCAAGGGCTTCCCCTAATTCTTTGAAGGTCAATCCATGCTGTTCTGAAGTCCCTACTGTCTTCTTTCTTTGACTTCCCCGGGCTAATTCTGATGCACAGGGCCCGTGGGCACAGACACTGCCCCGTGCAGACCTGGCCTTTCCTGCATGTGGCCTGGACTGGGTGTCAGAGGTTCTAAAGAGAACTCAGGAAGGAGTCTGTGGAGCCCAACGGCTCTGTGAGCTCAGAGCCAGCACCTCCTCCTCCTAAACTCTTCCCTGGCTCTCTCAGTCCAACTCCAGGCTTGTCACTGAATGACAGGAGAAGTCACATATCAGAGTCACACAGAATTGCAGTGACACCCAGGGAAGCTCCCCCACTTCTCATGGGAGCACCCGAGGGCTACGCATCTGCACACAGCACACTCGTCCCATCCACAGCTGGGTGGAGGGGTCTCAGGGCAAAGCCCTGCTCTCTAACCCAGTCCAGGAACTAAGCTGACGTTGAAACCCTCACTGGACTGCTCTCCCGACCGGCACAGATCAGGGGGAGAAGGGCAGGTGCCCAGTCCTCAGGCCCGAAACTCATTTACAGCTGCTCTAAAAGGGAACAGCCAGGGGACGTTTCCACCACACAGGGAAAGGGAGGGCAGGGAGCATGGAGCAGGTGTGGACTTGGAAAGGAGCGTGTTAGATCAGACTGTGCGGACGGGACACCTGCATGAAAGGTAAAGATGGAGCAAAGGCTGACCTGACCAGGAGCAGCCCCAACAAGGACTTTGCAGGACCTCGCAGGACCCCGAGAGTGGCGACCCATCCCAAGCAGGTTCCTGTACCAGAAACAACCCCAGTGACCTGGAGACACAGCTCCTTCTGGGCCAGACACACTTCCAAATGCAAAGGGGACTCACAGTAAGGAAAACCCTCAAGTGACAAACACAAAGGAGGAACAGCAAACTAGTTAGGGGCAGGGGCACAGTGTTAGGGCCTGGGGGTGGGGGTCTGATGTCCACACAGACAGGACAAAGACCTTGAGTCCACACAAGGTGGGGAGTTGGAGTTTAAAACCAGGACCGTGAGAAGGGCCTGCATCCCCAAGAGAAGAGCTGGACACAGCATGTGCCTCTGCAGAAGAGAGGCCACCCGACCACATTGTGGCCCAAAAGCCCTGCCAGATGGTCTACACAGAGATGGTCCTGGCTGCAGGTCTCGCTCAACCCACAGGAGCCAGCTGTGAGTCACCCGAGGTGCGCCCCAAACAAGCAGGCCACATGGGATTCCTGCGGAAATACGAGCCACAGGCAAGCCTAGGTGGAGCCTCACACCGAGCTGCGCCCAGCAGGGCCGGAGCACAAGACTGGAGCTGACGCATCTGCAGTGCGAGAGGAATGGGCTCAGGTGAGGGCAGTGTCCAGGGAAAACGACACCTCATAAAGGGGCAGAGCTAGGAATAAGAAGAGGGGCTGCAAAAGCATCAGAAATGAGGGGACAGTGAGAACCATCCACGTACAGCCAGAGGTGCCCTAGACCTTAGGTCCCTCCCTCCCGCAGACCCCACAGCTACCCCCCCAAGGCAATCCCACACGGTGTGGATCCTGGCCTCGGGGGTGCCTCCGTGGACCACTGAGGCTCACAGGCACTGGTAACACAACCAGAATCTACTGCAAGTTCAGCAGGTGACATGTGTACTGTTCAGGAAAAGACAGCCACCGGGACTCAAGAGAGGAGAACTCCACCTGAACTCTGGGAGCGGAGCTCTGCCCCAGCCGCACCCCCACCCCCCCTTTCTCAGGGCTGGCTCCGCTCAAGGTCAGGGCCAGGCTCAGGCACAAGCCTACACGGAGTAGCGGTGGGTCTGCCCGGGGGACCGAGGCGCAGTGATGCCTACCCGAGCATCAGCCCGAAATGCCCTTTTCCTGCGGATCCTCTTGAAGATCCCGGTGAGCTCATCTCTGGGCTCCTCATCTTCGCTGGAAGCGGCAGCGGCCTCAGCCGGAGCTTCAGCCCCCGCTGGGCCTGGCGAGGCTTGGCCTGGAAGAGGTGTGTCTATGGAGGGGTCGTCCGCATGCTCAATCAGCCACTCCATGGCCTGAGGTACTGACATGCTGGAAGGCAAAGAGAGACGTTCCAACATGCCCAGGCGTTGTGAGGGCCTCGCGTTCCCTTACCCACGAGAGGAGGCCCTGAGACGATGTCTCCAGCACAAGCTGCTGACCCCCTGCACTGAGAGTCTTCACACAGGCACCTGTGACACTTTGGCCCTTGCCCCAACTGCCCCAAGGCCGTGGCCAGAACACAGAGACCCACTTTGTAAGCAAAGGGAACCCAGCAGTGAGGGACAGGTGAGAGTTCAAGACCAAAGCAAATGGAACGTGGCCACACCCATCCTCAGCTGACAGACCATCTTAGGTCTGAATGTAGAGGTGGAGACGAGTGATTAGAGACAGGAAACTGCAGGGGACTGTTGCAGACAACATGCACCCACCTCTGATCACCAATGCCCCTGCTAGGAACGGGCTTGAACCTGAGTCTCGTAAAGCATTGGCCGTCCCCAGCGAGAGCGAGCCGAGTCCAGTGTCCCGGACACAGACGCCCAGCCCAGCTGCTGCGGGCCTTGTGTTAAAATAACTCACGCGCTAGAGACGACGCAGGGAGGGAGTGTGGGGAGAGGGGTGTCTCCTGGGAGACCCAGGCACAGCCGGAGCCCACGCCCAGGGTGGTGGCCCCACGTACTGGCTCAGCCGCAGCGCCTTGGCCGCCCTGCCTTCGGGGAAGCCCATCTCCGTGAGCTGCCTCAGCGCCGCCTCGTCCACGCGCTCCTCCCCGTCCTCGTCCAGCATCGCTGTGGGAGAGATGCGGCCAGTGAGCCTGGCCCAGCCGCCACGAGCGAGCTCAGGGCCTCGTCTGAGCACCCGGGGTTTGTGGATTCCGGGGAACCTCAGAAAACCCGAGGCACACCTGCCAGCTCGCACTGGTGCGAATGGGACGGGGCCACGGGGTTCGCCAGCACACATCCCGAGAGCAGACACAGCCCAGGCTGCCCAACTCCAGGGCTGTGGGGAGGGGACGCCAGGCGCAGTGAGTGCGGGGCTGAACTTGGGGCATCGCCACCCCGGGCTTGCACGCACCGTTGGCCTTTGTAAACAATTCCACCGCGCCAGGGCTCAGGGCTAGCAGCTTCTGTGCCACCTCAATGAGGGACAGCAGGATCTTCCGGAGCTCCGTCTGAAACTACAGGAAGGAGAAGGGGCCTCACTCCACCAAATGCCCACAAGACCGCTGGGACCTGCAGCCACACTCCCCATTAAACCCCAAAATCTGTGCGTGAGACTAGGCTGCTCTCACTCAAGACCATCAGGAACTGACGTAAGCTGGTGAGAGGAAGAGGGGGCATCTCAGGGGAGCTCTGGGCAGAGGGGGAGGGGCTGTCAGCACAGAGCTGTGCACGTAGCCTCGAGGCTGGTGACAGAGAGAACATAGAGGACATCGCTCCACTGGTACCATGGATGGCACTGGGAACCAGTTGTCCCCTATCCCACAAGCCTCAGCCATTATGTGAGAGACCACGTGGCGCAAACACACACACAGGCCAGGAGAGACACAGTGCCAGTGGTCACCGCCCTGGTCACCATGGAACCCTCTGGAGAAGGCTCCGAAAGAGGCTCCCTGCTACAGTGGAGTGGGGCTCGTGGTAGTGCTGGGACGGTCTACAGGAGCCCTGGGAAAGCACTTCTCCTTCACTTACAACTTTCCAAAGCAAAGTAACCAAGAGTCCTATCAGATCTCTATCGAGGTGTCTGCCAAACTCAGGACACAGCCCTGACATTTAAGCATCTATCCTGTCTTTGGATGTCTTCTAAAACTTTACCTCGAAGAAATATTAGGTTTATAGAAAAGTTGCAAAAAGTACACCGAATTCCAGCGTCCCTGTCACCCAGCTCCCCAGTACTTTTAGGAACTTCTGAGCCAGCCCACAGTGGTGAGTACCCCCGTCCAGTGGCGATGAGGGCCACCTCCTCCCCACACCCCCCACGCCAGGCAGTGGTGGTGGCTAGAAGGGCCTCAGCAGCACTCACGTCTCTCATGCTGGTCTGGACCACGGCCCGGTCCATGTTGCAAGAGGGCAGGCTGGCGGTGGCTCGGACGATTGCGTCTTTGTCTGGGGCTTTCTGGTCTTGCTTTTTCTACACAGAAACGTAATCAGAGCCAGGAAAATTAACGAGACAGCTAGAATCAGCAGTTATGTAAGTGGAGCAACCAGAGCGCTGACCGGGGTCGAGTCAGTTCTCTCCGGGAGCTGGGTGTGGGGAGGGTTCTGTGCACCCCTCGCGAACAGAGAGGTGATGCTCAGGACGCAGCCCCACCTCCTACCTAGAAGGTGGCCACGCAGGACGACAGCAGCGCGGACACTGTCTCTCGTGCCACAGAATGACCATGAGCGGGAGCTGCAGCTGGGCTGGGGCTTGGCCAACCTCAGAGGAACCACAGACCTGCAGTCCTGCCCAGCCAGCTGGAAACACACACTCACCTTTTGCTCCTTCTGACCCTCCCACCCCCACCCAGGTGAAGGTCAAGGACCCACAGTGAAGCCACCAGAGGCACCACCGCCAGGCAGAGAGCAGCCTGTGAGCCTTCTAGGGCTTCTCACAGGGAGGGATGCAGGTGGGATAGGAGGCTACCCATTCTTATTAAAGACATATAGTATTACTCGGCTTTTTTAATATGTGTTACTTTCACTCAAAATGAATAATTCACAGAACATGTGAACATCTCACAACATTCAATCTGCAAATACGTGCAGAGAAAAGGGTGCTGCAAGTGACAGAGAGCCTGGTGGAGGCAGAGAAAGGCTGTCTGACCCCACAGCTCTCAGAAGTGCCCAGACTCACGAGGCGGCTGAGGCAGGCCCAGGTGTCCCCCCGAGATGGGCTGAGCAGTTTGTGCTGGGGCCGGCTGTAGTGGTAGATAAGAAGGCACCCAAAAGAACCCTCCCTTGCTGCTTGTCCCAGAGGAGACCCTGAGGCAGCGCCATGCCCTCAGCCCATGCCCAGCTGAGTCGGGCTGCTGTCTCTGGGTGAACACTCTCCCTAGCAATTCAGAGCATGAATAAAAAACATCTCTGAAGAAAGGAAAAGTGGTGAAATTAATGTGGCTGCCCGGCTGCCCCTTTAAAACAGCACTTGGCCGGGGCCCAGGCACAGGACCTGACATAAGACCAAATACAGGCCTATGGACAGCAACCACTGTGCACAAAGCCTTCTACCCTCAGCCTTTGGGTGGCTGATACATGAGCGAACACCAAGGCTTCCGAGGGAAGGCAAAGGTGCACACGGATCCCAGGGACCCCAGACTGTCCCCCAAGGGGCAGATCAGACTGCGGCAGGGCCCTGCAGGAACTCAGGCAGTGCAAGCCGACAAGCCCCCATTCCTCCGGGGTGAGAAGAATGTGCCCCCACTCCCTCGTGTCCTCCTTGTGTGGGGATGGCATCAGTGATGTCCTGAGCTTTCTGTCAGCACAGGTTCAGGGCACCCGGTGAGCTTCCCAGGGGTGCAACACGCAGGCCCTACCATGAGAACCCCCCCACTCCCCCCTTCCCCGCTCCAGCCCAGACACGGAGCCAGGTGTTCCAGAACCGGTCACATGACCAGCAACCACACAGGCTCCAGCCACCCAGTTCAGCCAAGACAGAACCCCCTTGTGCCACATCCCGTCCATGAACAATGAGTACACAGGGCGCTTGTTTCTGGAGGGTTCAAGTGGGGGGGGGGGCATTCACTAACACAGATTTCCAATTCCAGACGTTGAGACTCACCTTTTCTTCTGCAGAGACGTCAGCCATCTTAGGAAGTGGAGACGGAGCACGCTTTTTTATTAACAACAAGACATCTAGAAAAAATTTATCAATGGTAAGACATCTAGAAAAAACATGTCCATCAAGCTGGTTACTGTTTTATGTCCACAAAATCGCTGGGGGACCCAAGGATAGAAAAGCAGGGGCTCCTCTGGGTGCTTCCTAACTGGGCGTCCACACAGCCCGTCTCCCCTCAGTTCTCATGTCTGCACGCCCCCGGCTCAAACGCAGGCACCGGGCTTGGTGAGAACCCGGCTGTGGATCACCAGAGGTATTTGGTGGCCCAGGAGGCACACATAGCTCAGCCCTGACAACATGCAGAAAACTGGTGGAAATCTTACAAAGTTTTCTCTTAATGGGCCATTTGGAAGTCTGTGAGGCTGGAGGCGTGGTCAGCCACAGCCCACAGTGGGGTAGGCTCCCACCTGGCTCTGATCTTGACCACCACACTCGATGGAGGTCTGTAAACACTTCCCCTGTTTTCAAAACAGATTATTTAAGGGAACCCAGGACCAAAATCACACTTTGAATGAGATACAGAAAACCAAGGTTTCCTCCCCAAGCACCTTGGGACAGAGTACCATGAGCACTGAAGGGACATGTGCGCGGGATGAGCGCCTTTCTCAGATGCCTGGGACAGCCGCCAAGACCGTCCCTCAGCCTGAAGTGAACCCTGCAGCAGCTCCTGCGCTTTGCTTAGAAACAGGATTTAAATGAAGCTCAGGGGTGTTTGCTGAGATGGATGCTGCCTGTTCACTTTCAGCTTCCCTGGTTTCCACAAATACCCCATCTCACACCCTGGTTTCAGTGAAGGGAGGAGACCTGGGTTCTTGCTCAGACCCAGTGTGAACACTGACTTGCTGAGGGTGCCTGGCCTCTGGCAGGCTGCTCCCACTGCTGCCCTGAGACTCCTACCGTGGTCCTGGATGTTCTCCTCCAAGATGGTCTTGGCGTCACTCAGCACCCTCTCTGATGCAGCGTGGATTAGCTTGTGGTGGGTGACACTTTTGGGGTCTTCTAAGCTCCCATGAGCACACTGGGGGAAAATCAAATAATTAGAGATAGAAAAATAAATAAATCGTAACTGTAATAGACAGCCTGGCACCCCCAAACCACACCAGGAATCTCATGCATTTCTTACTGGGTAAGAAATGAAAGCATAAATGAAATCAAGGAATTCTGGCCAATGATAGAAGCCAAATGAAATGCCACAATCCTGACCCCCTAGGCCAGCAATCTCTCCCCCAACCCACGAGGATCCTGAAACAGGGTTGCAGCCTGACAAGAAATACCCTGCTGGTAATTAGTGGCAATGCCAATCCCTTCCCTCTGGTCTGGAAAGATCTGAAGAGTAATTTTAAAATGAAAATAGCAGGTCCTTTGTGTCCTGAAAATCCGAAGCTCTAAGTACAATTTGTCTACTTGTTTTTCTCTCTCACACAAAAGGCAGTGAGAGACAGTAGAGAGAGAAGACTGGTCCACAGAGAGCAACAAATGGGGGCCTGACCACTAAATGCCCACAAAACCCCAAAAGACACCTGCAGTCAGCTCAACCCTGGCTCACCAAGCAGTAGCCAGAGACCCCAAAGCAACAGGTGCCATTGGGGGCCTCTCCTGGAAGATGGAGGGGACAGACACACAGTGCATCTCACTGACCAGTGCCTGGAGCCATGGAACACGGCAAGGGACGGGAAACACTGAAGACCTTGCCCAACGTGGAAGGCACTGGGGGCAGCAAAGGAACAAGATAGAACCAGCAGTGCACCCTGATGCACAAGCATCCCTTGCCCTCCCGCACCCTGAATCTGCAGCCCCCAGACCTCTGCCATCCTTTGCTAGACCCTGCTTGTCTTCCCCACCAGGGCCTCTGCAAACAGCACGCGCTGTCCATGGTGGCATGTGCATCACCACCCCCGGATGACGAGTTCTGCTCTCTTCTGCTTTCTGATTGCTGGGCAGCTCATCATTCGGAGGAGCGAGCGAACACTGACACCCCAGGCGTGGAGGTTTGGGAGCACGCTGTGCTGGGTGGCATGTTCATGTACGAGCTGCTCACCTGCACCACCAAAGTGGCACCCATCACACCAGACACAGCACCCACCTAGCCAACTGTGGCCCTTCCCATGAGCCAGAACCCAGGCTGAGCAGAGAGGGGTACACCTGAACACTCCAGGTAAGACCCACAGACATCTCTGCAGCCAGGGCAGACACCCTTCAGCTCCAAACAGAGGGAACATCTCCTTGCCCTGTTGCTTCCCCAGTCAGATGGTGGAATATGAGCAACAGAAAGCAGCAGCCAGGCTCTGTTCCCTGGGTGCTCTGAGCACCTGCCAGCTGCATGGCCGAGGGTGGGAGCACCGTCCAGGCAGGAGGGTACTGCAGCAACACTCAGAACGAGCCCCAGCCCGGGGTCCTGGTGGCCTTCCCCATGTGAAGCTGGACAGACCCCACGGGAAGTTTCCTCGTCACCTTCCTTGGTCACTACAGGGGCTCAGACAGCAGCACAAACTGCTGACCAGAAAAGAAGAAAATCTCGGCATGTACTTCACCTCTCAGCCCAGCATTTAAGAGTCACTAGAATTTTCAGTTATCTAACAACGTTGAAACAGAGGAAGGGATCGTGGAGGCCTCAGGGGCCACCATACATGCCCTCAAAACTGGCAAGGTGGGCGGGGGAGGGTCAGTTTATAGTAAGATACACCCCCACCGTAAGACAGCGCATAGAGCCACTCGCCTCTTCCCTAGAATTCGACAGTGGCTCTGCTCCCAGAAATACTAGGTGTGCTGCTTCTAATTCCACTATGCAAGCCAGTTGACTCAACAAGTTCAGAATATACTCTATAAACCACAATTTCCCAAAACAATCCTCATACTGGTTCCTGAAAAAGCTGTACTCCACAGCACATCACCGGCACGCCAGGAGCAAAACGTGCGTGCGGGAGTCACCCACACGACGCAAGGTGGCTTCACTCGGCCTCTGCTCTCAGCAGCATGAGCAAACCAGGGTACCGCCCAAAGACCCCACAAAGCCCATGTTAGGGAGGCTCTGACACCTCCCAAGCCTGCTTCCCCCCCAGAACAGAATTGGAGTTTCTCAGACACTTGCTGTGCCTTGTCATTTGAAGATACAAGTTCACGTGACCTGGGTCCTAGCAGGTGTCACGTTGTGGACTGCAATGCCACGGAATGTTTGCTAGACACAAACACTACTCCAGCACACCATGGGTCATTTTCTTAAAATCATTAAGTACCTATGGAGCTCACACAGGATGGTTCCCTTTGTCCCTTCCTGTGTCCCAGGCCAGGGAGGCTGGACACCACCACGGGGATCCCCATTTGTGTAAAACCAAAGGGGCAGTGACAACAATGGCGTTAACTTCTTTCGGAGTGATGGTAATAACCCTCCTTAATAAAGCAACATCGCCCAGGAGAGGGAGGGAGGAGGGAAAAGGGATGCCATGTTAGCACGCACCAGGGAACCCCAGGAGCCCAAACATGAGCTCAGACACACCCTGCCTCACAGCAGCACATTCAGGGACTGGTTTCCAGGGTGACATTCAGAGGCACAGCCTGGAATTCCCTCTGCTCCCTCAGGCCTCTGGTGGAGAGCTCGGAGGTGGGAGTACTTCCTGACAGCTCAGCTCTCAGGCCCGATTTATGTGAAACTCCCCTGGGGTGAGAGCCTCCACACCTGGAGAGACTGCAGAGTGGGATAAAATCTCAATCTGAAGTAGGATAATGCCTGAAAATTCCCAAACAATCCATCTCAATACCGATTGGAATACTAAATATCAGAAACACAATAATTACCATCATATTGAACCAGCTGCCTAATTGACCCCCAGTGCTCCTGAGACTCAGCAGCAAGCATCTGTGGATCCATCAAACACTCTTATTTCCTGTTCCTGTCCATAAAACAACATTATAATAGTTATATAAGTCCCTACCATCAGTGAGTTAAATAATGCCTCATGGGTGTGCCCCCAGACCCCCTGCCTGCCTGGCAGGTGGCACGCCATCTCCCTGCAGTCCCGGACTGCCAATCTATCTCCATATATTCCATTAACCCATACATTTATTTGGGGCCCATTAAGAGCCCGAACATGTGGATGCAAACCTACCCTCGAGGAGCTTCCTTCCTGGGTGGGGGAGGGCACAGCATCTCGTGGCCTGACTTTCAAGTCCAGATGCCCACTGAGCCCCCAGCCTTCTAGCCTAGTGCTGTCCCGTGGTTATCCAGAGGGTGAAACCACACGGAATAGTGTGGTGATGGGGGGTGGGGGGTGGAAGAGGGTATAGGGGAATAAATGGTGATGGGGGGAAAAAATAAATAAATAAACATAAAGAAAGAAAAAGAAACCCCACCAACTGGGTCAGAAGAAAACCAAGAAAGTGGCCAAAACGGCCCCTCCGCCTGGATGAGAATCACCAGGGCCAAGTCAGCAGCGGGGCGGCTACAGAACCATCCTGGCGAGCAGTTACCATAACTGGAAGTTCACGTGGGGAGGACACTCAGCATCGTGTTAACACAACACCCTGACACAAGCACAGACATGTAACTCATCACGTGGAACCAACACTGGGCGGCTGGGGCCTCCTTAACCTAAACTCCGAGGAGGAAGCAGGACATCAAGCTACGGATAGAGTTTCTTGGGCAGCCAGAGCCCCAGGCAGATGTCACCCTGGGGACCTCGCTGGGTGGAGACGTGCACAGAGATAAGTCATCAAGAGCTGGCTCCAAAAACGAGCAACCTAGGTAACTACCTGTACAAGGACTACTTCACGTGAATAAACTTTAACAAGTGGCTCCGGCGAGGAGGTCCTTCCCCCCCGGACCTCCCCGCTCGGTCCCTTGGAAGGCCCCGGGGAAGCAGGACACGATTCTAAGTGTTTCCAGCCTCGAGGCGACCCCGCGGCCCGCCCGCCAGCGGGAAGCAGCCCCAGGGGGCCGGCTCTGCAGGGAGGCCAGCGGCCGCCCCACTTCTTCCTCGGGCACGAATTCCCGGCCCCTGGGGAGCTGCTGAAAAATCAGGAACCTCACCCCAACGGCAAGGAGGCACGAGCGCTGGAAAACCAGGGGGCCCTGCCCGCGGCGACCTCTCGCCCCCTCCCAGCCTCAGTTTCCCGACCCGCCCCTACGTCCCGGGGCAGAAGCGAGACGGGGGCGGGGCGGGAAGCGCTCGGCCGGGCCCGGGAGCGTCGGGAGACGCGGGCCGGGAAGGGGCGGCGGGCCGCGGCCTCACCTGCTTCAGGCAGCGCTCCTTGAGCTGCTCCACCGAGGTGTCCTCGGCCGCCTCCTCCAGCCACTCGGCGCCGTCGGACGCGCAGATGTGCAGCCGCAGCACCTTGCCCGCGAAGATCTTCTCCTCCTGCACGAACATCGCGCCGCCGCCGCCCGGGCCTGCGCCCGCCGCCCCGGCCCTGAAGGTCACCGGGCGGGGCGGGCGGGCGGGGGCGGGGCCAGGCCGCCGCGCGCTCGCTCTCTCGCTCTCGCGGGCCGCCGCCGCCCCGCCCCGGCTCCGTCGGCCGGCCGCCTGTCACTCGCAGCGGCCGGAGCCGCCGCCTCACCTCGCCGCCTAGCCGCCGGGGGCGCGCTGTCGCTTCTGCGCCGGAAGTGCGTCACAGGGCGCGCCGGGGCGTGCCGGGAGATGTGGTTCTCCCGCTCCCTCCTCGCTTCCGCCGCCGCGCAGGAAGTGCGTCACGGCACGCGCCCGGGGCTTCCTGGGAAATGTAGTTTTCCTGCCTCTCCCTTCTGCCCGCACCTGCCTGCCTGCGCCTTGCGGCTCAGGGCCGCCAGCCACGCGGGGCTGCTGGGTCCGCTGCCCGTTTCCGGGCGGGCTCCGCGCGTCAGAGACACACGGGATCCGAGAGCCACCAGGAAAACACGCAGCGTAAAATACTGCAACGTCCTTATATCGACTGCCTGGTGAAACAGTAGTTGGGCGGTATTGGGACTAAGTGAAATATATTGAAATTGATTTCACCCATTTCTTTATGCTTTTTAAAGAGGGGCTTTCTTGCCCCGGAGGGTTGGGCTCAGTGGTTAGAGCGTCAGCCCCCGGAGGGTTAAGGGTCGTGGGTTCGATTCCCGGTCAAGGGCATGTACCTTGGTTGCAGAGTCCCGTGGACGTTTCTCTCCCCCCCCCCCTTTATGGATCCTTGGGGGAAGGTATCCTCAGGTGAGGATTAAGATAAATAAGAGGTGGTTTCTAGAAAATTTTAAATTGTGCATGTGGCTGCTATTGTGTTTCTTTTGGGGGGCGCTGCTCTTGAGCAGAGTTTCTCAAAGTGTGGTCCCGGGACCAGCAGCAGCCCCTGGGGCCTTAGCCCTGCAGGGCCTCCTGCCTTCCGAACCTCCTCTGTCCAGTTGCCCAGACGCTGACTACCCTCAGGCTGGCCGGTGGGCGCCCGCAGAAAAGGAAGCTGCCCAGGGGCTCAGTGCAGGCACTTCCTGTGGGGTGACAGATGCCAGTGCTGCCGTTTGGGCCCCGACCCAGACCCAGGCACTGACCTGCACTCCCTCATTTCACTCATTCAAAAAACCTTTTCTGAGCAGAGATGAATGCAACACAGGTCCTGTCCTCAGGCTGGCAGTCTAGATGGGGAGCCCGGCCCGCCCCACATCCGTCACCTTCAGACGTCCACTCTTCACCCCCGTTTTTACCCACGTCCTCAGTTTCCCCGCTTGATCATTCTGACCACATCCAAATTCAGTTTGCCCAGTGTAGTGTTTACTAATTGCTGCCATGAGCCAGACCCACTGCTCACTGAAAACACAGTAATGACTGAGGCTGGAGGCCAGGATGCTGTCCTAGGATTCAGCCTCTATGCAGGAGACAGAGGTGCTGACCTTCAATATACAGTCTCAGAGGACAAGGGAGACCCAGGGCCAGCAGGCAGGCTGTGGGGTTGGGTAAATAACAAAATCAAGAATAGCACGGCTACTCCCAGATTGGGTGGCAGGGCCCACATGGGTGCCACCACCTGGAGGAGGGGGAGGTGGGGTGGGAGGCCTGCTGAGCTCAGCCCTGCACATGGTTCCCTGGTTGTGCAGGGGGACATCCACGTAGATGTTGCTGGGAGACACTTGAATGGAATGCACAGGGCTGAGTCCAGGAAAGCTGGCAGAGCCCACCAGGGCCCTGGCTCCTGGCAGCACCTACAGTTTCTGGGAAGAACCTGAGCTGCCAAGGGGACGACCCCCCTTCCCATGGTCTCCCCACCCACCCTGACTCAGCTCCTGGACCCTGAGCAGCTGTCAGCCAAGTTGGGAAGGCTGGGGAGGGTTTCCTGGCAAAGGGGACTCAGGTCTGGCCCAGGGGGCAGCGGCTCTGGTTCTTGTGAGACCACAAACCTTCTTACAGCAGCCACTAGCGGCTCCTCAAGGTGGCCACGAGAGGGCAGGGGCGAGCCGTCGTCCTGCCGGGGCAAGCAGGTGACTGGGAAGGAGCAGGTGACTAGTCAGCAGTCTCCACTCATCCTCGTCAGGGCCCCTGCTGGGAGCCCGGGAGCCCATGTGTGTGCCAAACTCTGGGGACACAGCAGCTCGGTCCCTACCCCGAGGGGAGGTAATGGAACTGGAAGTGAAGGATGACTAGGAGCCCACCAGGCATGGGGGGGGGGGGCTGAGGCACCCCAAGAGGAAGCAGCCCACCACCCCTGTGGTTGCCAGGCTCTGGTCCCACCCCCTGTAGTGGGAGACCCCAGACCCAGAGAGAGGAGGGGCAGTGTCTGGTCACCTATCCTGTTCTCAGCAATAGCCAGCACCAGGCCCCACTGCCAGGTCCTGGCCCCACATCCTGCCCCAACCTCCCCCCTCATCTGGCCTGCAGCACCACCTCCAAGGGTCACCAAATGGAGGAGTGTCCTGGGGCGGCTGTAACAGAGTCACACAGACCAGGGGCATCAAACAACAGGAATTTACTCTCTCCTGGTTGTGGACGCCAAAGATCCAAAACCCAGGTGTCGGCAGGGCTGGTTCCCTGGGAGGCTGTGAGGGAGGGTCTGTCCCAGGCCTCTCTCAGCTCCTGGTGTCACCAGACACCCTGGTGTCCCTTGGCTTTCTCCCTGTGTCCCAATCTCCTTAGTGTCTCGGTCATCTCCTCTTCTGAGAGGACACCAGTCGTTGGATTGAGGGCCACCCTCCTCCAGGATGACCTTACCTTGAGATCCTTAACTAATCACATCTGCAAAGACCTGATTTCCATATGAGGTCTTTCTGAGGTTCCGGGTGCACTTGAGTTTGGGGGGCATCCTACTCATCCCCGGACTGAGAGGTCTCTAGCATTTACTAGTGTGGGGTGTGGTCCTGGCAAGCCTTCTTCCAGCTCCCAATGCATTCTCTGGGTTTCGGGGGAGGTCGGTGTGGCCTTGAGCGGGAAGGGCTGGGACAGAGAGATGCGGAGGCCTCGGCAACCAGGGAAAGTCGAGTGGCCCCAAGGTTAATTAATTATTACATTAAACGCGCCCATTAAGGCCCCGCAAACAGGAAAGTATTAATCACACATTTCCTCGGAGTGACAGGTCCATTTCCCTAAATCCCTCTGCTGCTGACTTAACCAAATGATAATCTCCCGGCTGCTGCCACTTCCCGCCAAGTCACAGCTCATGAATATTCCAGTGTCGCAATTTGCTTTTTAAAAGAACAGATTTATTATTTCATTTTTAAGTTTGCTGTCATGAATAGGAATTTTCCAGGCCCCCAAATAATGGAATGGCGATGACTGTTCTGGTCAGCTGGACAGGTCCCGGGAGCCAGTCCTGCCCTGCAGGGGACGGGGTGGGCGTGGGGGGTGCCAGGCCTTCCTTCCCTGGCCCGTGGGAACACAGCTGAGTGAGCAGCCAGTGTGCCCCTGCCCAGCCCTCAGCACTGCAGGCAGTAAGCAGGCCCACTCTGGGCCCGTGCATCTCTGCAGCCTCACAACGGTCCCACCATCTCAGCAGGAGCCCCTCCACTGCCGAACCCACCCGGCTGCCCCTCCGCCAGGCTTGAGTTCAGGATCCTCCTGGTGCCCCCAGACTCAGGCCACCGGGGTGGGGTCAGAGACTAGGGCTCCCTGTCCACCAACCCCCACCCCAGCCATGTTTATTCTGCCCCTCTGTCCCCGACGACAAGTCCTATTATTTCCAGGACCCCAGCCCCTCGAACGGGGCTCGTGGGAGTGCAGGTAGCTGCCAAGTTTTCAGTTGTTTTGAATGAATGAATGAACTCAAACTGAGCCCGGTGTGACAGGCTCCCCCTGGAACCCTGAGCATTTACACAGCTGGTCCTCGGGAATTCCTCCTGGGGATCCCGTCTCGCCCCCCTTTCCCTGGTCAAGGTGGGGTTTGGCCGTCCAGGGCCTCAGCGCCCTCTGCTGGCAGCCAGTGTGGCATGCGGCCGGGGATGGGACCGACCACAGCCACTCCTCTGGGATGGGTGTCTCCCAGCACCCAGACGGCCCTCCCCTGACCCTCCTCACGCGCAGCGCCTGCGAGCATGGGTAAGTGGTGCCCGTCGGTGACCGCAAGGGGCGCGCATAAGGCATCAGTGCCCCTCGGTGGAAATGACTGACTCAGGACCAGAGGAGTTTACTGTGACCGGGCGTCTCTAACCTTCCCGGGCATCTCGATGCGGACAACCCGAGTGGCCGGGGCCTCCTGAGGCCTGGTGTCTGGAAGGCTGCCTGCTCTTTGCTGAAGTGGCATCTGTGCAACTTGAAGCGATTTGTCACAGGGACACCATCAGCCTTCCAGGAGGGTCCTCAGGGGGCAGAGCTGGCTCATGCGTGAGTTCTGCCCCCCGCCCCCCACCGAACGCCAACAGCACACCTCCTTGCTTCCCTGTGACGGGAACAATGAGCTCTCCCGGGAGCCGGGGCCACCCTACCCCAGGTGAGAATGTGGTACAAGGAGAGAACACAGGTGGGAAACCAGACCCCTCCTCTCTGAGCCAGCTCGCCTGCGGCGCCCCTGCCTTGGGCACAAATGGGCACCTTTGCTTCCAAGAAGACCCAGTGGCTGTGGGTGGAGTCAAGAGGCCCAGAGTATATAGAATTGTACACTTGAAAGCTATAGAATTGTATTAACAAATGTCACCCCAATAAATTCAATATTAAAAAAAAAAAAAAAAGCCCAGAGAGGGGCTGGAGCCTTCCCAAGATCATGGGGGGATCAATGCAGGGAAGTGGGACCCCGACCCCTGAGGGCCTTTTACAACATCCCTTCCCTCCTATGGGGTGGGGTGGTTCTCGGCCCTCAGCGTTGGGAAGGAACAGTCCCCCCGTTGCCAGGGGAGCCCTGCAGAGCCAGGCGTGCAAAGTCCTGGCAGGTCTCAGCAAGCACCTGCCTGTTTCCACCAGAGCCAGGAGCAGGCGGACTCCAGAAGGCCCAGCACCGCCGGCCTGGGCCGGTCCAGAGGTTGCCGCCCTGCCGTCAAGGTGCGGCCGGGCCTCTCTCCGAGGTGCTGAAACACCCCTGGCACCTGGCCACCCTCCTGGCTGGCCTTCCTCCCACCACAGGCTGCCTGCGGGTTCGCGTCCCGCCTCACTCCTCTTTGCCATTTGCATCTTTTCATTTTTATGTTAAAATTGTGGTGCAATGCACATAACACAAAATTTACCAATACGCCCACGTTTAAGCGCACAGCTCAGGGGCACTGGGCACATTCACACTGTTGCTGCTGCCACCCCCCTCATCTCCAGGACTTGCTCTTCCCAAACTGACACTCTGTCCCCATGAAACACTCCCACCCCTCCCCAGCCCTGGCCCCCGCCGTCCACTTCCGGTCTCTGGACCCGAGTCCTCCAGTGAGCGGGATCCCACAGGAGTGTCCTTATGGGACCGGCTTCTTTCACTCAGCACGATGCTTTCGAGCCTCACTCATGGTGCAGCGGGCATCAGGACTTTCTTCCTTTTCAGGGCTGAGTGATGTTCCCTCGCGTGCATAGGTCATATTCTGCTTATCCGTTCCTCTGTCGGTGGACACTCGGGGTGTTTGCACCTTTCGCTTTGTGACCAACACTGAGAACGTGGCTGTGCTGAGGCCCTTCAAGGCCTCCTTTCAGTTCCCAGGCGGGTGTACTCAGCAGCAGAACTGCCGGGTCATTCTATGCTCAAATTTTTGGGGACCGCCACACCGCTTTGCACAGCGGCTGCCCCATTTTCCCTTCCCACCATCGTCGCACGAGGGGTCCAGTTTCTCCACGTGCTGGCCGACGTCTGCTGTTTTTGGTTTCAGATTAGTGTCCCATGGGTGGGTCCTCATCTTCGTTTGTGCCGCGTGGCTTCGCGTTTTGCGTTACCTTGTGCTTGTTCCGAGGTGGGCAAGTGGTGGCTGAGATCCCGCAGATGTGGGTCTGAGAACGCCCCTCAACGCTCACCAGCCACAGGACCTTCCGCTGTCCGGCTGAAGCGACAGAGGCCCGTCCGGAGAAGCCTGGAGCAACCCTGAGAGCAGGGCCGTGCATTGTCGCGGCTGACGGAAGGATAGAGCGTTTGAGGGGCCTGGCCTGCGAAGATTGCCCAGCAGGTGACCGCAGAGCTGGGAGGCCCCAGAGACAGGCAGTGGCAGTGGCCCCCCCACTGCCCACCATCCCCTGGGGCGGCGCATGGGGACCAGGAGCTGGGCCGTCTGTGGGAGCCGGAACCGCGGGGGCAGCTGGTGGGGGCCCCGTCCCCTCACACGGTCATCCACCCCTGCAGGCCGCCATCCGCGGCAGTGACCTAATGCTTCCAGCTCTGAGATAATGGCCCTGAAGACACACAAAGAGCTGGCGCTTGGGCGCCCAAGGCAGGAAGCGTTCGGCACTGTTTCTGGGAACATGAGACATTTAAGCGACTTCCTTGCTGAATATTTCATGATTTACATTAATGGCTTTCTGGTGTTTTTCATAACAAAACTCTCCACATTATGACGGGTTAAAATGTGGTTATTCCGGCCACCCTCTCTCTGAACACCCGCCCTCCCCGAGCGCCAGGCCCACTCACCCCCTCCTTGGGCCTGGCTCTCCCCCCGAGGCCACAGGACCCACGCGTCCTAGACAAGGGCCCACTCCTCTGGGACAGGCGTCGCTCACCTGCTCATCCACCCGGACGGTCCTGCAACCCGCAGGGCCTCAGACGCAGAGACGGAGGCTTGTACAGGGCTCCCTGCCACAGGGAGGGTGGGGACGGGCCTGAGGGCTGGGGCTGGAGAGACCCACACAGGCCCTGGCCCAAGGTCTCGTCTTACCTGAGAGCTACCTGGCACCTGCCCCAGGAATATATATGTTTTAATTAACTACAGTCCACACTTTACTCAGGTTTCCTTAGTTTTTACCTTGTGTCTTTCTCTGACCCAGGATCCAGGACCCCGCACGACGGTCGTCACGTCTCCGCAGGCTCCTCTGACAAGTTCTCAGACTCTCCTTGTTTTCGGTGACCTTGACCGTTTAGAGGACGGCTGGCTGGGGATTTCGTAGAACGTCCCTCCGTTGGGGTCCGTCTGGTGTGTTTCTCATGGTTAGACGGGTGGATTCAGGGGACGCAGACCACAGAAGCGAGGGGCCCTTCTCGTCACATCCCGTCAGGGGTGCGCGCGGTCACCTGCCGCGTCACCGCTGGTGTGACCTGGTCACTGGCTGAGGCCTGTGTGCCAGGAGTCCCTGTGAGGCCACTCCTTTCCGTATTTCACTCTCTGGAAGGGTCGCAGCCTCCCTGCCTTTTTAAGGACAAGCACCCCCAATGTTTCCCCTGACCGGCTCACACCTGTCAGTTCCCAGGAAGGTGCCCTACCCGTTGGGGGGTGCACGCCCCGGACGCCGCAGAGGGGCTGTCCCAGACCCTCGGATCGGCCTTGGCTGACGCCTGTCCACACAGCGGCCAGCTCAGCAGTGGAAGTAGTTCAGGATTTTGAAGGGCCGTGAAGGACCCTGCACTCCAAGCTAATCTGATTTTATCCTATAGGTATTCAGTGCCCGTGTCAACTCCAGAGGTGCCGCTCTCCCTGCCCCTGCCCCTGCCCCCTGTCCCTCCCCAGGGCCTCAAGCCCCTGCCCGGCCCCTCCAGACTCCTGGGACCTGGCACATTTCGGGCATCCAGGCTGCCTGGAGCCCCTCTAGGCACACGTGTGGCCTCACCCTGTCCTCACCTCCTCCCCGTGCTGAGCGTGGGCCCAGCTCACAGGAGCCGTCAGCCCCGGAGCCAGGGGTTTCACCCCCATTTCGTGGGCAAGGACAGAGAGTCCCTCCTGGCCACACAGCCATCAGGTGGTGGAGGCAGGATGTGTGCCCAGGCCACTTGCCCTCCTGCCCCCAGGGTGTCCAGTCTCTGGGGCAACCGGCCTGGGCGGAGCGAGCACTGCGGGGAGCAGAGTGGAGGCACCCCCCTGGCTTTGCCCGGCTCGTCTCTCACGTGGTCACCACTCCCGCCCTGGGGGACAAGGCCGACGAGGAGATGGGAAACGGAGGCACAGAGATGGGTGTGGCTGCACTGGGCGGCTCCTTGAAATTAATTGGCTCCCTCCCACCCCTGCCCCCGGGAGACCAGAACTTTCAGGGAGGGGGCAGGACTCTGAGGGGTCCCACCCCACTCAGCCGATTCTGCCACGGAGGGGCCTCCCGGAAGGTCACGGGGCTCAGGTGGGGCGGCCCTGGGAGGCTGGCAGTCTCCCCTCCCCCAGCCTGGCATCGCTGGACGCAGCCCTGGGACTGGCACAGGCACTGCATTCAGATCAGGTCCCCGCCGAGGAGGTGGTGGGAACGCGACGTTCCCTTGGTGCCCAGCCAGACGGCCGCCCGGTCCTCTCCTCCGAGGGCACTTTCAGCAGCAGCAGCTGGGCTCTTGGGCACTGCCCACCCAGACACACATTGTCCCCAGCCCAGGCCCCCAGGAGCCCCCCTGGCCCGTAGGTGAAGGAAGTAACGAAGACAGGTCCCGCCGGCCCCGATGCTGGGGTGCCAGGAGCCCCACAGGGCGTACGCCTGGCCCCCAGTGACCTGCCTGGGCTGGACTGGGCCCTGATACCCGGCCACCCCTCCGTCCTCAGGGTCCAGTCGGGCCCCGGTCTCAGGCCTGACTGGGGCTTGATGATGGCTCTGCCCCTTTCTCTACCTCTCAGGGGACACCCGTCACTGACTGTCCCGGGCCGAGCACCGGCGTGTGGCCTTCCGAAGTGTCCCATGGTTGCTCCCCAGCACAGGGGGCTGAGCAGAACCCTTCCCGGGTGGTCACGCGGCTCTGAAGCCTGGCTCCTGGACCTCTTCCGCCTGCGCCTGACACACTGCCCTCCTCCTCGCCTCCCACCCCCGCCTTGCACGGCCAGGCTGGTTCCGCCCGGGTCCTGCCTCACACGGGACACAGGGCCTTCTCCAGAGCCCTCCTCCAGCGCCTCCTGGCGGAGGTTCACCTGGGTCACCTTCCGGGCCTGAGGGTCAGGAGCCAGACCAGAAGGTGGGCATGGAGGACGGGGTGGGGCTTGTCCAGGAAGCAGCCCCCCCCATCCCAGCTTGTCCCCTCCCCCATGTGTCCCCACCATGGCAAGAGGACAGCCAGGCTCACCCAGGCCACCCAGGGAACAGGAGCCGGCCAGAGCCGGTCCCCTGTCCTCCCATCCCCTGCCCGAGACAGGGCCCCACCCTGGCTGTCCTGCCCCAAGACCAGGGTCCCCGCGGCAGCTGCCCCTCGGCCTGTCTTCCGCCTCACACCCCAGTGGCCTCTGTGGTCTCCCAGGCTCCAAACACTCACTGGGTGCTGCCGGGAGTCCCACAGGCCCCCTGCTCCCCCCACCCCGTCCCCGCACCGGTGTGGACAGAGGCCACATGCTGCAGCTGGCGCCTGCGAGGGACCCAGAGCGTGATTCCTCGTTAAACAGAACACACACAGGGCTGCGGAGCCACTTCCCAAACCAATCGATTTTGAAGCACAAACATCCCGTCACTGCCACTTGTGCACGTGGCCGTACAGCAGGGACGGGGGAGCCGGCCAGGAACCCGGGAGCCCCTTCCTCGGGCCGCGGCCGACTGCGCCGGGTTTACCCGCACGCGCGCCTGGGCGTACTCGGATTAATAAAAATAGTTAATGTAGAATCAAGATGGCTTGTCGGTAATGCCAAGAGAACCACATTGCCTATGTTTTCATTACTGGGCAATTTGAAGCGGGCAGAAACAATGACATAAGCTGCTGTATAAATGACAGAGACACCCATTCGCTTCCGCGCCCCATGCGCGAGCTCGCCGACCCCATAACCATAATCTGCTCGCCCGCCCCCCGCGCGGACGCCGAGCCCGCTCTGCCAGCGGAGCTTAATATCGCCTGCTCTCAACAGCACAGGGAAGCGATTAAATAAGAAATAAATTTGGCTGTCACTGCATTTAAAATCAAATCAAGGGCCATTTGTTAGCCCGAATGAACCGGCCCCGTCCCTGCCCGAGCAGGCTGCTGGCTGCCGCAGGGTTTAGGAACGTGCCTGTAGCCAGCTCCCCGCGTAATCGCCTGCACCACACGATCATCTCTATGGGGCTGCGCGCGGGGCCGCCGGGGGACCCCATAAACGCGCGAGGCATTTTAATTTAAGGTTATAGGTGTGAGGCTGCGCCTTGTCTCGGACCCACCGAGCCTCACGGGTGCCGCCGCGGAAAGATGCCGTGGCTGAGCCACACGCCCTGCCCCGCCCACCTGCCCCGGAGGGAGGAGGGCCCGGGTCGGCTCCACGACGCTCTGGGGCCTTCCCGAGAAAGCAGGGCCAAAAGGTCCCCAACAAAAATGGTTTGACAGGGTTTTAGCATTTCTAGGGGTCGGGTTCCAGGAAATGCACTAAGAGCCCCTGGCCCTCCAGCCCAGGACCGTGCTAGAGAGGACCCAGGAGAAGATCCTGAACCACTGGGCCCCCGTCTCCCAGGCCCAGAGAACCTGTCCAGAGCCCACCAGGAGCAGGAACTCGGGGCGGTGAGGGGTGGCGTGGCTGGGGAAGTCCTGTGTGGCCCACCTGCAGCCCCAGGACCCTCCAAGCTGTGGCTGGACCTGAGCAGATGCCAGGAGCAGGGCAGGGAAGGGGGAGACCTGAGACACACCTGACTCGGCCAGTTGCTCCCAGGTGGGGAGACTGAGGCCCAGGGGAGGCTTTGGGATCAGACTGGACTGGAGCAAATGCTGCCCTGCCCATGGTGACTGTGAGCCCAGCCCAGAGCCCTGACGTCCCAGTCCGACCCCGCAAAGTGGGGCTGCCGGGAGGAAGAATTCCAGTCACACCTGGGGCAGACGTTAGCTGAGCACGGTCCTGGGCCTGGACCAACAAAGGTGCCACCCAGGGCAGCCATCAGCCCCTAGCACATCCTGTGCCAGCTTCTGGAACAGCAGGACTCCCAGAGCCCCGGGTCACCACCAGGCCTTGACAGAGGCCAGTCCCCTCTCTGACCTCCACCCCCAGCTCCAGACAGCCCTGACTTCTACCCCACCCCAGACCGAGCCTCCCCTGAGCCTACTGAGCTGCTGGACACAGTCACAGGAGGGTCTGCACAGCCCGCATCACCTCGGCCCTCCCCGGGGTGGACACTGTCCACCACCGGAGCTCAGGCACCTGTTCCTGCTGGGCTGGACACTGCCCAGTGGAGTCCCTATTCTGGGGCCACCCAGAGAGTGTCCCTGAGTGTCTGGGTCGGTGTCTGCCCAGCACATGAAGGTTAACGTCACCTCGTCAATGGCTCGCTGCCCTATCACGAAGGATATAAACTTGGAAATTAATGGCCTCACCTTCGGAAGCGTCTCTGCTCCTGAAAGGAAACAGGGCCAATATCCATAATCAAGGAGCTTATGTTTGACCAGATTCCTTTTGTTAGTTCATTATTTCCATTTCCCCTCCCTCACAAAGGTCTTTTCATGCATGTTCTGGCCCTAATTTTTTAAATGCTCAAAGGAAAATGGATCTGTCCTCCGCCCAGAGCTCTATCTGCAGGTGTGGGACGGGGCCCCTCGGACACGACCCACCACCCTGAACAGCTCCTGCCCAGCGTGGTGCAGGGTGACCACGGGCACCGGCGGGCTCAGACCCTTGCAGGTCTCCGGCAGCTCCGTCCTCTGTCCCACCCACTGCTGGGCTCTGTCCCCCCGGGTGACAGGGGAGGGGGCAGGTCATCACCCCCTTTCTGTGAGTGGAGAAACTGAGGCCCACAGGGGCTCCAAGTGGAAGAACAAAGACTAAACCAGGCCCAAAGACACCCAGCCAGGGCTCTTCCCCAGCCCTGGAGAGCAACCATGGAGTCTAATATGCCGTGTTCACACGTGTGCACGTGCGTGTGCACATGTGCATGCGGGGGCACAGCACTCGGGAACCACCTACATCGTGTCACTGAGCCCTGAGCCCAAGGCCAGCCCAAGGTCCAGGCTGCCTCCACCCTGCCTGGCAGCCCCCATGTGCAAACAGAAGTGTCCAGGGCCACCTCCGGGTCACCGGGCAGCTTGCAGCCCTAGCAGGGGAGCTGGCCCCTCCCTCTCTGGGCTCCAGGCTGCTCTCAGGCCCCTGCCTAAAGCAGGTTGGGGTTTTTTTTTGCCAGAGAACAAATCACTGTCTCACAATAATCAGGATGAAGAGACACTTAATTATGAGGCCACGAGACAGCACAATTGTTCATTATAAATTGTGCAACCTAGTCTCGAAGGCCAACCTGGGGAATAGCTTGGAGGCTGGGGGGCTCCTGGCGAGGGTGAGGGAGCTAAACCTCTCCCTCCAGCCAGCCAAGGGCCTGGCGTGGTCTGGACTGCAGGGGAGCCTGCGGAGCTCTGCCCCCCCCCCCCCCCGGGGCTGCCCTGCCCCAGGCCCCAGGGTCTGACGGGGGTGTGTCTGAGCCAGGACCTCAGGCCCACAGGGGCCAATCCAGTGGTGCTGACACCCTTCCTGATGGGACTTGTGACCCTGAATCACCACCAGGGGCTTCGGCCCTGAAGGCTGATCAGTGCTGGGTGGAGCATCCTGTGCACCTGCACAGTGCTGACCTTAAGAGGTGGCCTATTTCTGAGGCTCTGTGACACTGCTCCCTCCTAGGGCCCCTCAGCTCTCCCCAATGCACCAGCTCCCCCGAGTTCTGCGATTCCTCCAAAGGTGCCCGTGAGCCCACCTCACAGGGGTGTGGGGGGGTCCTGATTCCTCCTGGGTCCCCGGGGGCCTTAGGGGCTGCAGAGGTCGCTGGGGGCTGCGAGGCCCAGGGCGCATGGGGACAGCCCTCCCGGCCCGCTCGGAGGGAGGACTTGAGGAGCCCCTGCCAGGCCCGGCAGCTTGTGCGAGGCCTGCCAGCCAAGCTGGTGGCTGCACTTGGCAGGCGGCTGCAGAGCAGGAAGGGATGTTTGCAGACTGCTGGTGACAGCTTCCCAGCTGAAAGCTGCCGGTTAAACAAGTGAGCAGAGAAGTGAGCAGAGAAGTGAGCAGCCGGACAGGGCCCAGCAGCAGAGGGGGAGCAGGGAGACGCGGAGGGCGCCCCCCTGCCCCTCTCCCTCTGCCTGGCCTGGGGTGCCCTCCCCTCCCCAACTCCCACTTCTGGGGATGGTCAGCACCGTGGGCCCTGGGACAGATCAGAGATCAGGCCTTGGACCCCTCTGAGGGGGCTTCTCCCCACTGTCCTCCCTGGGGGCTGCCAGGCTGCCTGGGCTGGGCACCCTTGCCCAAATTTGGGCAAACCCTTCTTGGTCTCGCATCTCCTGGCACTGCCCTCTGTGAGAACCCCCATCACACTGCGCAGTGGTGGGTGCCGGCTGCCCGCCTGTCTCCCACAGAGGGGAGGGCCCGTGTGCCTCAGTCTCCCTGAGTGAGCCCACGCGTGTGTATGTCCAGCCGTGGAAGGGCTCTGCCACCCCCGGCCGGCCCAGGGTGCAGGAGCCCGACTGGGCACAGGCCTCAGTACCTGTGGGAGGACAGCGAGGGGAGTCACAGGGAGAACCGGGGAGGCTCCAAGGGCAGCCAGAGGGTGAGGCGGCTCCAGTGTGGGGCAGGGAATGGAGTGGGCAGAGGGGGGGCGAGAAAGACAGGAAGGAGGGGCTTGGCCTTCATCCTGGCCTCAGTTCTCTAATCTGCAAGCTGGGTCAGCAGTGGCCCATACAGTGCAGGATGCCTGTGGCCCATGTGCCCACTCACACGGGACAGTCTGCGGGGTCTCGTTCTTTAAAGGGCTGTGTCTCCCCAGCTGTGCTCATCCCTGCCCCAGGTCCTGTGGACAGGCGGGGGCTGGGCAGGACTAATCCCCACAGCTCGGAGACCAGGGAGCTGTACCTTAGGAGGAAGTGCAGAGCTCTGGGGAGGTGGCCCCTCTGGGAGGGCTGAGGATCCCTCTTTAGAAACTAGGGTACAGAGGCCTGGTCCGTGGCCGTGGTGGGCAGGGTGACCTCTGGACTGGTGCTGTGCCCACCCCAGGGCTGGACAGGGCAGACAGGTGCTGAGCTCACAGCCAGAGGAAGACACAGATCCCAGTCCAAGTTCACGTGACACCACTTGGGGATGTGACTACCTTTGCCCCCTCTGAGGGATGCCCCAGGGAGTGGCCCTGAGTCTGGCCCGGGGGGCCTGTTTGGTAGACACCCCTCTCCTGGCTCTCCGCCTCCTTCACCCAGGTACTTTCCTGGAGGTGCCAAACAGGGAGAGGCAGGTCCCACGCAAACCAGCGCTTTTCAAGGAGGAAACTGGTGCTGGCCCTTGTCGAGGGAGGCCTGGCTCCAGGTTTCAGTCCCCCGCCGGACTGCTGCTCCAGCTACATCAGGGCCCCAGCCCCTGCCCGGCCATGCTGGGCACCTGCAGGAGGGCAGCTGGGGCTCCGACCCACCAGGCCAGGTGGCCCACAGAGGCCGCTGGACTCACTGAGAAGCAGGTGATGACCCAGTTTTAGGTTCAAACAGATCGATGATTAATAGCACAACTGCCCGTTACAGAAACTGAGCAAGGGCCTTAATCTGGGGGGGGGGGGGGGGGGGGGGGCTGGGCGAGTTGGTTCCCTCCAGCCTGGAGACCCAGGGCCCTCCCCTCTGTCTTGGGAGGGACAAAGTGACCAGATTTATCTCTGCCACATGAGATCATGGTGCACTTAGCAGCTTCCAGCCTCTGGTTTGAGGGGAAGTGGGGGGGGGGTGCTGGGGGCTGAGGTGGGCTGGCTGTCCGGGTGTTGGGGGCTGGCCTGCTCCCAGAATCAGAATCATTTCCTCCCAATCTCCACTGGGCTGCAGGTCTGTGCAGGGAGGAGGAAGGGCTTGGACGGGACGGGCCCAGGCCCATAAGCGCTTCCCTCCCTCCCAACTTCCCCTGCTCAGTGCAGCTTTTGTCCCCAGACCCCATGTCCTGGGGTATCCCCTTGCCTCCCGCAGCAGCAGGCTCCCCTCCTAGGCCTGGCCTCTCCCCTGCCACTGTTCCCCAGACCCCCAGATCAACCATCTACACCTGGCCGCACCCAATTCCTAGTGGTCTCAGATAACTCCCTCTCCTCGCTGAACCTCAGTTTCCTTTCCTGCGAAATGAACAAAGTGAGTGCCTTCAGGAGGACATGGTGGCATCGGCCACGATGGCCGGGCGGGGCTCCGCCAGGAGCTGCGGTTCGTCCCGCAGTGAGGGCCCAGCCACAGGACTACCGAGGCTGGAGGTCCCACGAGGCCGCAGCCACGGGGCTGAGCTGGGAGAGCCAGCCCACCCCTCCCAGCACTCACACAAAATCCCTTCGATTAATGCCAGGAGGGACTGGACCTCAGCCCTTGACGAGTAATCGATGGGTCGCTAATTTCCATACAGTAACTGTCTTATTAAATCTAAATTTAATGTGCTTTTAGAATCCTTAATTTAAAGTGTTACTGCACCCACCATCTGCTCCGCTCTCTAAATACAAACGCAGGGAGCACATGACTCAGAGCAGCCCAGAGACCGAGGCCCGACGACTCGCACAGCTGTCCTTCGGGGCTGCACAAGCCCAGAGCCAGCTGAGGGGTCCGACGGCGAGGAGGGTCCCCTGCTGGGCATTCCGGGCCCCACTCTGGCCAGCGCAGAGCGGCCCTGGCTCTGGGTGCTGGCCACGGTGTCCCACAAACTCATCATGGTGACTGTGGGCCCCACAACACTCCCACCCTGTACCCTGGACGCAGAGCCCGGGGGCAGCGACTCGGCTTCTCCTCCAAGTGCCAGGCCAACCCAGGGAGCTCCCCCCACCCCAGGGCCTGGGCCCAGACGCTGCTGGAGGGACCCCTGGGAGAAAGCAGCACAAAACAGACCCAACCTCCGTGGGGGGTGAAGCCTAGAAGTCCAGACTCACCACATTCCTGCTCCGGCGGAGGACCGGAGGGGAGGCCACCGTGACCGCGGCACGCTCCCGCAGGGTGCCTGCCGCCTGCGGACACGGCCCCTCCTCCCTCCGCAGCGTCCAGGGGGACTTACGGCTCTGTCTGTAGGAGACTGAGATGCAGAGTGGCCAGAATACACGTGAGCCCGGAGTCCTTGCCTGCCCGGGCTGGTCTCCCCCAACCTCCTCCGCTCTCGAGTAACCGGCTGCTAATTGGACCCAGCTTTCCCTGGTTCTCACTCCAGAACCACCTGCTGGGTGTCTGCCACGGAGCAGAACCCACACGGCCCGATTTCACTGACTGTACTATGGACCACGCGCCACTGTGCTTTTGGAAACATGGCACCTTCCAGGCCCCCAAACCCCAAAAGGCAGCATCAGTATGGTCCCATTCTACGGAGAACACTGAGGCCAAGAGGAGCTGAGCACGTGCCAAGGCCACACAGGGAGTAAGTGGCAGGGTCCCCCTCCCACCTCCCACCCTGGGGGGCTCTGTGGGTGGCTTTGCCCCCTCCCTCCTTGGCCCCCACCCAGCCAGAGCCCCCTCCCAGCAGGAGTTTCCTCTGAAAGTTTCACCTGTTTTGCGGAGCTGGCTTCCGTCTCCGGGATCCACCTGGTCCTCATGGTAATTGACTGCTCTCTAATCAAATCTATTCCATTCCAATGAGTCCTGTAGCCGCCTGAGTTCCAGGAACGTACTGTGAGCACAGAAGTATAATCAAAGGGCAAAAAGCAGAGGGCACCGTGGGCCTCTCTGCCAATCAAATAAAGCTGGATGGTGAGCTCTCATCCTAATCAATCGTGTCCCGTTGGCGTGGGCCTCGCCAGGGCTGTGTTCTGGCACCAGGTCCCCGTGATCGAATTTGCCCCCCAGCCAGACCACCTGGCAGCGGATCCGCTCTGCTCAGATTCCCTTCCACACGGATGGCGGATGGCGACGTCCGAGAGGGGCTCCGTCTCCGAGGCGCCACTCTGGACCCACACGGGGGCTGAAGCCGGGGCACTGAGTCAGCCCCTGGGTCTACAGAAGCCCCAGCCTGGGGGGCTGTCTGCGGGGCAGGTAGGGCTCTGAAGCCGTTCGACTGCCCAGGGCCTGTGTGGAGAGACAGGCGCCCAGCACCTGGCTCCGTCCCTCTCTGTAGCCCCAGGACCCTGCAGCCGGGCCCTGAGCCCACAGGGACACTTAGCCCCCCCGCAGTGCCTCCAGATGGGGGGTCGGGCTTTACTTGCCTCCTCGGTCTGCCTCCCCATCCGGCCCTGGCCCCAAGGCCCTCAGGGTGGAGAGCGGGGCTTCATTTTCACCCCACTAGGTGGGCAAGGAGGGGGGCAGCCACTCCGAGGCCTGGAGCGTCCAGCTCCCCGACCTGTGGGGAGGGTCCCCTCGGGCTGACTGCCGTAGGGGGTGTGGCCAAGGCAGTGGCTTCCTCCTGAGGGGTGGGGCTGCGTGGAGTGGGGAACCTCTCAGAACTGATGGGGGCCCTGGAGCCGGGTGGCTGGGGTCTCTGGCCCCCTCCTGCCGCTGCCCCTCGAGGAGGCTCTCAGGGTCCCTGCAGTCTTGTAACAGATGCAGCATGGTCCTCAAAGCCTCACGGCTCACCAGTCACCTCTGCTGGCCCCCGGCCGAGGCCCCAGGCCTCAGCAAGGTCAGCACCGTGGAGGGGCCTGGCTCAAATCCTGGCTCTGACACCTGCTGGCTGTGACCAGGAGACGTCCTCAACTCCTGAGCCTCAGCCTCCCTGTCTGGAAAATGGGGCTATAACTGGATCACCTCACAGGGTTGTGGTGGGACCTCAGTGAGGCCCTGCAGAGAGGGGGCCAACAGAGGTCAGCAGGGTCAAGCTCGCTCCCAGTGAGGCCCAAGGTAATGCTGCCTCCAGCACAGGGACCGGGGGCACATGCACAGGGGTCAAAGCCAGAGGCATCCTTGGGTACCCCTCTGCCCCCACCCTCCCCAGGCCCTGGGGACCCTAATGTGGGATCCTGGCCATCCCTGCATTCTGTGTCACCTGTGGGTGTCATCAGCACAATTCCCACACGGCAAAAGCAGTTCTCCCCATAAGCTCCTGGGTTCCCTTCTAGATTTAGCCCTAAGTAGCCACACACCCCAGGGGAGGCCAAGAAGCCAGGCCCAAGGGGGTGATGGCCTCGTGCTCCTCTCTGGTCTCAGGGACCTAGGCTGGGCCTCTGTACACCCAACACAGCGGAAGTCCTGTTGACACTGTGCCCCCGCTCATCCCCATGTGCCCAGATCTGTGTCAAGGCCTTGGGCAGGGCCTTGGGAGGGCAGCACAGGGCAGGCCCAAGGCCCTCAACTCCCCCTTCCTGACCCAGGCTAACCTGCAGGCCCTGCCCACTGCTCTCCTTCCCTTCCTGATGAAGACCCCACAGTGGTCCCTTGACAAGTGCCTGCGTCCCTGTGTGAGCAGACCTGCCGCCTGCCCCTGGGGCCACCTGACAGCCGGGAATAAAGGAGAGCTGGGACTGACCCTCCCCGAGCCTCCTGGCAACAGGGGCAGGCCCACCCCCTTCTAGCTGGGCTGTTGCCAGCAGGGTTTGGGGGGCAGCTGTCGACTCCTCTGTCCCAGGGCCTGTCTCCCTGCTCTAGGGAGCAGAGGTGCCCACCAGTGGGGGTCGTAAAAAACTCACCATTCAGTCGTCAGTCACGGTTGGAGAGGCATACAGGTGTCGGTGGGCCCCAGCCCCCACCCTCCCACCTCCCCACCCCACCTGCTCCGGTCAGGCCCTCACCACAGGGCTCCTTCCCTTTGTGGGGGGAGGACAAAGGGCTCTGGGCAGAGCCTCAGGGTCCTGCTGACTCAGCACCCTCCTCCCAGAGCAGGAAAAAGGGTGGAGGGGGAGGCCCGGGGCTCAGAGGACAGGTTCTGATGCCTCAGCCACTTTCTGTGGGAGGCTGCAGAGGCGGGAGGCTGCTGAAGGACAAGGCCGGAGGGCACAGAGAGGGCATGGAGCACGGGCTGGCAGTGCCTCACCCCTCCTCGGGCACCAGGTGGGGCTGGGCAGCTGTCCCAGAGGGACCCCCCAGCAGGATGCCTGGGCTCCAGCCAAGACCATCCTCACCCCCCCACACACACATACCACGGGCCTCAGCTGCCCTGACTGCAGGGGGCCTCCGGTCGGGTTGTGAGGGGCCTTTGGAGTCTTCCAGCTTGTGGGGCTCGTGGCTGAGAGACTGGGTGTCTCCACTGGCCCAGGTGGGTGGCCTGGGAACCCACCCCGTCCACTGGCTTCAAGGCCTGAGGGGAAGGGGCTTGCACACAGCCAGCCGAGTGGACGCTGGGGAGCTGGGCGAGGGCGGCAGGAACCGTCCTGCCAACAAGACCCTGGGCGCTTCCCCTGGTGCCTGGTGCAGGGCAGTGGGAGGGGGACCTGGGCTGGGCAGTGGGAAGGGACAGGCTTCTTGGGCTTCCTGGGGGAAGTGTGATGTGGCCCCTGCAGGAGGGGATGGCTGAGGGCGACCCTGGACCAGCACACCCCTTGCTACAGGGGTCCCCAGTGCAGGGGGCCCTTCTGGAGACCATGTCCATCTATTTTAGACCTTGTGTCTGCTCCGTGCTGGCCATGGCTCCCAGGGGAACCGGTCTGGGGACATCACCACAAAGCAGACCTGCAGACCCGTCCCATAAACAAGGGAGCACGTAAATCCCGGCTCGGGCAGAGCCGTGCTATGAAGCCCCAGGAAGGGGAAGAGACCAAGGGGCTTGCATAAGGTCAGACAGAGGTGGCCATTCTGGACTAGACCTTCACAGGACAGGAGGTGAGGGCCTTGCCTGCAGGCGTCCATGTGTAGGAAGTAAGTGCCAGGGCCAGAGACCACATCAGCCAAACACATTGATGCCAAGCCTGGCCCACCTGGGGCCCAGGGGAAGCTCAGGAAGGTCCCAGTGGCTCCAGCAGAGGAGGAAATGGGCAAATGGCTGCCAGGCCTGAATCCAAGAATCCCAGCCCCGGGCTGGCCTCAGGGGACACTCCCAGGGACAGTTGGGAGATGGAGTCCACCACCTGGGTCCAGGGCTCCCAGGGGGCCAGGCAACCTGCTCCGCCCACTTGCAGTTCCCCCTCTGTCCACCCGGGGGCAGGCCTGGCCAAGCAGGAGGTTGGGGTGGGGGAGAGAGGGGGCCCTGTGCACACCTGGCCGGGGGCAGGCAGGTGAGCCAGGTGAGGTGTCTCCCCCAGTCTGCAAACAATAAAAAGGAGAGGCCCTCGCCCAGGCCCATGACCCCCAGGACGTCCTGCCCAGAAGCCCCTTCCCTTGTAAGACCCTGGGGGAGGGAGGGGGAGTGGGCCAGGTGTGGACTGTGGGCCAGGCGTGGACAGTGGGCCAGGCGTGGAAAGTGGGCCGGGCGTGGACCGTGGGCCGGGCGTGGACAGTGGGCCGGGCGTGGACAGTGGGCCAGGCGTGGACAGTGGGCCAGGTGTGGACCGTGGGGGTGGCCCCTTCCCCTACCGGGCTCCTGGGACCTAAGGCTACCCCAGGACAGTTGGTCTCCCTGCCCCTAACTGCCCCCCAGCTTCTCAGCGCCCCCCCTCCCGCCCAAGCACAGAGCAGGCCGCTTGGGTTTGAACTGACTTTATTATTCTGTAAATGTGAATTTTACAAAGCGCTTTACAATGACCGACCGATCGCGTCCTTCTGTCTGTCTGTAACGGATCCCACCTTCTGAAGCGGCTCTGAGCAGGCTCGGAGCCCTGTGTCGTGGCTGCTGGCGGCGTCTCTGGGCTGCGTTACCGAAACAGCATCAGCCGCGGCTAAGAAGCGAGTCGACTCTGCCGCGCAGCCGCCCGGGACCGAGACGCGTGAGAACAAAGGTTCTCTCCTTCGTCAAAAACAAAACAAACAGAAACAGAAAGCCAGCGTCTCTGCGCCGACACCGAGCGCAGTGGTGCGTGAAACCACCCTTTCTACAGCACGGGGACGGTTTACGTGTTTTATTTATTTGTTTTTAACAGTCGCGAGTTACAGAATCCCTCACCCCTCACAGGCTTCACAACAACCGGCTCCTTTGAAAAGTCTTTTCCCCAAACAGCCCGTCCAGAGGATAAATGGTCTGTTTGCACCCAGAGTCATCCGAATGTTCAAGTCAAAAATATTTATACATTTTTATACTTAGTTTTTTTGTGGTTTTTTTTTGTCTGCTAAAAATAGTATTGCAAGTTTTGGCTTCTGTTGACATAAAAATTACAGTCATGTGCAAAACGCTAAAGACGACGCAATTGACCAGAATTCGAGCGGGTTGTCCAATCAGAAAGCTTTCGATTCTGCATAACTTTTTTCCTTTTCATTTTTTTCCAAAGAAACACAAGAAACAAACAAACGAAAAACCCAAAACCTTCGCTGTGTTGGGAACACCTGCGCGCGGCCCGCGTGGCCTTGGGTCCCCGGCGCGGGCGGTCGGAGGCGGTCGGAGGCGGCCGGCGGCGCCGTGATGGATTCAGGCGCAGCGACATTCTAGAGCAGCGGTTAAGCTCAAGGCAGCGACGCACCCTGATTCTGCGGGGGGTTGCTGCTGGCGGAGGCTTTCCCGGAGCTTTCAGTTGGTTAACGGGTAATTGGCCTTTTTTCTAACTGCGAGATATTTCCATAAAAATAAGCTGTCTAAGGGGAATCTGCGCCGTCACAGCTGGGGAGGCCGCGCAGGGCTGGTGCCGGCCCTGTCCCCCGCGCAGGGGACCGGTCAGGGCCAGGCGCACGGGCCCTGCGCGCCTCCCCACCCCGCCTTCCGCCCGGCTCGGAACAAACACAGAATGCACTTTCCCAGAGGGGACGGTGCCAGGCCGCGGGCCTCACCGCAGTCACTCGCACCGGGCCGCCGGCGGGGCTGCAGGCTCGCGCCTGCGGTCTGTCCCCCACGCCCCTGGTCCACAGCCGCACCCAGTCGGGGCAAGGTAAGACAACGAATCCAACGCAAAGTCAAGTGACCACAGAGAACTCTGGGCAAGGCCAGACACAGTGCAGAAAACAAGACAGAATTCAAGTACCGAGGCACGCCGGCCGGCGGGCAGCCCGCCCAGCTCACAGTATCTGTCCCCGTGGCCCTCCTGAGGGGCCTGTCGCACTCCTCCCGGGCCTCCTGCGGGAGGGCGGGCCCATCAGCTACATGCCCTCGGCCCTCTCTCCTCGCAAGGCGCCGCTGTGACTTAGCTCTAGATAGACTATGTAGTATATGCGTATTGCTAGTAAGTCAAGCTTAGGGATAAAGGTGCTCGCATCTCATAAATACTGAGTGGCTCGTCTCTCCATCTACAGGGTCTGGGGGTCAGGATCACGCGGACGGGACAGGAATTAGTCATCTTGTAAACAGAGGAGGGGGAGGGTCCGGTTTTCATAACTGGTTTTCCGTGGGAGAAATGGTCAAATGATGCTAAGGCACTCTGGAAGGCCCCCGAGCCAGGCCGCCGCCACAAGCCACGTGGGGAACGTTCGGGGCTCGGAGGGACGCCCCGGCACATACAATCATCAGCCATGCCCACCTGCAAACGCTCCGGACCCACGACCACCGCGGGACACATTAGTGCAAAACGCTCGCCCGGCCCACCCGGGGCCCGGGGAGAGCTCAGAACCCATTCACATTTAGAGATTAAAGTTCCACCTCGAGCTCTGCCTTCCTTACCCAGAACAACAAAACAGACGGCGAGTATCAACAACAGAGGCAGAGGTCACGGACATTGTGCTGGCCTGGCCCCGGCCAGGCCTTCTCTGTGCGGCCACCAAGCCCTCCGCCGGGCCAGCGGCGCCCTCCCTGCCCTGGCCCCCGTGGGCGGCCGCGCCCACTTTGGAGTGGAGAGGGAGGGAGACAGAGCGAGCCCTTCCGTCAACCGCCGGGGCAGGTGGGCCTGTCTTCCGAGGGTCCCCAGGGATGGTCAAATTAAAGTGCAAATTTGGGTGGGGGGAGCAGACAAAGGAAACTCCAGAGGGGAGTGGGTGGGAGTCAGCCTCCCCACCGTCACCTCCATTGCCCTGAGGCCACCTGAGGGTGCTGGAGGGTGTGGCCTCCTCTCAGTTCCAGGAGGACTCAGCTCTGGACCCCGGGGGCTGCGGGCCCCAGGTGGGGAGGGAGAGGCAGAGCCCACCCCCCGGCCAGGCGGCTGGTTCGGAGCCGCAGCCCCTTTAGGCAAAGGACCAAGGGCTTGGGCTTCCGTGCACTGGGGCCGGGCCACGCGGCAGAGGGGCTGAGATCGGCTCCCACGCGCCTGCCCACCCAGGGCCCCCGCCCCGTTCTGGAAGCTGTCGGATCTTTCTGGGGGTCAGGCACACGTGGGGCCTGGCCGGAGGGGCTGGGAGGCTGCGTGCCGCTGGGACGGAGCCCTCCACCCCCAGCAGCCTGCCCCACAGAAGGGCAGCAGTCAGCAGGAGTGGGTGGAAAGAGCTTAACACCCTCCTGCCCCACCCCAGGCAGCCCCACACGGGGCCCCTCACAGGGCTGCAGCTGGAAGGCTCGGCTTTGTGGGTCCCGAGTGGGGCTGAGCACCCCTCCCGGCCCTGTGCACACAGGCGGAGGGGGGCAGGGGAGGCAGGCGCGGGGACGGGGCACCAGGCGAGACCCCTCACATCGGGAGACGGAGGGGGCGTCTCTGGCCATGTCTGGGGGCCGCCTGGGACGTGGGGGGAAGGCAGCCCCTGGACCAGGACAAGCAGCCCTGGCGAGTGGCGACATGAGCACTGTTCCTTCCCCCCAAACCAGCAATTAAACTTCAAAGAGAACAGAACATTCCAACCTCACACAAACTGACAACTTCCACGGGCCCTTCCCCGCCACCCCCACGCCTTCCAGACCCTCTGCGTCTGCTGCCCAGGCACCCTGCACACTGCCCCAGCTCAGGCCTGTGCCCGCCAACCACCCACCGCGGCCTCAGCGTGGGGCACACCCCAGGGTCGGAGCCCAGCACGGGGGTCCCACTCCAGCCCCAGCCAGGCCCCGTCCCTACCAAGCGGGAAGTCCACCCCCCAGGCTGGCCCCTGAGTAGCCTCCACCTTGTCACACACTCTGGCTGCCTCTCTGGGGACCCCCCGTCCCCAACAGGCGAGTACAACCTGACCTGGGGTGGGGGACTTGTTACACAGATGACCCGTCCCCAAGCCATAGTGGGTGGGTTGGGGGCAGGGACACCCAGTCCTCCCTAATTTTTTGCTCTTTTGGGTCTGAAAGTTTCCAAGCCATGTATGAAATAGATCTGAATTCAGGCAGAAACAGATAAACAAACATAATCCCAACAGGCTGAAGGCGGGGCACCTGGGTGGCCGCCCCGCCCCGCCCCACAGGGCAGCGGGCGGCCGGGCAGGAGCCAGAGGGGCCCAGGTGCACCGAGGGGCTGCGGGGGCCGGAGAACAGGGACAGCCAGGAACCCTTTCTCCCCTCACAGGGAGAGCAAGGCCCGTCGCGGTCCCTCCCACTGCTCCCCACGCACGCTCAGAGGCACACGCGGCACTTGCACCCCACGCCCACGGCCGGCCCGCAGGCCTGACCCCCCCCCCCACCCCGTCTCAGGAGGAAGGGAAAGCGCGGCGTTTGGCCCCCGGGGGCCCAGCCCTGGCCACCAGAGGGGTGGGTGGGGCCCTCGGGTAAGGACCCGGGTCCCTGGCTTCGTCCTGGCAGAGGGGCAGGAGGGGGGAGGCTCGGGCAGGGCTGGGCACCAGGGCCCGGGGGCCTCTGGCCCCCTCCCCAAGGAGGGGAGAAGCTACACTTGGAGACTGACCTCGAGTATCAAAGGGGCTCGGGGGCCTTCCTCGCAGCTCGGCAGCCAGTGGCCTAATTGTTTACAGTGTCACGAATGCATTTGTTTCCTTCATAAATTTTAAATACAAGCAGAATAAAAATCACATTTTTTTCAGGCAACAGCAGTTCAGTAGGTAAGTGGCTTGATCACATTTGTTTGTATTAGTAACGCATGCAAGCAGCTAGTACCGGTCCCGGCGCCCGGCCCTCTACAAAGTCCCCGCATAGGAGCCCTCGGGTCTCCTGGCTGCGGGCGTCTGGGGCCGGCTGGAGCTGGCACTGCCCTGCTCGAAGGGCCGCGGGGGGCTCTGACCTTCGGGGGGCAGCGGCTCCGGTGCCGCCACCTCCTGGATGACGGAGCCGGCCCCATCCGCCTCCTCGCCGGCTTCGAAGGCAGGGTTGGCCGCGGCGCCCAGGTCGACACTCACGGCGTCAGTTCTCAGGGCCACGATGGGGGCCGTGTCGCCTCGCCGCTCCCCGAACAGGCGCTGCTCGAACACCTGGGCCGCCGTGGGCGGGAACTCGGGGTCGAGGGGCATGCCGGCGGCCGAGGAGCCCATGACCGTGCGGTACATCTCCACGCCCTCGGGCAGCATGGACTTGATTTTGGGCAGCCAACGCTTGCGGACGCGGCGGGCGTTGGTGCACATGTCCGCGGCGATTACGTTCATCTCGCTCTCCTTGAAGCTGGGCGCGAAGTTCTGGCAGTACACTGCAGGGACAGACGGGGCGAGGGTCAGGGGGAGGGCGAGGGGGAGGGCGAGGGGGAGGGCCAGGGCCAGGGCGAGGGCGAGGGCGAGGGCGAGGGCGAGGGCGAGGGGGAGGATCAGGGCCAGGGCCAGGGCGAGGGCGAGGGCGAGGGGGAGGATCAGGGCCAGGGCCAGGGTCAGGGTGAGGGGGAGGGGGAGGGGGAGGATCAGGGCCAGGGCCAGGGCGAGGGCGAGGGCGAGGGGGAGGATCAGGGCCAGGGCCAGGGTCAGGGCGAGGGGGAGGGGGAGGGGGAGGATCAGGGCCAGGGCCAGGGGGAGGGTGAGGGCGAGGGGGAGGGGGAGGGCGAGGGCCAGGGCGAGGGGGAGGGGGAGGGTCAGGGCCAGGGCCAGGGCCAGGGCGAGGGGGAGGGCCAGGGCCAGGGCCAGGGGGAGGGGGAGGGGGAGGGTCAGGGCCAGGGCCAGGGCCAGGGCGAGGGGGAGGGCCAGGGCCAGGGCGAGGGGGAGGGCGAGGGCCAGGGCCAGGGCCAGGGCCAGGGCCAAGGCCAGGGCGAGGGGGAGGGGGAGGGTCAGGGCCAGGGCCAGGGGGAGGGGGAGGGGGAGGGGGAGGATCAGGGCCAGGGCCAGGGGGAGGGGGAGGGGGAGGGGGAGGGTCAGGGCCAGGGCCAGGGGGAGGGGGAGGGGGAGGGTCAGGGCCAGGGCCAGGGGGAGGGGGAGGGGGAGGGGGAGGATCAGGGCCAGGGCCAGGGGGAGGGCGAGGGGGAGGGCGAGGGCGAGGGCCAGGGCCAGGGCCAGGGCCAGGGGGAGGGGGAGGGTCAGGGCGAGGGGGAGGGCGAGGGGGAGGATCAGGGCCAGGGCCAGGGGGAGGGCGAGGGGGAGGGCCAGGGTCAGGGCGAGGGCGAGGGGGAGGGCGAAGGCCAGGGCCAGGGCGAGGGCCAGGGCAGCCGCCACACAAGGGACTCCCCACGGTGGCTGAACCTCTGCCTCCCAAGGGGCCCTGGAGTCAAGGTGCCCTGGACGGGCCTCGGGGTCAGAGAGCTTAGTGCTGGAGCGGCCACTCCCGGGCTGGTGGGGATGGGGCATGGGTCCTGCTCCCCAGTGCTCTCTGGGCCTCAGCCTGCAGACCAGTGGTCACCTTCTCACTGCTCAGCCCTCCAGGCCACCCGATGCTCGGACAGTCTCTGGCCAGACTGTCCAGGAAGGAGAGACAGTCAGAGCACTAAGGGCAAGGCCGTGGCTCTGGTGTGAGCAGTGGGCTTGGGGGCTCTGGCCCTCCCTGACCACTGGCTGGCTGTGTGGCCCTGGGCAGGCGCCTTCGCCTCTCCGGGCCTCACTTCCCCCTCTGCCCAGCCCCACCCCGGAATCCGGGGCCTGGTCAAATATGTCTGAGAGATATCACCCCCTGGCCGGAGCAGGAGTCAGGGCAGAGCCTGGGTGTCCACCCACAGGCTGGCCAAGGTTGAAGGGAGCTGGTCCCAGCCCGGGGAAGCAAGGAGCCGCAGCACCAGCGTCGCTGCTGACAATAGTCCCCCCGTCCCCCAGGAGCCACAAGACCCAGGTCTCTAAGGCTGTGCAGCCAGGGCCAGGTGCCCGACAAGCCCCCACGGCGAGCCCCGCTGCGGGCAGCACCAGCTGCACCCCGCCCCGCACCCCCGGGTGCCTGGCCACGGCCCACACTTCACCGACGGCAAAGGCCCCTCTTTGCTCTAAAACAAGAGATGTTTTTTAAGCAAGAAGCTGACAGTGATCGTGTGCCCGCGGCCACAGGGGGCTGAGCCGGGGTCAGTGTGGCCCGCACCGGGCACCCAGCCGCGGGTGCGGGACAGGGTGGCGTCTGCCGCAGCGATGGCCGGGCTCCTCCCCCACGTGCCCAGGAGTGGGAGGCAGGAGCCGCCAAGCAGATGGCAAAGGCTCAAAATAACCTCCAAATGTAAATAAAGGGTTTTGTTCAAAAAGGAAAATTAGACCTATTTCACATATTAAAATAGTTTCGCAGCTGAACTCATCGCGCTCGGGAACCTGCCCAGGGCACAGCGCTCACACCTCGGGACCGGCTCCCGGAGCCAGGGGCGGGCCACCCTCCCGGCTGAGTCCCGGGGCTCCCCGCCCCCCACCCCGTGGCACCCGGCCCCTCACGTTTCACAGCGTTGAGGACTCTGCTGTCCAGCGGCTTGCGGCTCGGGTCGCTGGTGGACGAGCGGATGCCTGTGCCACAGCTGTTGGCCAGCGTGTTCCTGGCAGGGGTGGGCGGAGGGGAGAATGAGACCGGCCACAGGTGACCACAGGAGCGGCCACAGGTGACCACAGGAGCGGCCTCCCCTCCCGCATGCTGGGCGGAGAAGCAGAGGCCCGTGGCGGTGGGCAGGGGACACCCGGCCCCCTTCTCATCCCCAGGGCTGGGGTTCGGCGGGGGAGCAGCCCCACACCCTTCGGCGGATGGGAGGAGGAAAGCCCGAGGGGCAGGGGCTGCTCTGACCGACCGGAACGGAGGGGACCCGCGGGGGTCACCAAGCCGCCGGGAACGCCCGAGCGCGGGGCCCGCCCCACCCTCCAAGGCGCTGGGGGGACACTGAGGGGCGATGTCAGACGGGCGGGGCCTCAGCAAGCAAACAGCTTGCGACCCAGGGGGCCGGACGCCCGGCGGCGGGGACCTACCTGTCAAAGAAGGTGGCGAGCAGCCGCCGGAGCAGCACCTTGTGCTTCACGCCCGCACACAGGTGGCAGTTCATCAGCTGGCCCCGCGTGATGTAGACGCCCGAGCCTGCGGCCGCCAGACACAGTGAGGCCCGGCCCCGCCTGCCCGGCGGCCGTGGGGAGGGGCCGGGCGCACGGGCCTCCTGACCTCCCTGAGCAGCACCCCGCCCGGGCCTGGGTCCCCGCAGCGGGGAGGCGGCCTTGGTGGCCCCCAAATACCCTCCCCGCCTCCAGGGAGCTCCGGGCTCAGCCAGGGCCCGGAGAGTTCCGTCCTGCCCCGAGGTCCCCCCCGGACAAAGCGGTGGGGGCGCATCCTGCAGGCTGGGCGGGGCCCCACCTTCGGAGGAACAGTGTGAAAACCCTGGAAGGGTGTGCACAGTGCTCCCGGGCTCCGAGGGCTCCGCGGACCGACCACAGGGCGGGCACCCAGCCTCCTCATGGGGAAAGGGGGCGAGGCGGGTCCCTCCTTGGGGGCAGGGCAGAAGGGCCTCCAAGGCCCTGCTCTGCCTGCGGACCCCAGGCTCCGGGGGGACCTTCCCCAGCTTGACCGTATTTCCCACATGAGCCGGGTCTCCTGGGGAGCTGGCAGCTGCTGGCCAGAGGCACACAGCTGGTTCAGCATGGAGACCACCTCAGGGTGTCTGGTCAGTGCTGCTGACAGTCCCTGGTCATGACCTGCCGGCGTCCCTGAGGGCCTCACACCCACCCATGTCATGTCTGTGGAGCCTCAAATCAACAGCAGACCAGGTGCCCTGGACCCCCTTGTTTGGGGAGACCTGTCACGGGCTGGGCACGGGGGGGCGACCTGTCTAGCTGACGGCAGGGACAGGGAAGGTGCTAGTCTTTGCCCCTCCTGACCCCAAACACCGACAGACAGGAGCCAGGGATCTGGCAGCTGGCGGGGGAAGCCTCGGGGGAGGCCCCAGGTCCCCAGCAGCCTGTGTTGGGGTCCCCTGGGGGACGAGCGCAGAGATCGCTGGAAAGGGCTCCATGTCCGCCAACCGGGGCGACAGGGCCATCAACCCCCACCTTCCCCTTGAGCAGCCTTAACACCCAGAAACAAATCCCCCTGAAAAGATAAACATTTCTGACGGACACGGGCCCCAGTGGGCTCTGACTTGTGTTGTTTCTTCTACAGACGAGCCTGTCTCCGGGAGCTGCCGCTCGGGGCCCCCGGCCCTCACCCCACGGACGCGGCCAAGGGGCACTTTGGGAGCCGGGGGGACAGGGAGGACGGGGGCTACTAAACTGCATCAGGCCTGGTTTTATCTGGGACCTAAATTAAAACACAGCCGTGACTGCCACCCTGCCCACCGGCAGCGAGACCAGCCAGGGGATTCAATTAAAACGCTAAATTAATTCAACTGAATAACCGCTCTTAAGGCCACGTTCTTCTAAAAGGAAATCAGAGGAAACAGAAGATGGTCTATCTTTTTCTTGACGGCCTGGCGATGAGTCCACTGTTCACAGCTCTAAGAGGGCGCCGCACAGGGGCCGGGGGCGGGCCTCACCTGCCACCAGCTCCAGCTTCTCGCCGGGGTCGCCCTCCGAGTAGAGCTTGGGGTGGCAGCGATACCCGATCTGGCTGATGAGGCTGGCGGGCAGGGCCACGAGGTCGCGGCGTATGAGAACGCAGGAGCGGCTCTCCAGCGGCACCGGCTCTGGCTTCTCTTGCACTGCGGGCACAGGACCAGCCCCGTCAGAGGTCCCCCGAGCAGCCCTGCTCCGGCGGGGACAGGGGATGGGGACGGGGACGGGGACGCCCTGCCTCCCACCCCAGCCTGTCAGAGCTGCGGGTGCCCAACCTCTGAGCCCGCCCCGCCCCCCAGGCCCGCGAGCCCTGCCCTCCTGATCCTGCCCCTGCGGGGAGAGCGAGCAGAGGACAGCAGGTGAGAGGTGCCGCCCGGCCCGGAAACAAGTCACTGAGGCCCTGGGGGCTCCGGGGAGGCGTCTGCGGGCAGAGGCTCAGCGCAGGGTCTACGGTGGGGTGCGGCCTCGGTGAGTTGAGGGGGCACCTCCCTGGAGGCTGCACCGCCCACACCTGGCTGAGAGGCAGCTCCATCGGCATCTGCTAAGCACTTGCCAGCAGTAAAGACGGGCGGGGCAGATGCTGCATCTGTGAATGTTCCTGACAAACTACTGTGGGCGAGGGGGGGATAGCCAGGGACCCGAGTGAGCCAGCCCTGCAGCTACAGTGGGGGGATGGCAAAGCCCCCTCTGAGGTTCCCCGGCCACAAGTGCCACGGGCCAGACACCAAGTAGAGGACCTGGCCCCCGCCCCCTTCCCCGCCTCCCCACCCTGCCCTCCTGACCCCCGCAGGCCTGCTTGTGTCTCTCCCGTGCCGGGGTGGGGGCTCCCCTCTGGTGCTCAAGGACGCAGGGTCCAGAGGGCACTTGCTGGGCATCCACCACACCCACTGCTGCGCAAGGGCCAGGAGAATAAGGGGGGAGTGCCTGGCAGGGTGGGTGCCAACACAGAGTGCGCAGGATCCAGCCATACCTAGGCCTGGAGTTGCCCCAAATCCCCACCCGGGGACCCCCAGGCCACTCCTGTGCCTTCGGCTGAGCCCCTTTGCAGGGAGGCACCCGCCAGTCTGGGACTTCAGTCCAGCTGCAGCCCAATTCCAGGAGGAAAGAGGGAGTCGTCCCCCCCCCCCCAGTTAGCAGACCCAGCTGCCCAGATCGGGGCAGAGCAAGAGAAGACCACTGTGTGGGGGGCATTTCCCACGAGGCATGTTGGGAGAACACAGTCGGGGGGGGATCAGCAAGCAGAGAGCAACAGAGAAGCTTCCAACCCAGAATCACCGGGGCGCTTGGTGACATTTTAAAACGGAATTCCCGCCTGCCCCTCCCCGCAGCCGGCTGTGATCAGAGCAGACGGGCAGCCTGGCGCCCGCCGGGCATTTACAGAGAGATCGCTGGACCCACCACTCCTGTCCTGCACTGTCTCCAAACAGCACAAGTTGTTTGCGCCCTGCAGGCCTCCCCCTCCCTCAGCCCCAGCCCAGCTCCCCAAGAGCCAGAGACTGTCAGATCCAGAACAGGCAAAACACTCGCTATTCCTGCTGGGCACGTGCCAGTGCCGCACCTGCTAAAAATACCCACCCGAGGGGGCGCATCTGGAGAGGTGCCCCGAATTCCTTCCCGCGCCCCAGCCTGCCAAGGGCTCCTCCTTCCAGGGCCCGAGTTACAACTGGGTTCTGGAAACTGGAGAGCTGGTGCTTGGGGAGCAGTGATGGGGCCACCGTGTCCCTGGTGGCCTGGACGGGTCACTCTTGCCTGACGGTGAGGGTGTGGGAAGCCCCTGGTGGGCTGTGGCAGTGGCCACCTGCAGAGACTCTGCAATGACACCAAGGTCCCCAGAGCAGGGGACCCAGCAGCCTCCTGTCACCCCAGGACCGAGGCGGGGCTGCGACCTTTGCCATCCACGGCCCCCCTTTAACCAGCAGCCACTGGGTTTCCAGGGTGTGGGCTCCAAACACCTGGCATAGGAAGTGTGGAGAGAAGCACCTGAGAGGGCACTGAGCTGTGGTGCTGGAGGTGAGAACCGCTCTCGGGGCGGGTAGGTGAGTCACGGTCACCAGGGTCTCGCTGGGAACAGAGCTAATCTGGGCAGACAGGTCACGCTGGCTGAAGAAAACACAGGGGGTCATGGGACATGTGGTGGACCCTCCAGGGGCTCCAGTGGGGGATCCAGAAGGGTCCCCGTGTGCCTCAGGCCCTGCTGCTCCGGCCTTGGTGACCCTGTGACCCTGCACGGTCCAGCCAGCAAAGAAGGACCAGGCCCCGAGGACAGTATTCTGAGCAGGACAAGCCAGGCACAGAAGGACCATCCTGTGCGACCCACTCGGACGCGGTCCCCGGAGGCCTCAGGTCCCCGGAGACAGGAAGTGGACGGTGGGGACCAGGGGCTGGGGGGGTGGGAGTGAGCCTTTCGCGGGGGCAGAGTGAACGTTTGGGACCAGCATGTCCTGAGGATGGTGGTACATACACAACAGTGTGACTGTGCCCAGTGCCACTCAGCTGGGCACTTAAGAAGCAGCAAGGTGCCCTGGCCGGCGGCTGGTGGTGGAGAGTCATCCTGCGCACCAAACGGTTGTGGTTTTGATTCTTGGGTTGGGGTGCGCATGGGAGGCAATGTCTCTTTCACATCGATGCTTTTCTCCCCCCCCCAAAAATCAATAAAAACATATTAAAAGTGGGTAAGATGGTCAACGTTATATGTATTTTATCACAACAAAGAAAACATTTTTACAGGATGAGTGGAAGGAGTACAGGTCAGTGTGTCACGCTGGCCTCACCCCTGAACTTTGACAGCCTCCTGGGGTCACTGACTCGGGATCAGAAGCTCGAACTTCTCCCAAGCAGCACACACTAGGGCCCAGCCCCTGGGGAGCTGCGGGGTCAGAGGCCCCATGTGAAGACCCCTGTTCCCGCCCCCGAAGCAGAGGGCGTCCCTGGGGGGCTATAGGAAGCACCCCCGGGAGCCCCACCCGTGCGAGTGGAGGCTGGGCAGGGGCAGGGCAGGGACAGGGCAGGGGATGCCCACTCCACAGGAGCGTATGCCTTTTGCTAAAACGGCAGAATAAGAAAACGAACCCCTAGTCCTTAATTACGCAGGAAAATACAACTTAAAACTGAACGGAGAGGAAAGTGCTGACTCACACGTCTAACTGTTAGGCCCACTCTGAGTACCTGCAGATGGAGACAGGCTGTCGTGGCCCAGAAACAGCCACACGAGCTCGCTCGGCGGATCGGTGACCAAGGCACACACGTCCCTCAGCGGAGGGGCGGCAGCCCCTTCAACCAGCGCTGCCCAGCAACCGGTCACAGGCCACTACGCACAACGCCCTGGTCCCCACCTCCCGCCTCGTATAAAACCAAACAAAAGGGGGCTGCAGACCTAAACCTAAGACACAAAATTATGAAACTTTTAGAAGAAAATCTTTGTGATCTTGGGTTCAGCTAAAAGCTGAGATATGACCCCAAAAGCACAACCTAAAAAACAATTAGTTGATAAACTGGACTTTATCAAAACGAAAAACTCCCGCCTGGGAAAAATGAACAGACAAGCTAGCTATGGACTGGAGGAAATATTTGCTAATCACAGGTCTGATAAAGGACCTGTCTCGAAAATACTGAGAGCCCAGCCGGTGTGGCTCAGCGGTTGAGCATTGACCTATGAACCAGGAGGTCAGGGTTCGATTCCCGGTCAGGGCACAGGCCCGGGTTGCGGGCTCGATCCCCAGCAGGGGGCGAGCAGGAGGCAGTCGATCCATGACTCTCATCATTCATGTTTCTCTCTCTCTACCTCCTCCCTTCCCCTTTCTCTAAAAAAAAATCAATTAAAAAAAAGAAAGAAAATACACACAGTGCTCTCAAAGCTCAACAGTGAGAAAATGAGCCACCCAGTTTAAAAATGGGCCAGAGATCTGTACAGACACCTCGCCGGAGACGATGCAGAGGCCAAACGAGCAGCACGTGGAAAGCTCTGCACCTCGTGGGCACCAGAACAAAGCAAAATCAGACCCCGGGGAGATGCCACTTCGCGCTCACGAGAACGGCTAAGCTTACAAACCTGAGCACAGCAAGTGCAGACGAGGACCTGGAGCAATGGCACCATCAGCCCAGCTGGTGCAGATGGAGGCACACGGCACGTGGGACACGGCCGGTTGGTTCCTCAGAAAGTTAAACCTACACTTAGCACGTGACCAGGCAAATCCACTCCCAGGTATTACCCCCGGAGAAATGAGACGTGAAGACTGTCCACACAGCTCCCTGTGCAAGGATGTCTGCTCAGCTCTGACCACAGTGCCCCAAGCGGGAACCTGCCCGGCGTCCTGCAGCGGGGGACACGGAGCCATCAGACAGCGGGCCACAACTCAGCACAGAGCAGGGACAGCGGGATGGGGACGGGACAGGGACAGCGGGATGGGGCCAATTACTAACTCCCCCTGGGCGTCTCCCCATCCAACTCAGCCTGTCCCCATCTGAGCTGGTGCCACCACTGCCAAGCCCACTCCCCTGGCCACTGCCACCCCCAGGTCCAGCGGGTTCTGCTGCTTTTGTCTCCTGCTCCCAAGCCTGGCCCTGGGGGACCCCACAAGTCCCCTACCTGGTCTCCCGAACCTCCCACAGTGATCCCGGCACCTCTCTGTGTGCCCATCTGACCTCCCCTTTCTGCTCTGTCCTCCGTGAATGGCTTGGGCTCGTCCAGTGCTGTCCCCGAGACAGCAGGGCCCCGTCCACACCACCGAGCGGCCCTCATCACTGTGAACACCCCGCAGGCACCAGGAGTGTTTACATAAAACCACATACACGCACCGCCCGTGAGCGAACCACACAGGACGCAGTGGGCTGTGGAACCCGAGGGGCGTGGGGGGCGGAGGGGCCCCTGGGGCACAAGTTTCCACGGCACGGTCTTTACGTTCCGCCAGCTGTGTGAGACCAACACACTTAACTTGTAAGACCCCAGAGCCTCCCCTGCGGCGGGAGGGCCACCACCTCGGCCAACCCCCAGCAACAACTCCGAAAGCTGCCCGGATTTGCGGGGCCCCCAGGAGATGGAGCACAGACGTGGGCTGAGCAGAAAGGGGCCAAAGGGCCTGAGTGTGCGGGGTCACGGCCCCAGGAACAGGCCTTGGACGAGATCTCCCAGCTTCACTTAGACAACGAAGCAGCACGTGTAGGATGAGCTTCAGAAAAAGCTGCCGAGAAACAACACGGTCTGGAATTTGGTGACTCACGTGTAGATAGACAAACATTGGGTTTTAGGGCCTGTCAAAGAGGAGATGCTTTGGGGAACCCCAGCTGAGAACTGGAGAGGGCTGTGGCCAGCAGCGGGGCCACCCAGGAGGCCGCAGTCCCCCCCATGGACCTCTGACCGTGGTCCCCAGACCTCAGAGGAAGAGCCTGCTTGGAGCTCCCTAGGTTTCCACACAAAGCCCAGCTTTCAATACAAAGTTACCAGGAATAAAACAGAACCGACTGACACAATGCAACTTACACAAGACATGGATGGACCAGAGGACAGGGACAGAGGGATGGGGACAGGGACAGAGGGATGGGGAGGAGCGCGGGGACCACAGGGACTCGGCCTGGGACTGGGGGCTCCCACCTGAGGTCGGTGCGAGTCAGGGCGGCTGCCAAATCTCCAACCTGTGGGTGCAGCACAATCTCAGAAAGGGAAACGGTCAGGACAAAACGTCTGATCAACCTAAGAGGAGAGGGAGGAGCCACAAGACCAGAGGCACAATCGAGAACCGTTCCCGGGATGGGAGGTAAAACCCAAAATATTGTAATGAAATGGGCTGAACCAAATACTCTAATGACAGCTTAAGATTTAACAAAACAAAACAAAACCCAAGAGAGAGCCTTGAACAAAAGCACAAAGAAACGATGGAAAAGACTTGCCAGGACCTGTGTAACTGTGTTGACCCCATGTCATCCCGACAAATCTGAGCGAGGCCCGAGGCCTGAGGCGGGAGGCGGGAGGCGCGAGGCGCGAGGGCGCTGCGCCCACAGAGCGGGCACGGACTTCGCAGCAGGAGCCGCCTGGTGACACCACAGGGAACTGCATGGCGACCGGGGGACCGATCCCACAGGAGGACCGGCCAGCCTGCAGTGACCACAAACCGATCGGAGCCTCAAGATGAGGGGCAGGAGGAGCGGGCCAGCCCACACCCCCTCGGGACTGCAGCCCACCCCCGGCCAGCCCGAGGGGCGCCACGCAGGCCCGGGGACCACGAAGGCCTGGCTCAGCTGCCGGTGAGTTTACCAGGCGGAGCGGCGTCTGTGCATCTCAACAAGCCTCAGAGCGGCAGAGCTGTGAGTCTGCTCGGGCCACAGGGAATTCAATTCAGAAACCATAGCAGAAAGATGGCCAGACAATGAAACAAGACACCAGCCCACGACCAGGGGTCCCAACGAAAGCGCCCGTGCATGGGGAATTCTGTGCGCTGAAGAGAACACACCCCGACCTACAGACACGTGCTGGACAGAATGGGCCGCGCCACCCGGGGACTGGGCAGCCCCAGGCGCGAACACTGTAAAACGCCGAGAAATCAAGGATCTAAAGGGTCTCAAAACCTCGGAAAAGGAGCACATTAAACTCAAAGAAAAAGTGAGATTACCCCATGTACAAGTATATACAGGGTGTCCCCTCAAAACGTACATTCATTCCAATGGGTTAAATCTGAAAACACTGGAATTGATAATTATTTAAAGTGTGTCTATATTTTGGGGAAAAACAATCCACGAGTCGGCTCATTGAAAAGACTAGAATGATGGAAAATCTCCAGCAGGTCTAACGAAGGAAAGGCGGGGAAAGGCGCAAATTCACAATATTCACAGCACAACAGCCCGGCTGGTGTGGCTCAGCGGTTGAGCATCCACCTAGGATCCCAGAGATGGAGGTTCGATTCCCGGTCAGGGCACAGGCCTGGGCTGTGGGCTTGGTCCCCAGTCGGGGGCGTGCAGGAGGCAGCCGATCAATGACTCTCATCATTGACATTTCTCTCTCTCCCTCTCCCTTCCTCTCTCTGAAATCAATAAAAAACCACACACCATAAAAAAATGTAAACCTCTATACTAACACTAAGTAAATAATTGAGATAAATGAAGGAACAGGAAAAAGAAGCGTGGGGTAGGGGGAAGAGCTCCCCACAAGAGACCTGCTGACTAACAGACACAGAAGCGATCATCGAGAACTGACCGATGGTGCAGGCTGGTGAGGAACAGTCTCCTCTCGCAAAGGGAAAACAGTAACTCTACCTGGCAGAGGTCACCCTAACCGAATGATCGAAGGCAGCATCACCAACGCCGAGCCAGGCTGGTATCATGTGCCTCCCGATAGGCACACTGAGCCGGGCTCAGCATGGCTTCTGCGGAATCCGGCTGAAACCACAACCCACATCCAATCACGAGACGGAACCGGGCAGACCCAAGCAGAGGGACATTCCACAAAATAACTGAACCATGCTGGGCGGAGAGGACAGACCCGTGCGGGACGAGACTGGGAGACGACTCCAGGATAAAGGAACCGGAGACAGTCACCCAAAGTGCAGTGTCTGGGTCTGAACCCAACACTGGGTCCAAAACACACACCGCTGTGGGCAACAGTGAGACAACGGGGGGATTCAAGCCTGACTGGTTCATACAACAACGCAGCTGAAAGAGAACGTCCTGAGTTTTTTAAAAATATGCTTTTATTGACTTTAGAGAGAGTGGAAGGGAAAGGGGGAGAGAGAAAAACACATCAATTTGAGAGAAACATCGATCAGCTGCTTCCCGCACCCCCCACTGGGGGCTGAGCCCACACGCTGGGCATGTGTCCTGACGGGGAATCGAACCGGCGACTGTTTGGTGCACAGGATGACACCCAACCAACTGAGCCACACCGGCCAGGGCAGAACGCCCTGAGTTTTGAACATTGCATTGTGTCTACGGAAGAGAATGTCCTTGTTTGTAAGAAATGTTATCTGCTCTCGAATCGTTCAGAAAATCACACACGTCCATAAAGAGGGAAAGAATCATCTAGCAAATGTGGCGAGTTCTTCCAGTGAGTGAAGGGTACACAGGATCCTCTGAACTGAACTTGAAATATTTCTATAAATCTAAAATGATTGTGAGTCAAAGTTTTTGGTGTTTTTTTAAAAAAATACATAGAGGAACATCACCACAATCTCGAGGCGAGAAAGATTTCTGATGGGGGGGGGGATCAATAAACTTGACTACATCAAAGTTATATTGAGAAAACGAAGGTTGTGGATTGGGGGAAGAGACTTATGACACATATCTGACAAGAGGCCCATTCAGAGCACAGAGAGCTCATGAAAAGCTGTAAGAAGACAGACAAGTCGCTAGGAAAAGTGGGACAATAGACGGAAACAGCCGCTTCCCAAGGAGCTGTTCCAGTGCTACGACCACGAAAAGGTCACTCATTAAGAAACTTCAAGGTAATGCCACTGTGAGAGGCTCGGGCGGCATGCTGCAGGCACTCAGCAACGTGGAAGTCACGATGTCCAGCGTCCAGTAAAGGATCAGCAGGCACAGGGAGACCCACACACGGTGAGGAGGGGAAAGCCGGTCAGGAAAGACTGCTGAATGAGAAACTATTCCGTCTAAAGCCTGGACAGGAAAAAGGCTACACATTAATAAGTAAACAGAGCCTTGGTGGCCTCAGGGACAAAAACAGGTTTAATGGAGTTTGGGGAGGGGAGGGCCACAAAGATCTTTGAAGAAATAATGGCGTAAAGGTTCATGTCAAGGCTCAGCAAACCCTAAGCAGAGCCAATACAAGTGAAAAGACAGAAAGTCACATCAGAACCAGAGGTAAAAACAGCCTGAAAAAAAAGTCAGGCTGGCTTTTTTCCCTCCAGATAGAGAAACAGCAAATGACTGTAACTTCCTGTGAGAAAACGCAACCCAGAAGGCAAGAAAATGACATGGACTGAAAGAAAAAAAATAGTGGTCAACCCAGAATTCTATATCCAGCAAAAATACCCTTCAAAAGTGAAGGTGACAAATTGTATGATGAAAACGGATTAATTTCATTGAACATAAATCATACTGCAATCAAGCAAGTTACTTAAAAAGGTGATAATGACCTTTTTTACAGTTTTTCAGAATTCATCACTAGTCCATCACTAGGATGGTTAGAAATGCTAAAGGAAATTCCTTGAGGAGAAGAAAAGCGATTCCAGATGGAAACTCCAAACCACACAAAGTATGCAGGACAAGGTAAGTATATAATAGAAAAGGTGTTTTGTTTTTTTTTTCGTATTTTAAATGTCTTCAAAAGAAAACTGGATATCCACATTTAAAAAATAGAACCTTGATCCATACCTTACACCTTATACAAAAATTACCTCATGACTTAATTGTAACTCACTGAGGTTAAATGTAACCTAAGCCATATAACATCTAGAAGAGAACACAGGAAAAAACACTGTAATCTTAGGTAAACACCTAAATACAACCCCAAAGCATGATCTATAAGAGAAGTAATTGATCATTTAACTTCATCAAAATGTAAAAATGTCTATAAAATACACTATCAAGAAAATAGAAAGACAACTGCGGTCTAAGAGAAAATGTGTACAAATCACATATCCAGCCTAGGACTTTGATCTGTAAAATATAAAGAATGCACAATACTCGACAATACTCAATAATCAAACAACCCAATAAAAAAGGGCAAAGACTCGAAGAGGCCCTTGACCAGAGCAGGTATACGATGGCAAACAAACACATGGAAGATGTTCATCACTAGACAAGACAGAAAGACAAAACCACCATGAAATACCACGGCCCTGAGAATGGCTTAAAAGTAAAAAGACAAAAACCAAGTGTTGGCGAGAACACGGGATAACTGGGACACTTAGCGTGGCCGATTCTCACACAGTTAAAATACACACTCGCCATGTGACCTGCAATCTCACTCCTAGGTTAATTTATGCAGGGGATTGAGAACCGAAGTGTGTGCACAAACCCATACACAGACGTTGCAGAAGGTTAATTCATAATTATAAAAAGCTAGAAACAAACTAAATACCCTTTAATTGGTGAATAAACAGTGGTTCAGCCATCCAATGGAATACTACTCAGCAGTAAAAAAGAAATAACTACGAATTCAGACAATACCACGAATGGATCTCAAACGCTTTCTGACTCAAAAGGCCACATACTGTATGACTCCCTTTAAGTGACAGAAACCAGATCAGTGGAGGCCAGGAGTTAGCAGGAGGGGCAGGAAGTGACGGCAAAGGGACTGATGAGGGGCCCTCAGGCTGGTGACACTGTTCTGTATCTCGAGTGTGGAGGCGACCACGTGACCATGGGCATGTGTTCAGACTCAGAGGACTACAGGGGTACATTTTACTGTACTGGAATTTTAAAATTGACTAAAAATAATAACATATGATAAGGCTCATAGCACGTGAAGAAGTAAAACATGACAACTGCACAAAGGACCGGAGGGGGGAATGGAGACACGTCTGAAGGGTCTGAAGTTACACGGTGTGGCAGGACTGAGAGAGCACCCGGGAAAAGCTAAAGAGGCAAGTAACTAGGCACAGCCGAAGCATAAAGGGGTGTGACCATTAAGTCAACCCTTGGGCGGGAGGAACACTAGAAAAAAGTCAATCCAATAACTGACACCAGAGAGAAACCAAAGGCAAATAAAAAGCCAACCGCCAGCCCTGCTGCTGTGGCCCAGTGGTGAGAGCACCGGCCCACGCACTGAAAGGCCACTGGTTTGGTTCCCGGTCAGGGCGGGTGCCCAGGTTGTGGGCCTGATCCCCAGTAGGGGCGTGAGCTGATCAATGTTTCGCTCTCACACTGATGTTTCTCTCTCCCTCTCTCTAAGAATCCATTTTAAAAAATCTTTTTTAAAAAACGCCACAATTACAACAGATCCGTGGGCCACAGTGGCCTCACTAGTGAGTCAATTCCACCAAGCGCGTAAGAAACAACATCAAAGTGACACCAAGTCTTTCAGAAATAAAGGGAACCAAGGTCAGCTAAGTCCTGATACCAAAACCAGACACAGTATCGGAAACCTACGGATAATTAACCTTCACGAGCAAAGATGCAAAATTCCCTAAGAAAATATTAACAAACGGAATCCAGCAGCACAGAAAAACTGACACACAGTGGCCAAGCAGGCTTGTGCAGGGAATGCAAGGATGGTTCAACAGTTGAAAACTGGCTGATGCTTTTCACCACCTTAGAAACGTTAAGGAGAAAACCCACATAATCACTTCCACAGATGAGTAGAAAACATTTGATAAATTCAAACCTCCTTCATGATTAAAAAGAAGAGAACGAGTGACCTGCCTGCGGCGAGGAGTTAAACACGCACCTCTCGTGTGGCCCGGCAACGCCACGCACTGTGGGGCAGGTGGGGCATGGTGACAACAGCCCCCCCGGAGGCACCCACGTGTCTGCCACAGTGGCACAGCCACAGCGGGGAGAAGGCAGCAACCGAGATCACCAAGGACCCACCCTTAGAGCCACACGATGAATCTCAAGATCTGGTCATGGAGAAAAGTGAACAAGACTGTTCTGTATGATCTCACAGCGATTCTGGAAAGACAAAGCTGCGGTGGCAGAAAACGGGGTGGGGAGGACCTGGGAAACTTTTCAGGGGAGTCAAGTGTCCTGTGTCTGGCTGCCTGGGATGCCGGATGGATTACCATTACGAAAGGCATCGCCGGCACACTGAAGCGGGCACATTTCACAGCATGTAGACGCGTTCAGGCACAAAAGGGAGGGGCGGGCGGGTCCACGTGGCACTGAGTCCAGGCTCACTCTGCACGAAAGAGCCAGACTCCGCTTGCGGGATGGGACCTGCTTCTAGAACAGCCAAAGGATCCCGAGTGTGGGAGGGCGGGGGCCGGGGGCCTCGAGGGCCACCGAAATGTTCTCTCTGATGGCGCCTCACCCCGAGGCTCCGGGTTCGTTTTACACCCATCCCATTAGGCATGTAAGTTACACCTCGGTGAATAGGGTTAAGAGGTCTCGGGGCGTTTGGAGTCTGAGGGTTAGAGGTGACACCACACAGCTTAGCAGGCACCCAGGGAGGCCACCCCGAAGGCTCTCGGGGACGAGCCCCAGATGGCACCTGGAGTGCCCGCTGGCCCTTGGGGCAGCCTCCTCGGTGCTCAGTGTGACGGACACAGCGGGACTGGCACCTCTTTTACCCAGAGGAGCTGCTAGGTGTTATTTTAAAAGGGATGCTATGTCCCAACCCCAGGCCCACACCTCCCCCCTTCCTCTTGGGTGCCACCCGAGCCAGGCCAGGGACAAATACATCCCTGGCTCCTGGGGCCCCACCAGAGGCTGGGATGGGCTCTAACAGTGTGACACCCTGGCCCAGGCCAGGAGGCAGTGGGGGGTGGTGGGGAGTGGGGTGATTCAAGAACAAATCCCACCTTCTATTCCCTTCTCTGTGGGACTCCAAGTGACTGGCCTTGAGTTCTCAGCCCTGGGTGGGGTGGCCTCCGACAGGCATCCCGTTGGCTGAGCAGGCAGGAGATCCTGCTGGAGGGACCGCAGCTGCAGGCCAGCCACCCACCACCCCAGCCTTGGCCACATCCGTAAGGTGAGAGGGCAGCAACGCTGAGCTTGCTGGTGGCACAGAGAGGGGCCTGGCCCTGGTGGGCTCGCACACGCTCCCTGCCTCCTGCCCCCCACACAGGGCATGGGGCAGACCAGGGACAGACGTGCTCCTGGCGTGTGCTCCTGGCGTGTGCTCATGTCAGGACACTGGGACAGCTGGGCTGAGGCTGAACTTTCCCGAGACTCTGGCACCACCGAAGCTCGCAGGCCTGTCCCACGGAGCTGAACCTGGAGCGGCTTGCAGGGGACAGTGGGAAGACCCGGGAGCTGGCGGGGGAGCAAGACCACACAGGGCCACCAGCATCACGGTGCACCAGCACAGCCTCCCCGGGTGGCCTCCCCCAGCCCCGGGAAAGGATTAACGGGGCTGGTTTCTAAAGAGGGAGGTGAGCCTTTGTCTCAGGCTTCCTCAGGGGGCAATACCTGCCTTCAGTTCAAACATCTGCTCAAGAGCAGAGCTGGGAGGGGCCCTGTCTGCAGTCCAGATGCCGAGGGAAAGCTGGGCCAGGGCGAGGTGGGTGGAAAAGTGGTCAGACACAGGAGGGACCCACCCCGCACGGAACGGGACAGGGGACCCAGGCTGGTGCCACACCCACCCCACCATGCTCACCTCCCCAACCAGTCTCGCTCCGGGGGGTGCCAAGGGATGGCTGGCCCTGCCTCATTGCCACCCTTGGCTGGGGTGGCAGTGACCACCCAGCCATGATCAAATACTTGTCAGGGTCTTATTTGCTGTCTGTCTCCCCCAATGTGAGGGTAGGGGCCCTATTATCTCGGTCACCACTGCTTGCAGCCTGTGGGTAACAGACATGTCCAGGGAACAGGGAAGCCACAGGGGCTGACCCCTGACTGCACCAGGGTGCCTGCTCTCCATACCCACCCCAGAACCAACACTGACCCCCAGGACCCCACTGCCTCAACCTACAGACACCCACCAGCTCTCGAGCCCCCAGGAGCTGGAGCACAGGCTGACCTGAGCCCCCGAGGGAGCCAGGCCCCAAGCTATGCCCTGGGGAGGAGGGGGGGGGGCTGTGAGATGGGGGGAGTCCCACTCAGTCCCATCAACACCCCTACAGCTGGGCCTTCCTGGTGGCATCTCTCATGACATCAACAAGTTAGAAATGACCCGCTGCCTTTCAACGGGGCCTGGACACATCGCTGTGGTGTCTCCACCAATGGGTGGTGACACAGACTCGGGGAGACAAAGGAGACGCAGGAGGGGAACAGGCGGGAAAGATGCCCGGGGCCACTGTGGGTCAAAGGCAATCAGCTTTATCTGCGATATTTAATCCCTTGATTTCCAAAACAAGAGGCTGGCCACACAGGCCCTGCCAATGGTTCCCCATGAGGGTGAGGGTGCAGATGGGGTCACTGGTGTCCACGTTTCCTGCAGCAGCTGCTGGTCAAAGACCTAGCCTATCCTTGGCAGGGAGGGAAACTGAGACCACAAAGGAGAAGGGGCTCCGAGTGTCCTTAGAACTTTCCAGATTCTACCAGCCTAAAGAGAGCCCTGCCCATCCCTGATCTGGGACCCCAGGGCTGCTCGGCCACCAGAGGTGGGTGTAAGGATGTCCCTGGATCTGGCCAGGCCAAGGCACAGAGGGAGCAGGGCTAAGGGGGCCAGCACCCGAGGGGCAGCCAGCCTCTGGGGACAGGCCCCTCTCTGCCGGCTTGCCCCCACGCCCCCCTCCCCACTACCCTCTTCCCAGCATGCCCAGCGCCCTGTGATGCCAGCGACGTCACTGCCAATAACCTAGATTTTAACCAAGAAATCACACACCCCCTCCCTGCCCCACTTATGGGCTCACCGAGGAGAAAACCCAGGCTGGAGCATCCTGGGCCAGCTGGAGGCAGGACCGACCCCCACACCCTGCCCCCTCTGGTCTTCCAGTTTGCCAACACCCCTGGGGAGGTGGTGACAAGGGAGTCTGAAGGCCACGGGGCTCCCTCCTGTTCCCCCAAGACATGGGTGAGCCCCTGCAGGCACACAGCCTTGAGCCAGCCCACCCCCCGGGCCTCAGTGGGACTCACACCCTTGTCTGAGTAATGGGGGCGGGGGGGCTGGTGAGAAGGCCCAGGCACCTCAGGGTCACGGGGCAGCTTGGCCTCCCAACCTCCACCCGGGCCTTTCCATGGCCACTATCCCATTGGCTCCTCTGGAACCCCCAGGACCCAGGTGGGCCACCACTGTTCAGGTGGAGAGAGGGCTCCGGGCTTGTCCAGCCAGAGGGCAGGTGGACCAGCTTTCAGCAATCCCGACAACTGGCCTTGCTCACTCTCCCAGACCTGCCACAGCCCAAGGCCACACGGGCCGCAGGGGGTGCAGTGCAGGGAGGTCCCCGGGAGACATGCACCAGGACGGGCCACAGAGAGCAGTCCCCACCCCCAGCCTTGGCAGATTCTGCCCTGATCCCCCCACAGAGCCCCATCCTGCTGGCAGCATGAGACGGAGTCCTCAGGGACTGCGGGGTCTACCCTGGGCCCGTGTGGCCTGCCCTCCCCGCGAAGGGGGGAGCCATGAAAGCCGCCCAGCCTGGGGCTACACGTGGCCCTTTCCCCCTCTCCCTGGGGGCTGTCAGAACACAGGCAGGCTCCCAGAGGCCCCTGCAAAGCCTGAGCCCCATGGGCCCTCAGAAGGGCCTGGCCATTGCTTCCAGGCTTCCTCTACCACTAAAAGGAAATGCCAAGTCCACTGAGGTGGTCTGTGTGCTAGCACCCTGTGGGATTCCTGCAAACACGCATTTAAGTGAAGTAATCGCCCCTGAGACCCAGCTGGCCCAAGCACCCAGCTCCCCCTGCCCCCGCCCCCCGGACTGATGGAGAAGCCCTTGCCAGGAGATCCAGGAGCAGATGAGGGGGGAAGAGGAGGGGGGGCAGTGGCGTCCCCTCAGGGGCATGGGGTACGGGGAGGAAAGAGTCCTCAGTGCCCCCAGGGCCCCAGCTCTGGGCGTCTCTTCCCGCTGGCACATGTGTCCGGATCCAGTGCACTGGACACAGGCCCCGCATGCAAATCAGGGCAGGCAGCAGGCCCAGGCACACAGCCAGTTTTCGGGGAACACAGAAGGCAGGGGGACACCCGATCTGGGGCCCCAACTACGGGACCCTCTGCCCAGCAAATCATGAGCCCTCTCCAGGGACCATGACGCAGTTCACAGCACCAGGCATCTCAAGTGAGGGCATCTCGGGTTTGTAGGTCCCGAGTGGGGGAGCCCCCCTTAAGCTGGGGCAGCTCATTCAGTTCAACAGGCACTTTCTGGCCTGTCCCTTGGTGCTAGGCCCAGGGAGGTGGCGGCAGACGGGATGGGTACAGGGGAATCTCTGGCCTTAATGGGTGGAGAGAGGGCTGAGGTCAACGGGCCTGCTGGGCTGCTTGTGGAGCTAGGCACCTCACACACAAGGACACTAAGGCCTTGAGCAGGAGAGCGACTGGCTTGGGTCACCCAGCACCTTGCGAGCCCTCTGGCAGGTCCCTGGTCCACCGGGGCCCTCAGTCTCTTCCTCTGCCCAGTGGGAGACAGAGCCCACTCCCACATGCTGCACTAGTGCCAGGGGGTTTGCTCAGCTGAACACCTTCCTGTGGCTTCTCATCTCACCTGGGATCAAATCTAAAGCCCTCAGCTGAGGCCCTGCAAGACTGACCCAGGCCAGTCCCACCTCCGGTCGCAGCTCCCGCCAGCTCCTGCCGTCTGGCTGGGCCCCCCGCACACCTCCAGCCCCGCGGCCTCCCCAGGCTGCCCCGCCTGCCCGCTGCCCAGCAGGGCTGCGAGGCCACAGGGAGGGGTCAGGTCCGCCCTGGTGCCCACAGAGGGCCCGGAGGCGGCCACGCCGGCTGGCGGGCGGCCGGGGCACTTGCCTGCGTAGCTGCCGCTGGCCTTGATGTACATCTGGCCGTACTGCTCCTCCACCATGGTGTCGTAGGCTTCGTCTTCCTCTTCCTCCTCCTCGTTGTGGTAGGAGGTGGGGCTGTCCGTGGTGGGCAGGCTGCTGGCCCCCGGGCTGGTCCGCTCCCCCTGGGAGTAGGGCACCTGCTGGATGCTGGGGATGAGGGTGGCCAGGCTGGGCACCCCATAGTAAGAGACCCGGGGCAGCTTGAGAGGGGCCGCGCCGGCCGCCACCGCGGCGCCCGCGGCCGCTGCAGCGCCGTCCCGGGGCCCGGACTCCAGCGGGCGCTTGGTCGCCAGGCCCGGGCCAGCGGCCGGCGGCAGCTCCGTGGCTTCGTGCTTCACGCGGGTCAGCAGCGGGATGGGCATGGAGGGGGACACGGCGTAGGGGGGCCCGGGGGCGGCCGGCTGCAGCTGGTTGCAGGGGCTCTGGGGCTCGGAGCTGGCGTCCTCCATCACAGCCGTCTGTGAGTCGCAGTGGGGCGAGCTCACCTTGAAGAGCAGGTCGGTGCCACGCTCCACGATGTGCTGGATCTGCAGGAAGCCGGCCGTGTACATGACCACGAGCTGCTCGCTGGCCGCCATGGTCAGCCTGCCCGTGTAGCAGAAGGACAGGATCTGCTGGAAGCAGGCGGGCGGCACCGTGCCCGGCAGCTCGAAGGCGCTCTTGCTGTTGCCGCTGAACAGGTCACGGAAGTAGAGGCTGCTGGCAGCCAGCACGGCCCGGTGGGCCTTGAAGGCCTGGCCCTTGACCACGATGGACACATCGCAGTAGAGGCCCAGCAGGCGCTGCTCATTCAGGCAGCCCAGCACCGTGTTCCCAAAGTTGGGGATCTCAATGTGCAGCATCTGCGACATGGCGGGCAGGCTGGCGGGCCCCTTGGACTCTCAGCGCGGGAGCGGCCCGAGCAGGCACATCTGTGGGAGAGGGCGAGGGGCACCGTGGTCAGCCTCCTGGATGCCCAGTGCCCACCCGGCAGGGCCAAGCCCCGCACAACCCCCCCAAACACGCTGTACCCCAGCACCCCCCTGCCGGTCACTCCCAGGCGCCCTCCAGCCACAACTGTCTGGAGGTCTTGGGCCGACCTCGGTCCCAGGGGACCCTGGCCCAGCCAGTGCTCAGAGCTGCATAGGACACTGGAAGCCCAGAGCCGCCTCCCCGCCCCCACGCCCGGGAGGGACGGAGCCCTCAGCCAGGCCCGTCGTGGCGGAAAGCAGCCGAGGGGCCCGCACGGCAGCGGGGACCGGCGGCCAGAGCAGGGCATCAGCCCGCTCGCTGGCTCACCAACTCTTCCCAGGAAAAAGTTAGCAGCCAAGAAGCCCCTCACCGCCTTTCCCCAGGGAGGGGCCCGAACCAAGAGCAACGGTGCCGCCTCCCCAGGGCCACGGGGGTCTTCCCCCCCGGCTCTAGGTTTCTGGCTTTACTTCTTCTCCGAGCAGCGGCGCAGGGACGGGTGGGGCGCCGGGGAAGTGAGCGAGCTGAGAACTCCGCGGCTCGGCTCCGCCACCTCCGCCTCCCACCCTGTCCCGCGGGGAGCCCTCTAGGGCCAGAGGGGCTCCGGGCCCCGGGCTGCCGGCCGGCGGGAGCCCGGCCGCGGGACCCGCTGGGAGCCTGTCGCAGCCCCCCGGCCCCCAGCTCCCAGCACCGGCCAGCACCCGCCGGCTCGGGCAAGCCCAGGTGACTACAGGGGTCACGGGGAAACGGGACCGGGACTGGCCTGGGCGGGGGATGCTGCTGTGCGCCCCGGACGGGGACGGGGCTCTGGCACTGCTGATCCCGTGCCCGCATCCAGCGCGGGCAGGGACGGACGGGCGGAGAGGGCGCCGACTCAACTCCACGCAGCCCGAGCCACACAAAGGGCCGGCCTGTCCGGAGCGAGGGGAGTGCGGGCGGCCGCAGGGGCTCCGGGCCGCCCAGGGAGGGGCAGAGCGGCGGAGCGCCGGCCCGCGGCGAGTTGGGCAGGTGGGCGGCCGCTGGGGGGGCGCGGGCCCCGCTGCGGAGAAGTTGCCAGCCAGGCCGGGCGGCACCGGCCCGCGGGGAGACCTACCTTTGGCCGCCGCCGCCGGTGGCCCCACGCCGCCCGCTCAGCCGGGCAGGGGCAGCTCGCCCGCTCGCCCGCCGCCTGCGCCCCGCAGCCGCCAGCTGCTCCGGGAATGCAGCAAACGGAGCGGGAGCCCGGGGGGAGGGCGCGGAGCCCGGGGGGGGGGCGAGTCTCGGCGCGGCTGGGCGGCCGCGGCTCAGCTGCACCCGGCCGGCTCTCCCGGGCGGCGCGCAGCATCTAAATGAAGGGGCCGGATGCAGACGGACATCCAGGCAGCTCCCGGGAATGAATGACTCCCTTTGATTTGGGAGCCGAAGCAAATGCCAGCTCCCAGCCCGGCTTTGAAAACAGTGGCCTGTTGGTGCCAGAGGAATGCGCGGCTCCGGGTGTTGGTACAAGACAGACTTTTGATGACTCACTGCAATGCAAACAAAGATGGCAGAAATACTGTACTGTACGCGGGAGCGCTCGGCAGGGCCGCAGGACCGGCGCTGCCTGGAATTTATGGTGCAGTTTTGCATATGAATTGCCCAGTAAACTGCCGCCCGCCATCCAGCACAGCCCGGGTGTCAAGGCATTTAAACTATTCCAAACAGTCTGCAGAGCTGGCAGAGCCCCGCCGAGGGGCAGGGGTGGGGCACACGGGGCAGAAGCTGGGCGAGGGGGGGCCGGGCGGCGGGGGAGGGGGTAGATGAGAGACCGAGGCGGGCACTGGAGAGCCAGGGGCCAGGGGGAGAGGCCCGGAGCCGTCGGGGAGGCCGAGCTGGCGCCCCTTCCCTCCAGGGCCCCGCAGGGCCCCAGGGCCCTGCTTCCTGCCTCTCCTTGGGGTCCCAGAGCGGAGGGCCCAGCTAGTCAGCCCACCACCCCTAACCCATGCGCCCAGGGTAGTCGGCCTGTCCCCCAACCCCCGCCTGGACCAGAGTTTTTAAAAAAGCAACTTTGTGTGGCAACCAGAGGCCCTCAAAGGAGCAGCCTGGACCCTGATGCGCCCGCCCCAGCAGAGGTGGCAGCAAAGGTCCCACCTCCTCCCAGGAAACAAAGCAGGCTGGGCTGCCCGGGGGCCCACAGTGTCCACCGCCCCCGTGGGCTTTCCCTAGGTGTGCACAGCCTGTCCTGCCCCAGGGCACGGGCACCTCCTTCCAGACTCAAGCCACCACCTGCTGGACTGTGTGGGCCCTGGGGCCAACCACTGGCCTGCCCAGCCTCAGTTTCCCCACTGCCACCAACTGTGGCCCTCGGAAGAGCAGATGCAGCCTGCGAGAAGGGACAAGGTCGAGACTGGAGTGGCCAAGGCCCGGTCCCTGCAGCGATGCATCACTGTCACCACCTGAAAATCAGCCCTGGTGGCTGGAGTAGGGAGGAGGCTGGCAGCGGGCAGCACCCCTCCCAGCACCCCCTCCAGGCAGCCAGAGAGAGGGAGCCACCTGGCACCTCCCCATCCACACACTGTGGGCTCAGCTCCTGAGACCAGATGAAAAGCAGCTGAGTGGGGGTGGGAGGAAATCCAGGTGAGGGAACCGCCAGGAGCTGTGGCCTCAGAGGCCCCTTGGAGGCCCTGTGCCTCCTACTCAGGGCGGATGACAACGGGGCGTGGGGGGGTGGGGGGTCACACAAGGCAGGGAGTGCGACTGGGGCACTGGCAGAAATGGTCCCTGCTGGGCTGCTCCTAGGGAGCTGTGCCAGCAAGGAGACGGGGCTCGGACCCTCAACAGGCTGCGGCCAGCATCTCCGCACCAGCCAGGCTTCAGATCTCACCGGCCAGCTGAGCGAGCCCAAACCTCAGGCCCTTCTCATCTGCACCTGGGTGGCGGAGGCGGCCTGAGTCCAGAGCAGCCTGAGCGGGCTGAGCCTGGAGGGGCCGCTGGGCCAGCCTGGTCAGTGGCACGTGCTCTAGCGCACGGCATGTTCCTTACGTTGCCCGCTCCTCACTGCCCCTAGGAGGCCCCGTCACCCACGTGAGGCCTGTGTCTGCACAGGTAGCCTGGCCAGACAGCTTTATTCAGACCCAGGGTACCGGGCCCTGGGAAGGTCCTGCCAGAAGCCCTGTGGGGCCCCCGGACTGGGCTGTGTCACACTGGTGGCCCCCTTTCCTGGGGTCTAGGAAAAGCTCCATGGGGCCAAAACGAGGGGCTGGGAATTTAGGGTGCGGTTGAGGGTCACACTGGGAAACAGGGACACCCAGACTTGTGATGGGGAGGAGAGGGTGGGTGCAACCCTGGCGTGGGTGCAGGACTGGGACCTGCGGCCGCAGGACACAGGCTACCACTGCTCCTGTGAGAGCCCTCTCCTCCCGAGCCGAGCCCCAGCCCTCCCCGGAACAGAGGCACCCCGGCCTTCAGGCCCTTGCTTCATTGCCACCTCCTCTGGGAAGCTCACCAGGTGCACTCGCGAGCTGGGGAGAGCAGTGGTCTGCCCAGTGCCTATGGAGCATTTAACGTAATGCTGGGCGTGACCGGGCAGAGTAACAGGAGAGGGGCTGTGCTGCCCAGCAAGACACCGCACAGTGCGGCGGGGCCCTCCAAACGGCCCCTTCACAGACCTACAGCGCTCATCACCATGAGCCTCCCAGAGAGCGAAACGGGGTCACCTGAGCCAGAGGGGGGTGTCCTGTGTCCTAATGGAGGAGGGGCACCCAGCCTGGCCAAGGTGTGCAGAGGCCAGCAAAGGTGCCCTGTGCACCAGCCCCCAGAGGGTCCCAGTGGCCCAGGGCAGTGGCGGGGTCCTAAATGGAGAGCAGGTGACAGCACCGAGCCCTTGGTGCTTGTGCCGGCAGGTCCTGGGTCCCACTGGGCACCACCCCCATATGCTAGGTCTGGCCCCAGCCCCATCTCATCCGCATCCTGTGGCCTCAAGCAAATGACACAGTACCTGAGATTCTCATCTGTCAACCGGGGGTCAGGTGTGCCCTCGGCAGTTACCGCAGGGTCCAGAGAGACGATATTGGTAAAACCCTTGGCTAGAGCCCGGCACACTCTCCACCCAATGAGCTGTTACCTGCCGTGACCTGGGTGGGAGGGCGACAGTCCAGGTGGGCATCTCTGCCACACCTCCCCACCCCCCTGGCCTCGGCCCTGCATTTCAGGCCCATGCCCCGGGCTGGGGCCAGACCACTCACCCAGAGAAGGGACCATTATTCGTCTGGATGGTGACGGGGCTGTCTGGGTCCCTGGGGACCGAGGACAACTGGCGCTGTTGCCGCCGTGTCCTCATGACACCTGTGCAGGCGAGGCTGGCGCCCGAGGCCTGGCCCATGGGAGCCCGACGTGGGCTGGTTTTAGGTTGCTTTCTTAGAAGCCTCGCTGGGGCAGGAACAAAGCTGAACTTTAGGAGAAAAGAATGAAATAAAGGCTTGGTTTACGCACCCAGGGCCCTGAAAGCAGGACATGCCAAGGGCCGACCCCTGTGTGGCAGCCAGAGAGGAGGCAGGCCAGGGCCCGAGCAGCCAGGGCGGCGGGGAGGGCCATCTGCCAGGGCGGAGGCACCGCCTCACCTGCCCCTGCCTGTGGAGCCCACCCACCCTGGCTGCCTGGTCCCTCGGTGCCTCTGCTTCCCCACCCCCTGCTTCCCTCCCGGGGGCTGCCCTGTGCCGTTTGCTTACAGAAGGTTGGGAAGAGCCAGGCAGACATCCCTAACTCAGTTAGTCCTCTGTGGCCATCCTCAAAGCCACAGAGCACTGAGGGAGCCCTCCCCCTCAAAATGCCCTTCAGAATGGAACCCCGTTTGGGAACCCTCTGCTGACACCACAAAGCCAGAGTCCAGCACCCACAACTGTGCCAGCCTGGGGGGGCACACCCCACACAGACTCTAGACCTCCCCTAGAATGAGAAAAATGTGGGCAGCCAGGGGGCCTTTTCCGTGGACCCTCCTTCTGGACAGCAGGGGCCCAGGCCAGAGCCCCCCCAGCCCCCAGCAGGCAGTGCAGCCCTACAAAAAGGGGATGGGCACTGGCCTCAGGGGTGGCAGACATGCATGCACATGGGGCCGGGAATCAGCCTGGAAGCCCCACAGAAGGTCCACCGGCCATTCCCCACCCTCGTGCCCACCCCAGATTCCAAACCACTTTCTGTGGCAAGGGCACGGCCAGGCGCAGGAATGCAGGGTTTAATTTCTGCAGGATCACCACCAGTAAGCGAAAGGCAGGCGAGATAAATTAAATTAAATAAAATGATTTTGCAGGATTTAATTTTACCAATCTAATAAGAGGTCTGGACCTCAGCAAACGCACAGTCATTAAACACACTCACAGCAGGGGAAGGAGGAGGCAGGTGCACCAGGAAACATGCTGGCAGGAGCCCCCCCTTCCCTGCCCCCAGTCGGGGCCCTGTCCCCGGGGGCAGCCCCTGCCTGGCCTCCGAGCCCCGTCCTCTCAGCAAAAGGGGGACTGGCTGCACCACACTTCCCAGGAGTCAAGGGGCTCCAGAGCTTGGGGCAAGGATGGAGTCTGGCCGGGAGGCAGCCAGTGACTCTGTGAGTCAGCACGAACACACGTGAGCACACGGGCGGGGAACACGGCCGGGCTGCTGCATGGAGGCTGGGGGGGGGGGGGGGAGCACTTTGGACAGTGGCCTGCAGAGCAATTGCCCAGCTTTTCAATTTCAGCACAGGCTCCAGTTACTGGCCTGCAGGAGGGAAGCTCTCAGACATCCCATCACCAGCCTGCTAATGCAGAGCAGGGCGGGGAGCGGTTGGAGGTGGACTTGCTGGGGGTCAAGGTGCCCATTTGCATGCAGGCTGCCCTGCTTGGGTGGGCCAGGCCCCTGGGGGCTGGGCAAGGCGGCAACTGGTTCGGGCTTCAGGTTTGCATTAAACTTTTAATACACCACAAGCAGAGCTGCACCACCGCAGGCCTCACTGCTAATGGAGGGCCGGATGCCCTGCGAGCACCGTGCAGCAGAAGCAGGGCTCCAGGGTAGGTTCCTGGCTGCCAGGAGGCCCTCCCCATGGTGCCCAACAACTACGGACCTCACCAAACCCCACCCCCTCCGGGTGGGTGCAGATGAGAAAGCTGAGGCACCAAGGGGGCAAGCCTCCTGCCGAGACCTCAGGGCCAGGGGCAACTGAGGCTCAGATTTGTCCCGGCTGCCAGGACTCTGCTGCAGAGACAAGAATTCTTCCCGGGCCTCTGACCTTGGCTGTTCTGAAGCCCCCCGGGGCAGAGGAAAGGGGGCAGGCACACAGGCCTCTGAAACTTCAGGGTTAAGTAGGTCCCTGGCTGGGGCCCCACCTCCGAGACCCAGCCCTAGCTCACCGTGTCCCAGCCTGAGAGGCAGAGGTGAGAGACCTTGGGCATCTGGCCAGGCACCTGGACAGCCTCCGTCCCAGACCACAGCCTGGACTGGCGTGAAGCATAAAAGCCAGTTTTAACTGCACTAACAAATGTTTGCCTGGAAGCTTTCCTTCCCAAACAGAAAAGGGCAGCATGCCAGCCAGAACCTGCAAAATCAGAGATGTGCTCATCAATCCTTCCCCTGCCACCCCGAGGAGAAGGCCACAGATCCACGCTGGTCCTCAGAGAGACGCCCCCTGTCCGGCACCCCTGACCCCAGCCCTCGAGGGCCCAGGGCACCAACAGCCGGCCCATCAGACCCCAGCCACAGGACCCCAGGGTTGGGCACAAGCTGGGTGGACGCCCCATCAGGTGGACAGCGGGCCCTGTGTCCCACAGCACATGGCCTATGCAGGGAGCTCTGCTGAGCTTCCAGCCTTGGGGTCTCTGCAGCCAGGCTGAGCCCATGTCCGGGGGAGATGCAGCCTGTGGCTCCTTCTGACACGACACCGCCCACCTGCCACCCCTCACCAGCCTCCCACCCTCCCCTCTCAAATATTGACTTGAGTGTGGGTGGGGGGTGGGGCCAAACAAACAGGGCGGGAACGGAGAGAAGCAGCATCGCAGGTCACTCGGAAAAGGAGCGGGGCTAATGCCCACCCACGAGCCAACCCCCCACCCAGTAGCACCCACCCAGCCCCCTGCCTCGAGCGCTGAGACCCACCAAGTCCACGCACTAGCCACGAAACGGTTCCAGGTTTCCCAAGAATTAAGCAGTGTTTTGAGCAGAGCCGACAATCTCTCACCCGTATTTGTAATTTAAATAACGGAAGCTTGAAGAGTGTCTCCCTGGGGCATAGTTTAATAACTTAAAAAGCCAGCCCGGCTCCAGGAGCAGACGCACCCTCCTCCTCCCCTATCACTAAAACAGGGTCTCCCCCTCAACCCTTGGGCTTGGGGGGCGCTAGGGGGGCTGGAGATAACAGCAGGGCTGCCCCAGCTGAGCCGGCCCGGGAGCTGGACTCCTCTCCTGGCCCCCACAGCACCCCACTCTCCCCTCTGGTGGGTCTGCCCGGGTCCCAGAGCAGCTGGAGGGGAGAGGGGTCCTGGATGCCGTCCCAGGGCGTGGGTGGAGGGGCAGTGGGGGTGTGCCAGGCCCTGCGGTCACTCCGCTCATTACCAGACAGCCACTCCACATGCCCTCCCTCGTTAATATTCATCGCTCTCGCATCTGCATATCCTGCCATAAATAGTCGAGGTAAGAAAGACACAAAGCTCCACTGCATTTCTAATTATGCTTAAAAATCTCATGTAAATCGGGCAGACACACCAGCACTAAATCAGCCACTGGTGGGGGGGCGAGTCCTCAGAGACAGGGCCCCAGCACACAAGCCCCCACCCCGGGCCGCCCCCCGGCCAGGAGCTGGGCAGCAGGGTCCCAGGCCACACCCATGCTGGTCGTGAACTAAGAGATGAGGATGGGGCAGGGGAGACCCTGTAGCACCTCAAAGACATCACTACCCCCTCCCCCGAGGGCCAGCCACCCTGTTCCACCTTCTCTCAAGGGGCTCCTTCCCCGCCTAGGACACTGAGCCACCCAACCCACATAGGTGCCCAGCTCCCGGGCTTCCTGGCCACGTGTGGGTCACCTCCTGGCCAGGGACTGTCTCTACCTATCCAGGGGGGCATCCGGGACCCCTACATTGGCACTGACAGATTTCAGGGTCCCTGTGGACTGAGCTGCACTTGAGGCAAAGTGCCACCCACTGAGCCCAGCAGGTGTGCAACCAACAGCAGGTGACCCGCTTCCACCTGCTTGGACCACCCCCATCCCCTCAAACAGACCACAAACACCAGGTGCTGATCCTGGCCCCGACACAGCCACGACCAGCCCAACTTCCTGGCCAGGAGCTGGGGCACCGGGCGAGCACACCCCTCTTCCTTCCAAGTGCCGGGTGCCAGGTGCCAGGTGCCGTGGCAGGGCCACCTCGGGGGACCCGCAGGAGGCACAGGCCCGAGTGACACGGGGGTTACCCTACTCTGCCTTCAGAGAGACGCAGAGCTGCCTGCCTGCTGCCCGCATTTGCCTGGCATTGTGCCCAGACCTATTTTTAAGCCCATTTACTAGAAATCCCACAAATTAAAGGAAATACGGATAATGCAGTAAGAATCCTGGGGGCCAAATAAAAGCTACACATAATTGTCCTCGCGCTGCAGCGTGAGAATCTCAACCACAAGCCCAGCTCTCCCCGAAGCCTGGTGCAGGAGGCAGCAGCTGTGTTAAGGAGGGAGCCAGGTGGGGCGGGGAGTCCTGCTCCCTCACTGGGGAGCAGACGCCATAGGAGGCAATTACTGATAAGAAAAATAAAGACCAGAGATATGACAGGACTTTATGGCCACACTTTACAGCCCAGGGTGCCCACAGCACCGCAGGCCGCAGGTTCTTCCCAGAAGGTGGGTCCAGGCTGCAGGCAGAACCCCCTTCTCTCCCAGAGGCCACTCCTCTGCAAGGCGGGAAGGGGGGTCCTCCCTCACCAGTGCCTAGCCCCAGTCCCATCTCCAGCCTCACCCCTGCTGTTCCCCGTGGCTCCCCAACAAGCCAGGAGACGGGGGCTGCAGACACCGGACTCTCCAGTCGGTCGACATGCCCCCAGACGGAGGGGCTCAGTGCTCACACCAGAAAGGACCAGAACCCCCAGAACCAGCTGGTCAACCTAGGTGACGGGGTGAAAGGTCTACGGTGGGTCCCTGAGGTTCAGGCCCAGGCCCAGGCTCACTCACTCACCAGGCCTCACAGAGGACAAGATGGTCAGGATGCTCCCGGGTGGGAGGCGTCGAGGACGCAGCTGGGCGAGCCCCAATCCCTGAAGACCCATGGGGGCCCTGCTCTGGCACGTCCTTGCCAGCCCTCCCCTGCTCGGCCTCCCCAGCCAGGTGTCCACTATGTAGGAACCCAGGTATCGGCCAGTCCTTCAGCAGAACCTGCCCCCCTGCATCCTGCAAGGCCAGCCAGCCCTGCTCACCGGGGGCCCTGGCCTGAGGTCAGAGGGGAGCTCAGCCTGCAGGAGGGTCGAAGGGGACAGGCTTGGCACTCACGCTGAAGTCAGCAGAGAGCAGGGAGACAGAGGGAGCCGTGGACACGAGCTGGGCTGCAGGTGCCACAAAGGGTCAGGGACGAGTTCAGGCCCACCCCGGCTCCACAGCATGGGTCGGGGAAGGTCTGCCAGGCTCTGGGCAGCAAGTCTTGCTTGTGCGCATCATGGGTCACGTGACCACCGTCCAGCAGCTTCGTCGAGGTGCCAGAGGTCCGTGAGGGTGTGCGCGGCCACTCCTGGGAGGAGGGACCCTGTCAGGTGTGCTCTGGGTTTGCCTGATGCACGGAGGTGCTCGTGTGGGCCGAGCAAGTCACCTGCAGCCCTTGTCGGACAGCGGTCAGTTACGGAAGTTAAAAGGCGTGGTTAATAAACTGCGGACACCGTCAGGCCTGCTGTGGCCGAGAAGTGTGACTGCAGATCCAGGCACAACCCTCGAGCCGCATGGGTTCGGACTCACAGGGCAACTTACACGCAGATTGTTTTAAAAAAATACACACGATACAGAACCTTCCTTATGACTTTCCTAATAACACTCTTTTCTCCAGCTTTATTGTGAGAATACCGTATGTAACACGTGTGACATACAAAACACGTGCGACTCGGCTGTTTCGGGAGCAGCAGGGCTTCCAGTCCATGGGGGGCTGTTGGTAGCTAGGTTCTGGGGAGTCAGGAGTTACATGTGAGTTCTGGGCTGCACGGGGGTCAGCGGGTTAGAGGCCACAACCTCTGTGTGCTCAAGGGTCAACTGCATGTAAAACAATATGTTTCTATTATCACGGGAAAGGAGGCATTTTTTTAATGAAATTTAAAAAAAAATCCTCACCAGAGGATATTTTTCCCACTGCTTTTCAGAGAGGGAGGGGGGAGAGAGACACATCGACTGGTTGCCTCCTGCACAGGTGCCAACCGAGCCGGGGCTCGAACCTGCAACCCGGGTAGGTGCCCCTGACTGGGAATCAAATCCTCAGCCCCTCAGAGCATGGGCCACGCTCTGACCACTGGGCCACACTGGCCAGGACAAGGGGGCATTTGCTTTAAAGTGAAAAGTCTGGCTGCCCCAGAATGTGAAAGGGGCAGGAAACAAACCCTCGAGCGGCGGTGTGGAAAGCAAGAGGGGTGCAGAAGGGACCGCTATTTCCCTTGGTTTAGAATACCTCAAAAGCAGCCACAAAATGTTATGATTTTGGCCAAATTTGTGGGTTTTTAAAAATATATTTTTATTGACTTCAGAGAGAGGAAGGGAGAGGGAGAGAGAGAGAAACATCAATGATGAAAGTCACTGATCGGCTGCCTCCTGCACGCCCCCTGCTGGGGATGGAGCCTGCAACCGGGCATGTGCCCTGACCGGGAATCGAACCCTGACCTCCTGGTCATAGGTCGGTGCTCACCCACTGAGCCACGCCAGCCGGGCCGAATTTGGTTCTGATGAGTTTATTCTGAAGGTAATTTTTTAAAAGACAGTCCAGTAAACTAGAGCCTGGGGTCTGTTGCGGGAGCAGCTGGTGCTGGAGGGCCGAGGGGCGGACACGTGGGGTCGTAAAGGTTCCCTCAGCCCCACGCTGACCCCCAGTCTCCCAGAGTGACCATCCCTGCTCTGCACTGACTGTCCCTCCTGAAGTTTTTCCCCCCAAAGTTCCTCAGGCCTGAAGCAGTTACTCTTCCCCACAAAGGTGCCACTGATTTCTACGGTTAGTTAGGACACTGTATTGTCCCTGTGACCCATGGATGGCCGGGCTAAGAATGTTCGTTGTTCTACTTATCAAATGTCCGCCCCCTTCTGACCACAATGTTATCAACACCAAGAGGGCCGGACTTTGCCCGAGGTCTGGAGCTCCCCAGGGGGCCCAAAGCCCATCATAAAGGCTGTTTCCGCCTCTGACGGGCTGGGTGGACTTGACTGGCCCGTGTTTCTCGACTCCCCACTCCGAGGTGAGTGCCCAGGGGGAGGCGACGTTAAGTCCAGAGCCGGCCTCCCCAGGTCGAGCTTAGACCAACCGTGACTCACAGGAAAACAATTCTTACACGTTCCCGTCCAGGCGGGAGACCAGTGTCTGTCCTTCTGCCCACCTGTGTCCTCACTCTGGGGACACGTGAGCACGCTGTGACACAGCGGTCCTGTGTGCCCCAGGCGGTCCCCCAGGCGGGCACTGTCGGCTCCCCTGGGACATAACCAATTCCACCTGGTCATGAGCAGGTGGCCGCTGCTCCCTGGGGGCTGTGCACACGGAGGGGAGTGTCTCCCAAGGAGGCTCAGCCCTTAGACGACTGTCACTCCACAGGGAAGGGGCCAGGTCTCCAGATGCCTTGAGGTCCAGGAAGCCATGGGCTGCCGGCTGAGGTCCACACTGACCGCCATGAGGGAGAGAACTGGTCACTGGGGTAGACCTACAGTCCGCCCCAGAATACTGGGGGAACCTCCCTATCCTTGATTCATCTCCAGCCCTCCACGCACCCTGGCTCCTGCCAGCTACTGGAACCTTCTCCCAGACCTCAGGACCCAGAAGCACAGGCTGGGGGGTCTCCTGCATTTTGTGGCAATGCAGCTAATGCAGCCATTCCTGCGGAACCTGGCCTCCTACACCCTGACACCCACAGTGGGCCGTGCAGCTGAGAACCCTGCGCACCTGGTAGCCGCCCACGGTCGTGACTTGGGCTCCCCATCCCAGAGAGCAAAAGGTCACCTCTGAAGCCACCAAGGCCACTGTCAAGGACCTGAGCTTCCTCGTGAGATGCAGGAGGGAAGCAGAACAGGCTCACCGGCTGCCTGGCGCCCAAAGTCCAGGCTCCTGCTGGGCAGGTAACTAACCAGACAGAACACAACAAACCCGCTTTTTCAAAGGTTATTTGGAGATTATTTACGATCACAGAGGGATGCTGCTAAGAACGATGCCGGGCCGGGCGGCCCCCTGGTTGAGCATCGACCCATGAACCAAGAGGAGGTCACCGGTTTGATCCCGTCAGGGCACATACCAGGTTTCGGGCTCAGTCTCCAGTAGGGGGGCGCAGCAGGCACCGATCAACGTACGAGGTTTCTATCGCTCTCCCTTCCTCTCTAAAGTCAATAAAAACATTAATTCAAAAAACAAAACAAAAACCTGCCAGTATGACAAAGGGTGGCTGTGCCCGTCCCACATCACCAAGGCACCGTCCAGGGGGCCGCCACAAACGTTTCAAACCTCTGTTTGATTTGCTGATATTGATTATACCTCACACTTGGAGACAGGTTAACTCAGATTTGCGCCCAAAAGAGATGCAAGTGATTTCCGTCCAGTAGCAAAGCCAGCCCCAGGGGCACGGTTTCCCACCCTGTGGGGCGTTAGCCATTCTGTCCCCAACTGAACAGCCTGCGTCTAGCATTCTCTTCAGTAGCTATAAATACTCAGTTCCTTAACCGCTCGGAGCCAGCTTTCCTGTCCACACCTTAAAAAGGAAGGAAGGCCTGACACCTGCTACAACCTGGACGGACCGCGGACAGCGTGCCGAGTGCGATGACACAGGCCGGCCCTGCGCACCCGCTCCTAGGAGGTCCCCGGAGGAGTCAGAGCCACAGGCAGGAGGCGGGCGGCGGGTGCAGGGGCTGGGGGCGGGGTGGGGGTGGGGGGTTCGTGGGGCAGAGTCCGTTTGGGAAGCCGGACAGTCCTGGAGATGACGGTGGCAGCTGACCAACAGTGTGAATGTGCCTGATGCCACGGCGCTGTGCAAGGACGTGGTGGAGACGAGACGGTCAGTGCTATGCTGTGTATTTTACCAGTTTAACATTTTAAGTCACACACTTTGTCAGCCCCACGTGTGAAAAGCACAGGGTCACCTTTCAAGGGCGGAAGAGAAACGGGAGCTTCGGCTAAAAGTCCTCAAACAGTACAGAAACAGCACCGCCTGTGAAGGAAACTTGCTAAACTGCATTTCATTAAAACCGGGAATTCAACGGCCCACCCACCATTCACAGAGAAAGGAAGATGCGGGAGGAGCCCTTGGGATACCAGGAAAGCAAAGGGTGTGTGGCCAGCAGAGGTGAAGAGTTCTCGTCAATCAAGAAGCCGGAAACTCAGAAAGGTCGAAGGTGGGGAGGCCAAGCCCGTGAGAGGCACAAACCCACCGGCAGGAGGGCAGGTCCGCAGGGAAACGCAATGACACCCCGGGGGACCTGTGGGCGGGTTAACTGTGGGCAGTTCCTCCCCAGCTGTGCACCCAGCACTCACACCCAGTCCTTCCTGGCACAGGGGGTTCAGAACAGCGCAGACTCGAAGACCCAAGGGCCCAGCACAACAGGTTAGGTCCTGAGAAAGTGGATGAGTCCCCACAGAATCCGCGAGACCGACACCTGCCCCCGGAGCACCTGCCAGTCACAGCACCGAGCAAAGGGGGCCCAACCCACCCATTCACAGGAGATTCAAGAACAGCAAACTCATCCTGGCACTCGTGAGGCTGGGGAGCCACACCTTGACCCTGACCCTGACCTTCACCCCCGGTCTCCTAGGTGCGTTGGTTGCATCAAAATAGGGGAAGCCCAGCAGGCCCGATCTGTGCCCTTTCCTGAAGGCTGCCTGGCGGCGTTGCTTGAAACATCCACTTATGTTAAAATACTGGGTTGTACTTCATCACAAAGGGTGTGCATTTAAAGGAAATCGGGTAAATAATATTGCGCTATTAATAGCTTTTCATCATAAAACGTTCAGCACTGTATCTAAGCAAACCACGCACCAGTTTTCAAAAATAACGTTGATGGCTGGTGGGGGGAGGGGGAGACCAGCCGACCGACAGAGGCTGTGTCCACATGCCCAGAGCCCAGGGACACCCCACCTGCACGGCACAGCAGCCAGGCGCCCGGGACCCTCAGCCCAGAGTCCCCCAAACCTCAGTGCCTCCGGCCCCAGAACTGTTTCTATGAAAAGAGCAGACACATACTGGAGGAAGGTCCCCAAAGAATCCCCAGTCTTATTTCAATGGCCTGAGGCCCCAGGTTCTCCAAAGCTGTTTCCATTTCCCCCGAGTCTAAGGGAGCCCAGGAGGAACACCTTCACCCCGTGTCAAGAACAGAGAAACTGAGGCTCAGGTGGGGAAGAAGCTGGCTTGCTGGCTGGGGGCCTGGACCCTGGGTCTGACAGTGAACAGGACGCCCCCTCGTCCACAGGCAGGACTCAGGACAAAGTGGCCCCTGGTCACATGCTGACATGGGCACACAGCAGAGAGAGGCAGGATAACAGACCAGGTTTAGGGCCTTGGCTGTCAGCCACACAGAGGCTCCTCGAAGCCCAGAGAAGGCTCGGAGGGCAGCCATGGTGGGCAGGTAGGTGGGTGACCAGCAGTCCTGGTCCCACAGCCCAGGGGCCAGAGGGCAGCCCCCCCGTCTCCACCTGCTCCAGGGCCCTGGGAACAGCAGGGAAGCCCTGGGGGGGCTGGGGTCAGCACTCCCAAGGACCATCGCCCCTGGGGCCCAGAGGGCCAGGTGCCACTGTCACTGTCACTGCTCGCAGGTCACCGCTGCACCTCTGCGATTCCCTAGCAGTTCCCACGGGGCACTGAAGGTAAACACGTTAACCTGACTTCAATCATGTCTTTTTAAACAAAGTGCACACTCTGTTCCTTCAGGGCTCAGCACCCGGAGACGACTCTCTGTCTGAGCATCTGTCCTGGGCAACGGACACAGAGCATGGGGGACAGAGGGGGCCGCACAGGGAATGAAGGGGAGCCCCGCTGCTGGCTCCCCAAACGCGAGCTGCTGGGCAGCCTGAACCTCCAGAGGTCCAGCCCCTGCAGGCGACACTCCCTCAGCACAAGGCTGGAATCTGACGGCCGGGCAGGTGGAGCAGAGCCTGCGCCCCAGGTCACCCTCGGATCCCGTCCTCCAGCCAGGGCCACGTCAAGGTACAGCCGGGAGGCAGGACCGGGGCCCATGGCCGGTAGGACCCCTGCCTGCCCCTTTGCCTCGGGCCTGGGTGGAGGAACAGGGGGAATGAGGTGGGGACCAGGTCCACTCACAGGTGGAGTGGGAAAGCCTCAGGCCACCTGGAGCTGTGGACCTCCCTCCTCCCTTCATTGCCCCACAGGGCTCTTTACAGGGGACCCACGTGGCCAGTACCCCCGCATGTCAGCCACTGCATTGGCGCATAACCAGCCCAGGCCAGACGACACAGAATTTAGCCAACAGAGGGCCCTGCTGGTGTTCTTACTTCTCTTATTGGGGGGGCAGGTGGGGACTCTCCCCTCCAGGCATGGGGCATGGGAGAGGACACCAGCCAGATCCCTGAGCTGGGTGACCTGCTGGCAGCACCCAGCGGGCAGCACCCTGGCCTTCCAGACGGTGCACTTTGGGGTGACAGGGCCGAAGTCAGTGAGAGGTAAATGACCACGTTTCCAGACGAGTGTTAAGCTGACTTTTTAAATTCAGGATAAGTGGCCAGTGCTGTGCTGTTCATCTCCAGGACAACACTCTGGGCCCCAGGCCCCACCCACCCCTCCGGAGGTCTCACTGGTCTCTCAAGTGCACGTGCCCACCCCCGGACCCCCGCTGAACTGCGCCCCACGTACAAGCAGCCGAGACCCGGTCCCAGGAAGGTCCTGTCTCCACATGAGCCTGACTGGCGGGGGCCAGTGTGAGCTGTGAACAGGCCTGGGGATGGGCTGGGATGGCCAGTCCCCTGGGTGCCCTCCAGGAGGTACAGGGACAGCTAACCCTGCAGAGGCTGCTCAGAGGAATGGAGGTGGCAGGAGCGTTGAGCCCTTGACCACAGCCCCAGGTCAAGGATCTCAGATGACCTCGGGGGGAAAAGAAACAACATGTCCATCGTGTCCATAAATTCTGGAACTGGCCAGGGACACCGGAAGGAGTTCCCAAGGAGGAACAGCAACCAACACTGGGAACCAAGATGGAACTGTGGGACCCGCCAGGCCCTCAGCTGCTGAAAACACAGAGGAGAAAAGAGTGTGGTGAACACAGGCCAGCCAGCTCCTCAGGGGCCCGAGCAGAGGGGGAGCCCAGCCAGGGTCAGTGCAGGAACTTGACCTAGTTAACCAATGACCTGCACATCTCACCCCCCAGCTGGTGAGGGCGACAGGCCAGCTCGGGCACCGGAGCTGGCACCTCCTCCCACCAGCACCAGGCGCTCGGGCGCCACGCTCCCCGCCCAGCGTCCGGAAGGCGGCACTGGGCACGCATCCTGGGGCTTCCGCCTCCACCACGAGCTCTAACGAACTCCCTCATGAGGTTTCTTGGAAATCAGTGGCTGTAATGTAATCACAGCTGCTGGGGCTCCGAACAAGCCGCTCAGTGTCTCCGTTCGGTTATAATTATTACGAAAGCCCAGTGAAGACATGGAGAGGAGGAACCGAAACCCTGAGGAATGCCCGAGGGCCCTGGGAGGGGAGCCCACACCGGGCTGCCATGCCCCTACCCACCACCCCACCCCTCCCAGGGCCAGGAGGCACCGTCCTTCCTGCAGGTCCCAGGGCTCCATCTACCTGGATGCACCTGGCCCAGGTAGGCAGGCAGTGCCAGGTGAGGGCAGGGCTAGGGTGACCACGGCTGCCCTGGGTACCTGCTGTCTTTGTCCTGCCCTAGCTCACCCAGGGCAGAACTCTGGAACCCCAAGAACGCCATCTGTTCTGTGACCCCATCCCTCCGGGTCATCTCCCTTCCACAAAGTGAGGATATCGGTCACTCTCCAAAGACCCTGGGTCCTGGCTGACCAGCCAGTGGCTCTGGGCCAGTTCGTGAAGCCAGACTGTGACCACCCAGGATGCCCAGCCCTAATCCTAACCGTACCCGTAAAGCACCAGCACGGCCCTCGGAATGACTAAACAAAACGGAGCCAAGGGGAGGCCCCCACTTGCCACCAGGCAGCACCTCCCTGCCTGTACCCCAATCCCACTCCCGGGCCCCCAGGTCCCCGTGGCCAGGCCAGCGGTGAAGCTACCCACTGCAGAGCCCTGGTCCCTGTCCTGTGCACCCTCAGCACCCACAGGGTGGGGCTGGCTGGCAGGCAGAACTGTCCCGCCGGGTGACCCCAACCCTGGTGTTCGCTCCCTTCCTTCTTCCCAAAGACACGCAGACCACCTTTCCCATGAGCATCTGGTTTTATGTCGCTAACTCTACCCTCAGGCATGGCCTCCATCCTGTCAGATCTCCAGGTGAGAGGAGTGATCGTGGCTGCTGACTGTTCTCAGACCCGAGTGCAGCAGGAACCTGACCGGACTGGTGCCCCCATTCCAATGGAGAGTCCAGGGTGGGCAGCAGTCCTCTGGCACCCAGATGCCCGGCTCCAAAGGAGAGGAGCCAGGACAGGAGGTCAGAGGGCCTGAGCCCCACCGGAGGTCAGGGGACATGGGACATCCCTTGCTGCTGCTCCTTCCAAGCCTGGGGGCGTGAGAGGGAGGAGGGGAGCATCACGGAGAAAGGGAAGGACAGGCGGACAATCTGGCCTTCACTCCTGTGGACGCAAAGAGGCCACACGCTAACCTGAGGAGCTCAGGGAGGCCTGCGGGGCAGCCTTGCAAACTCAGAGACCTACAGTAACCACAGAGAATGGTCTGAAATGAAAACTCTTTAACTAAAAAGCAATTTATGGTGGGTAGTCATGTCCTAGGCTCGTATCATCCCTGGCAAAGGTCCATCTTCACCTGAACTGAGACTGTCTATTATCTTTTTGCACCTACGATAACATATCGTGGGAATGTCAATTTCCCTTTTCCAGGACCCCTCAAGGCACCGGCACCGCTCTGCAGAGACCACACATCCCCTCACTGTTAATTGTTGACTGTTAACTAATCTGCACCCACCTGAGTAAAGTGTGTCCATCACTTTACTTTCTACCCAGTCCCAGCGCTTCCCTCACTTTGCTTTCTCCCGCCTCCCTCATCTATCACCCATGGATTTCATGTAACCCACCTGCGTCTCCTCTTTTGATTGTAATGCATAAAATAAGAGGCAAAACTGCCATCTCTGGAGCTTTATCTCACCCCGATGAGTTTCTGCTTCCTGGCAACTGTCGACAGTTTGGCTCAAATAAACTCACAAAGATTCTTCACAGGTCTGAATGTTTCTGACATTGACACCCCTGTACTGGGTTGAGTAGGGTTCCCCCAAATGCATGTCCACCTGGAACCTCAGAATACAACCTAATGTGAAACTAGGGTCTTTGCTGATGAAATCAGTCCAATTAAGATGAGGTTGTATTTGATTCAGGGTGACCTCTAAATCCAACAACTGGTGCCCTTCTGAGAGGAGACGGCCCTGTCACAGGCAGGATGTGGCCACGAGCTGCCACCAGGACCGGGAGAGCCAGCAGAGACCAAACCCCAGAGCTCCCGGGAGGGAGCGAGGCCCCTGACACTGACTTGGGACTTCGGACCTCAGGACCAGGAGAGCTTTTAGACCACCCAGCGTGTGGTACTTTTCCCAGCAGTCCCAGGAAGCACACAACCCCCACCCCACGGACACTGACCTGGACCTTGGTCCTGGCTCCATGGGAACAGGACCCGCTGGCTTCCAGCTGATCTGCTCAGACGTGGACAACATCCTTCCGCCAAGAAGAGGATGGTCCCGGAAGAGCTCCAGGTCAGGGGAGGAGACGTGGCGGATGGACCGGGGAGGCCTCCTCTCTACTGATCCCCTTCTCACATTCGTCATCAGCAGGAGGGGACACCAGGCTTGGGGACACCTCCTCACCTCCTACTTCATCCTCAGCACACGGCCCCAGAGCCCAGAGGAAGAGGGTGGGGGGGGCGGCAGTGCCAGCCTAGCACCCGGCTCAGAGCTTCTGGGCTCAGGACACTAAGGGACATGCGCCCACCAACTAGGACAAGACTGGTCCCTCCAGGAGCAGCTGGTTCGGATGAGTTCCCAACATCACTCGTTCCGGTCCCTAGTCACTCACGGCTCAACAGCTCCCCTGTTCCTGGGCCCAGATCTTTCCACGCACAACAGGTCCCATGTGGCCCACCCGCTCTCCCCACTCCACCCCACCCCTCTGTCCCACCCTGGTCCCTGCACACCCCTCGCCGGGACCACAGGCCCAGCTAGTAGGGGTTGTTTAGGAAACACAGGCATCAGACGGAGATTCTCGTTGAGTGACGAGACACAAAATCTGAACAGGACAGTCACACCGAGAGGCCCTGCTGTGCATGCCCAGGCAGCCTCGGACAGACCCAGGCGGGGCGGGGTGGGGTGGCATTCTGTAAAACGGTCCCAGGCTCTCAAGTCAAGGTCACAGGGGCCGCCAAGGAGAGACCACAGGACGGTCCAGACTGAAGTAGCGGAAGAGACATGAGACTTGAACCTGACTGGCTGTTGGGCACAACACCTGTGGCCTCCCAGCTGGGCCTGCCGGGGAGGCCAACCTTGCAGGACCCTGTGGCTGGAGCAAACTGTTACCGTGACTTCCCCCTGCAGAGGAGGGGGGCCTGATCCTGGGGAACCCCTGCTCCCCAGGGTCCATCCCAATCCCAGGCCAGATGTCTAAAAACCTTCAGCAGGGAGTCTCTGAGCGTGGCCGGAACCCTCCATGGACCTTCTGGGCTTGGGCAGCAGAAGTCGGTCCCGGGCTCCCCTGGGAGAAGCCCCACCCCTGCCAGGCAGCCCTGGAGGGGAGGAGAGAGGAGCAGCCAACACCCAGAGGCCCCCAAGCAGAGCTGGGGGCTGACCCCAAGGGTGCTGGCGCGGGGGGGCCTTCCATCTTCCTGGGTTATTAGGAATCTGAAGAGACCCATGGCCTGTATCCTGTCCCACCAGGCCCGGCCCCTGCTGACCTGCCCAGTCTCAAGCCCCCTGTGGTCACCTGCTCCTCACAGTCCCAGGCAAATGGCGCCCCCTCCCTCCAAGGTCTGGGCTTGTTTGAACCCCAAGAGTGGCACACCCCTTGCACCCCACTCTATAGCCTGGATGCTGTGGCCCATTCTGGGGACCCACCTCCTCCCGCTGGATGGAGCTCTGCTGTTTTCTCTTTGCCTGACTTGGTATTTCCCCAAATTTTAGGACCTTGCTTTTCTTCTGGGGGGTGGGGGGTAGGGATGGAAGACACATAGGAAGAAAGACCCAGGGGCCATGTGGCTAAGTCTCTGCTACAGTTTGGGGTCCAGTGTTGAGCCAGGCTCAGCCTCCAGGACTCCATGGTGACCAAACGCTTTTCCTCTCCAGGACCCCTCACACGCCACGGACAGGCCAACCACACTGGGTTACAACAATTACCACGAATCCTACGTCCTGTTCCCAAACGTACAAAACCACAGACTCTATCTCAGGAAGACCCTCCTCCACTGGTGGCCCCGTTTCCTGCCTTGCACCCCAGCTCTGTTCCTGACAGCAGAGCTCCGCCAGACCTCCCGGCCTGCAGGGGCCCTTCCCGCCCCACCGGGCTCCAGACCCTGGCTCTGTGGGCCGCGGCTGCTAGGTGGAGGACAGCGTGGCCGGCCGACAGGGTCCTCAGACCTGTCAAGGCCCCATCCAGTCCCAGCAGCGCCCAGAGCCATGTCCATCTCCTGTCTGAGCTGCCCGAGGAACAGGGCCCTTCCCTCCACCCAGCAGGGGGGCAGCGCCTGGCACCAGGCTCCCTCCTCCCTGGCCTTGCCATTCAGGTGACTTCAACGGGAAGCTCGGGTGTGTGGCACGGGGGATGGGCGGCGGCCGGCACTGGGATGCAGGTATCCTGGGACCCACTAGGCTCCTACGGTCACCAGATGGACACTGTTCTGAGAACCCACGAACGAGAACCCCTGAATGGACCCTGCTCTGTGGGGTCAGGAATAATTTTACCCCAAACTTCCTCTGTCCGATTTCTTCAGTACAGTGGGACAGAGAGAAGCTGGCAGGAATCTTAAAGCTGGCAGACTGCAGCCCCCTCTATGAGGACCAGCTGGGGGCTGCAGGGCACCACTCCCGGGAATGGGTAACAAAGCAGCCACCTTCAGACCCCAGCTCCCTGCCTCTCCCCAAGGGTGCTGATGAGGACAGGACAGCACCGCCTTCCCCTGGGGCTGCCCCAGCTCCTGGTAGCTGCAAAGCCAGGTGTTAAGTCAGTCAATAGGATCGATCGCCGCTGCACGGGAAGGCAGAGAGGCCGGCCTGTGACCTCAGACCCTTCCTCAGGGGCTGACAAGCATGCACCGGCCAGGCCCCAGCACCAGGCAGCACTCACTAACAAGCATCACGACCCGGCGGCAGGCCAGGAGGACTCAGTTCTCACTCTGCCCCAGAGCCTCCTCTCAGCCCACCCTGTTCTGATGGCCCTCGTGTCCCTCCTGAGTCCCCCTGCCACCGACAAGGGACAAGGCTGGTGTGGAGGGAGGGCACAGGCTAGGAGCACCGTCCTGAGTCACAGCCCGGGCCATCATCGGGCTGGTGGGCCCGGGACCAGCGGTGTTGCCCCCGCGGGGACCGCCCTGCGCCTCCCTCGCATCCTGGGAGAGGGTTTCTAGCAGGCAATTTGCATAATACTCTTTGCAAGTTAATATCAGCCTCTGATAATGATCTCGGCATAGCGTGGCGCTGAGGCGGCTGTTACAACACTAAGTAATCATATTTTAAATTATGTTTCCCTTTATAGAAAGGTGTTGCAAAAACACACAGACATGAAATCTGTCTGCTGCAGCCCCACTGCCAACCACCTGACCAGGTTCCCAGCACGACCATCGTGACTGCGGCATCAGGACCTGAGGCCACAGGAACCCTATGCCCCCCCGCCCCAGCCTCACCTGGGTCAGGGGACCCTTCCCAGCCAGGGCGCTGCCCAGGCCACAGTCAAGGGCAAGTTTGTGTAGAGTTCACGGGGCACCTACTGCCCACCGTGCCCCGGTCCCGACTGCCCTCCCTGGGAGTGGGCAAGAGGGGCTCCCCCACCCCAGCCCAGCATCATGCTGGAGACCCCAGGGCCATGAAGCCAGTCTTCCACGAGACACGGAGTCCTGAGCACTCAGGTCTTTATGCTCCAGCTCCACCAGAATTGCCACGATGCACCGAGGGCCTGGCCAGGGGCTCCTGTCTCCCCTCGCCCAGCGCCTGCGCTCAGCGCGCTCTCCCCAGGACGGTGAGCCCATCCTTGACTCTCACATCCACACTCGACTGGCCTGCGGCACCTGCGACAGCCCGGGAGACAACCCTGGCAGGTGACCCGGGGCCTGGCGCACGTCCACACCCCCCAGGTGTCTCCTGGGGCAACAGTGGGGGCAGGGCCCACATGGGCAGAGCACCGGGTACACTGGGAAGGGGAGGACCAGGCTGGAGCTGGAGGGGGCAGGGCCCACCACCTGGGAGCCCTCCCCAGGAATGGGACAGAGGAAGCCCAGCGCTCGCCTCTCCTTTCTCTAGAGTAGGAGCCAGGCCACCACCCAACCTCTATTTTCTTAAAAGCTTTTTTTTTTCTTTTTTATTAAAAAAAATCCAATTATAGCACAAATCCCTCAGCAGGGGTCAGTGTGGAATAAGAAAAGCCAAAGTTAATGGACGTGACACAGGCAAGATTAATGCCTAAAGGGCTCCAAAGTTGTATGATGCGGATTTCATTAACATTTTAATTGTAATGTATCTTTTTAATCTTCTCTCACCCTAATGGGTTTATATCCACACACAAAAAAGGGAAGAAAAACTGCTGACAACAACAAAAAGTATCAATAGACAAAATTTAACAAAGGCGCTTAGCAGTGCAACGGAAACCAAACGAGCAAAACTCTGTTAACATTGTGATTTTCTAACAGCGCCAGTCGAGTGCGGCAAAGGCAGGGGCTTCTGGCTCCTGGCACAGAGACAGGGACAGGCGAGGAGGGAGCCCAGGGGCGATGCTGAAGCCAGGGCGCCCCGAGGGCAGAGTGACTCAGGACCACTTTTCTGCTCTTGATGGGTGGAGGGAGGGCTCCCTCTAAAGACCCCAGCAACCCCCACCGCTCCCCACTGGCTGGGCTCCTTCAGAAAATACCAGCCACCGGGGAGGGAGTCCCCTGGTACCGCGGGGATGCGGAGGGAACACTTAGGGGTGGCTGCCATCATGAGGGGGGGCATTTTGTGGGGCAAGGGCTGGGGCTGGAGGCAAGAAGGCATCCTGTCCCTGAGGCCCACAGACAGCTCTGGGCCATGGCATTACTGCCTCTAATTTTCAAAGGTGTTATCTTTGGAAATACAATTAACCCTGACTACCAAGGGCCCAGATTTTTATTTTCAATCAACAAACACTCCTAGAGCACCAAGCCTGTGCCTGCTGTTGTGTCTGACCCTTTGCCCCAAATCCAGCTCCCTTCAGTACCACCCCCTCAGGTCCAGGCCGCCCTCAGGGACCCACTGGCTGGGCCTGGGACACAGCCCGAACCATTGCTCACCCCAGTGACTATATATGGACACTTTCAGGCCCCTTCGGTCCCCGCCCCCAGCCCTGCCTGCTTCCCAGGCACACTGGCAGGCGCTGGGCGGGGCCCAGGAGCTCCCAGCCCATCCATGGCCATGTGCCCTCCTGGATGCCAGGGCCCAGGGCTAAGGGGGAGGGGCAAGATTCCTTCAGAGATACCCGGAGCCAGCCTCTGCTCCCCCTGGGGCCAGAGAAGCCATCTCAGAGAAAAGTTTGCTTCCATTCTCCAGGGAGACAGAGAAGCAGCCTCCCCTTAAAGGAGCGTCTGTCGGTCTCTCACTGGCTCTAGCCCATTTCCTGGGAGGGGGCACCTTGAGAGGGTCCCCAGGCGAAGCCCATCCTGTACAGAGGTCAGGGCCAGGCCTGCTCACCATCAGCCTCCCAGCACCAAATAAGGAAGCTACTAAGTAGCATTACAATCAATGCACAGGGCAGGGCTCAGAGAGGGCGAGTTACCCACCCAAGCTCACACAGCCTTGGGCTGGATGTGATCTGGCAGAGGCTGGAGAGCCTGGACACAGGCCCAGCCAGCAGCAGCTGGGGGTGGGGCAGTACCCACAAAGCCCAGGTTCCCTCTCGGTTCCTCCACTCAGAGTGCTCCCAGGCTCAGCAGCCAGGGGTGCCGGATATTCTTGTTGTCACGGGTGCTGCCCCCACTCTAAGGATGCCAACCATAGGCCACCAGGGAGCTGTGCTCCAAGGTTCCTGTCCCAGACACTTCCTATACCTCTGTGGCTACCCCGCCCACCCAGCAGAGACCCTCACCCCCAGGGCACCAGCTTTCCAAACCTGAACTTGAAAAGCTAGAGTCCAGAGGAGGAAGCCCAGCTCCCAGCAAGTGAGCAGGTACAGGTGACAATGAGGGAACCCAGGCTGGCCCCCGGCATATCCTGCTAATGATCTCATCCAGGGCCAGGCCTGGTGAAAGCAAGAATTTGCTAACAGAGAAACAGAGGCCGCCAGGATCCGCCCTGCTCCTGCTCTGAGGTGAGCAGTGCCTCAGGCCAGTGTTTTCCCCAGTCGACACCCTGGGGTCCAAGGCTGGGGAGGGTGGGGAAGGGCATGACCTCCAGGCACACAGATCAGTGGCTCTGGAACAAAGAAAGTGAGAAGAAACCAGGAGGGGAGGGGGGAGCATGCATCTCCGGCTCTAACCCATGAGTTCCAGCCTCATCTGTAAGTACTGAGGTGAGGACCGAGGGGGTGCCCGGAAAATTGTGCCCTACAGGAGTGAGGTGCTCAGAGAGAGCCCCCGGAGAGGGCCCAGCTCAGGGACCCTGTGGGCAGGTGGCCCGGCTGGGGCAGTGAGAAGCCCAAGTGAGCCAGCCCTAAACAGGCCCTGATGACCCCTCACCAGCCCTCGGTCAGACAAGGCCCATCAGACTTTATACGCTCCCACTGTGGGGCAGGCTCTAGGCAGCCCCTGCTCACCAGGAGCAGCTCCAGGTCACCTCTCCCTGCCTTGGGAAACACCCCCCAATGGCACCAGACCACAGGGTTTTGCTTCCCTTCAAAGACCAGGCCTGGAAGCCAGCCTCAGGTTCCTTGGGACCACCCCACCGGCCATGGGAATGAGCCAGGCCAGCTAATATTTCCCAAGCATGCCCGTTACACTGGGGATGCACAGAGCCTGGTTCTCATGACATCATGACAAACATGCTGGAGAGTCTGGAGCGAGGGACCATGATCTGGGCTACAGTTCACGTGGGATCTGGATAGGCTGGGCAGACATTCACCACATTGGCCCCCACGCCACAAGGCACCTCCTCCCACCCCGACAGCCCAAGGGGCCACACAAACTAGGGAGGAACCAGGTGGAGCAGAGCCCAGGCGGGAGAGCACAGGGTGAGCTGAGGGGCAGACCGGGGTGGCTGCAGGGAGGTGTGGACAGGGCTTGCTGACAGGGTGGAGGAAACAAGGCCTCAGATGGCTGAGGTCTGACCCTGCTGGTGGCCCGGGAGGCCTGGGCTGCAAAGGCTGTGTCCAGAGGCCCTGGATCCTGGCTCTGCATTCTGGGAGCACAGGCCTCAGAGAAAAAGGTGCAGAGTGGAGCCGTGGGAGCATCCTTGAAAGGGTCAGGCCACAGTGCTTACCTCCTGTCCCGAGAGGGGTCTGGGCCCACCCCACACAAGCCTGCCAGTAGGACCCTAAGAGGCCCAAGAGTAACCCAGGCTGTGAAGGCCCTCTTACATGAACAACTTACGCTCACAGTTCGGTTGAGAAACAGAAGTTCAAAGGATTCTGTACAGTCACCCACAAGCCTTCCTCCCAGAGAGGCCCCTCCGAGCAAACGTCTATGGCCAAGAACCTGTGGGTACACCCCTGAAGACAAGCAGCAGCCCGGTGCTCCAGGTCACGGCGCAGCACTGTCCCCTAATAACACATCCTGCAGGTGACTGAGTCGCTCCGGAGTGGAGGGTGGACCGAGCACCACGGTCAGCTAGGTATCAGACACCACGTCCAGCACCGACCCACCCTGGGTGTGACCGCTGACAACAGATCTGTGCCCCTGAGCGATACCTTGTTCTACCCTGCTCCTTCCAGCCGGCTCACCCACACAGTGGGGGGCTAACCCTCAGGTCTCATCTTCTGTTTCCTTGGCTCAGGCTCCAGACAAGGTGCCACCCAACAGTGGACCCTCAGGTAAATGCCAACGGGCCTGGGGGCACCACAGAGCAGTTCAGTGCTTCACGGGAGGAGAGGTGGTTCGCTGGAAGCTGGGAGGAGTGGTAGCTGCCTGACCCTTGCTGCCAAGCCTCACTTCCTCATCTGTAAAATGGGGCCAGCAGTGGAAGCTGCCTCTCGCGGAGTCTTAGTAAGGCCAGGCACAGAGCATCACCTGTGCCGAGAACCACTGTGGCCTCTGGGGAAACCGAGGGGGGAGGGGAGGCCTGGGGAGAAACCCCTGCAGACCAGCCAGGCAGGCCCAGGCCCAGGCGGGCATGCAAACGGGGCGGGGGCCCTCAGGGTGCCCAGAAGGACCCCCTTTGCTGGATGGTGAGCTCTGAGCTGGAGGAAGGCAGGGAGCCTGCTGTCTCCTGCCCCCCACCACAGGATGGGCTCGGCCAGGAGGTGCAGCCGGAGGAGGCTCGGCTGGGTCCCAGAGGGTGCAAAGAAATACCCCAGGAAGGAGCCCAGTGCCCACGTGGGCAGGGCGTTCAGACGGGAGGCCAGCGGAGGGGGGTGGGGGGAAGCGGGGGAGGGGGAAGGGGGAGGGGGACAGGGGAGGGGAGGGGAGGGAAGGGAAGAGGGGGGAGGGGAGGGGGAGGGGAGGGGGAGGGGGTGGGGAGGACGGGAGGGGGAGGGGAGGGGGAGGGAAGGGGGAGGGGGAGGGAAGGGAGAGGGGGAGGGGGGGCAACCCCGGAGCCCAGCTCCCCGCGACCTCCGGCGGATCCACAGGCTCACGCGGCGCCAGGAGGGGGGCGCCCACCAGCCCCAGACGAAACTTCTCAGGAGCCGGCACTGAACCTGGAGCTGACCTCTGACCTCGTGACCCCCACACCAGTGGACAGGCTTGGGACCCTGCCCGGCCATGAGGCGTGAGCAGCAGGCTCGGACCTCACTTCCGAGCTCCCTGAGGGGGCCTGGACCCCAAGACCTCCCCACCGGGGCCCACTGAGGATGACGGGGGGGGGGCCCTCCGGCGCAGTGCCGCCCGCCCCCGGCCCTCTCCAGGTTGGGGGACCCCAGGGCCTCCCTCCCCCGATTGGGGTCCACCCGAGGGAACGGCGGGGGGCACAGTGATGCCCACGAAGGGGGCCCACCGGGGCCGGGAGGCCGGCGCCAGGCCAACCGACGCGCAGCCGCGGGGCCGGCTCGGACCCCAGCCGCCGGGGGCGGGGGGGGTCCCCTCAGCCCGGCCCGGGCCGAGCGCGCGGGCTCCGCGCCCCGGGGACGGGCTGGGCGCCGACTCGCGGCGGGGGGCGGGGGGTCCCGGGCGCGGCGGGAGCGGGGGCGGGGGCCGGGCCCGCGGGGCCGAGCTCGGGGTCGGGGCGCCTCCCGGGGCCCCGGCCGGGCGCGCGCGCGAACTCGGGCTGCGGGAGGCGCTGCGGGCGCGGGCGCCGAGTTCGGGGAGTTGCGGGCGCGGGCGTACCTGGGGCGCCGGGCGGCCTGGCTGCGGGGCGCGGGCAGGAAGTCCCGGCGTCCGCGCCGCTCACATGGACTTTCTCCGGCCTCGCCCAGCACCGGCCGCGCCGCGGGGCGGGGCGCGGGGGAGGCGCGGGGCCGGTTAAAGGGACAGCGCGCGCGCCGGGGCGCCGGGGCGCCGGGGCGCCGGGGTCCCCACGCGGGGTCCCGGGCTCGGCCACCCCCCCCCCAGCGCCGCCTTCCGAGCGCCGGGCCCTGGGCCGGCCGGACGCGGAGGGCAGGGGCGGGCGCTGACCGCACGCTCGGGCCCCCGGCCCCGCGCCCCCGGCCCCGCAGCCGGCCCTGGACCCCGCCCCGAGCAGCCCCCGGGACGCGGCGCCCCGCGGGCTCCGGCCGGGAAAGGGCGGCGGGCGCGTCTCGCGCGGGCCGGCACCGCGGGAGGGCCGCCTTCAGGCCCCGTGTGCTCCGGGCGCGGGCTCATTAGTCAGCGGGAGCAGCGTGAAAACCGCCCACACGCCCGAGGGGCCGCGGACCCCGCGCGCTAGGTCGCCTCCGCCCCACCCGGGGCCGGGGTCAGGACCGGCCGCAAAGCAGAGGTCCTCCCAGGGCCGAGGCCCCCTCACCCCACAAGGTCCTTGCAGGAAAATGGGGTTGGCACCGGACAGTGATCCCCAGCACGGGCCCTGAGAGGAGCGCATTAGGTGAAGGGCACGGTCCCGCCCGGCCACCCCCCAGACTACATTCCGGGCCCGTGGGGGTCGAGAGTTGGCCAAGGTCATTCCTAGGACAACTGTCAGTGGCTTGGTCCAGGTATTCCTGTCCCCAGGCTGCTGTGAGGTCCTTGACCTTGGTCGTAGACTGACCCCCAACCGCAACTTGAAACCTCAAGGACTCTATGGGCACCTCCTCCAGGACCCCACATACACCTGAACAGGTCCCAGGTCCACTGCCACTTCCAGGCCCTCAGGGCAGTCTGTCTTCTGGGGACACTGTCAGGTGGCTTGGCGTGTGCTCCCGGACCAGGGTGAGAGAAACAGGTCAGCTGCCCACCCAGTGGTGTGGCCTGCTCTGGGTGGGCAGTTGACAGGCGCCAGCAGAGGCTCTGGGCCAGCTGGGAGAGGGCTATGCCTGGGCCCCGCAGCCCCAAGGTTCCCGAAGCTCTTCAGTGCTGTTCGTGATTTCAGTGGCGCGAGCTCCCCCGGGCCCTGGGAAGTCAGCTTCCACACACGACATGTGTGAGCGGACAGATGCTGCCTGCTTCCAGCCACCGGCAGCCATCCACTCCCCAAGGCTCTCCCCGGCCAGGGCTGGGTCGCTGTGGCTGGGACCCACCCAGGGTCTGGAGGTGTGGCTGCCTCCCTAGCAGCTGGTGAGGACCGGGCGGGGAGGGGGGCTGTGCACTTGGGGTGATATCCCACATGTTTTTACACTCAGGTTGTCATCACTTTTATTTTCTAAATGTCAGTGGAGCTCTTTCTTCCTTAGTGAAGGACATTTGGAAAACATTAAAGTATTTAGAAGACAACAGATAACTGGAAACCTGCTCCTGGAGGATAGCAGGGTGAGTGCAGGTTCTGTGGGGCTGTGTACACATGCCCTGCAGCTGCACATTTTGTTTATTTATTGGTTAATTCTCACCTGAGGATATTTTTTCCATCAATTTTCGGAGAGAGTGCAAAGGAGGGTGGTGGGGGAGGGAGAGAGAAACATTGATGTGAGAGAGATACTATGACCAGGGCCAGGGATCAAACCTGCAATCCAGGTACATGCCCTTGACCAGGAATCGAACCTGAGACCCTTCGGTGCGTGGGCTGACACTCTAACCACTGAGCCACGCAGGCCAGGGCCACCTGCTCGTTAGGTGCTGACACTAAGTTCTGAGCCCCTGCTGCGTTCTGTGGGTGTTATCTAACGTAATCTTCACAACGATCTCTTTTAACCCCTGTTTTATGGATGTGGAAGACACAGCTTGGGCAGGAAATGCAGCCAGGTTGGGCTCACTCATGGCTCGGCGGGGGGTGGGTGGGGGGTGAAGAGAACTGGAACCCCAAAGGGTGGGGCTGAGGAGCTCCTTCCCTCATTTGACTGTGATTATTTAGACGGTGTGACGCGTCAGCCTGCTGCTGGCTGATATGCAGGCGCAGCCTGGTCCTGAGCTTTTGTGGCCCGAGGCTTGATTCTTCCCCCCTTTTATTTAGGAAGCTTCAGGCTGGGGGGAAGACACAGAAGTAAATCTGCATATGGATGAGCCACCAAGGCGGGGTCCTAGGGTGTGGGCCCTGGGCGCTCACTCCACTCTCCTGCTCCTGGCTCCGTGTAGTCCAGAGGCTCCCACCCTGTGGCCAGGGTTCTGTGTGGACCTCGGGTTCAGGGACCCTCGCACTGAATGCAAATGGGCGGGTCTGCATGCCGCCTGCATCAGTTCTGGGAAAAGGCTCACTTCCTGCATCCAAGGCTTATCCTGGGAAGGCCCAGGGCCCATCAAGAGTCACTCAGCCAGCTGCTGCCTCCACCTGTCCACCCGAGCGGTTGACGGTTGTCTTGAATGCGTCATGGCCACGCAGAGCCCCTCCCCGTGCCCCAGAACTGTCCTCCCACTGCAGAGGATGACAGCTGGTCCTGGAAGCCCCATCCCTCCAGTGTGCAAACCACCTGGGGCTTCTCCTTGTCATCTTTCACCCACCTTACAGCTCCCCCTTAAATCCCCGAGCTCATCACTGCTCCTAGCTCACTCCCTTCTCATGTTACTGCTGCAGCCCCTTAACTGGACCCTCCCCCACCTCTTTGGCCCAGTCTGTCTCCACAGGGCAACACCTAGGTGCTCCTGAACCTGGCAGAGTACAGCCTCCCCTGCTCAGATCCCTCCGTAGCCCCCACCCACACTCAAGCCTGCCGGGTCCCTGCTCAGCTTCCGCCACACTGGTTTCCCGTGGGTCCTCCAGCTGCTGGCACCCAGACCCTTTGCACCTGCTGTTCCCACCACCTGCACCTTCCTTCCCCAGTGCCACCCAGCCTACTGTTTCACTTCCTTGGAGTCTCTTTTCAGAAGTCCCACTGCGTCAGCTCTCCCTGACCCAACCCTGGCACTAATCCACTCTGCACCCACAGTCCCTTGGGGACAGGCTCCCTGATGGCCCAGGGCCCTATCCCTGGCCAGGGGGATGCCTGGCACAGCTGCAGAGTCTAAAGCCTGAGGGTGCTGTGGCCTCGCTGACAGGGCCCAGACCCCCTGCCTACCTGCCTGAGTTCTGGTGCCTCTTCCCTGTCCCCTGTCCAGGGGTCCTCTGAGAACAGGCTTCAGCACCATCGATGGCCGAGTGTGACAGTGGCAGTGGCCCCATGTCCTGTTGGCCGGTCCCGTTTGGGAGCTGGGAGCCCATGGCACCCCCTGACCAGGGGCTCTTCTCTCCAGGGGGAGTGAGCAGGTGGCTCTGCCTGCTTTGCTCCCCAAGTCAGCACAGAAGCAGGGAAACGCCTTTGGGGGTGTGGCCAACCTTTACACCAGGAGCCTCTTACTGCCTGAAGAGCACTTCACTGGGGCAAAAGGGACCTTCGGCTTCCACCCCCAGAAGCTGCCAGAGGGCTTCCTCCGCCTTTATGGGGAGGCCAGTGGGGGACTTTCCTGCTGGCCCCAGGAGCACAGTTAGTGAAGACCCAGCCCTGGCCTGGCAGCTGTTAAAAAGTGGTGAAGTCCAGGGCCCCCAGCTGGAGCTTGGATAGGCCACACCCCAGCAACCCTTGTTAGGGCCCTGCTGTGTGCCAACCAGGCAGAGCGAGGGGCTAGCAGCCAGGCCATCCCCTCTGGTCAGGGTTGGAGTAGACCCCCAGCCGCACCCTGGACTCTGGAACCCAAGCAGGGGTGGAAGTCAGGCCCTCTGTTTAGCAGGTGGGTTTTTGCCACCCCATCCCCAGCTCAGAGTTCGAGTTGAGGCCACCACCTCTTTTAACTAAAACATCCTGATCTGACCCTGCAGCCAACACTGGGCAGGCAGCACCTGCTGCCCAGTCTTCCCAGGACCCCAGGGTGGCACCTGCTGAACCTCTGAGGGGAGCTCTGGCTGGTCCCCTGGGACAAAGGAACCAGCTGCTCAGGCCTCTGGACACTGGGCAACAAAGCTCGGGACACCGGGCAGGGCCTCTCGCCACCCAGGGAGTGTCTGCAGACCAGGTGTCTGGGTGACTTGCCCCATGCCGTGTCGTGTGGACATTTCTGCCCCGGGGGGAAGGGCAGCTCAGACCCCAGGCTCCGCGGGTCCCAGTCCCCAGGAGCATCTCCGGGACTGGGGTCTGCATGCACCAGGAGCCCCCACCTGATGTTGCAGTGCAACTGGGCCCCATGGATTCAGGTGGGGTCTGCTCCTGGGAGGTAGACCAGGGGCATGGTGTCTTCAGGGTCTGCACAGTGATCATGGCTGTTAGCAAAGCCCTCCCCACTGGGCAGGACTGGGCTCACCCCCAGGTTGTGTTAGGTGGCTCGGCTGAGTGCCCTCGGTGTCCTCGGTCAGCCCACACCAGACGCTCACCCAGGTGGTGCCTTCTGGCCGATTGCTGCCCACGCACTGTAAGTCACCCTGTAGATCCGGGCCTCCTGTGGGGGAGGAGGTGAGTCGTTTGCTCTGCTCTCCTGGCCCCAGACCCCTCTGGATCTCATTCCCATGCCCCCGCTGGCCATCCCCGCGGCCACCCTGCCACCAGAATGTCTTGCAAAGGACCTGGTGCCTCTATGCAGCTGCCGGGGTGGGGGTGGGGGGGCATCACCAGATGTTAGCTTCAGTTCCACAGGCTGCAACACAAGGCCAGGAAGCAAGCACCCTGAGCACCTGCTTGGATACAGCTGGGGCCATGCCCTGCTGCTGGAACAGCTGACACCACTCACCCCCCCCCCCCCCCCGCCAGTCCCCCTCCCCCACCTCAACTGCCAGGAGCCCAGGGGTGTGTCTCAGGGTGCACAGACAATGAGGACTCATGTCACCATGCATTTAGTGCACCAGGGGAGGCAGGAGGAGGTGAGAGCCTAGGCCAGAAAGAACCCACTGGGAGAGTGGGGTGCTGAGGGAACAGGCCCCCCTGTGCCGATGGAGGAGCCTGCCTTGCCCTCACACACACACGCCGCCCACCCACAGGCTGCTCCTGGGGCAGGAGGCTCACCTGGCTCTGGAGGGTGTGAGCAGCTATAGACGCTGGAGCAGGGCCTCTGCTGACCACTCACAAAGCTGCCCCTCTCTAGTCCCCACGGGCAGGGCTTCCTGGGCCTTGACTCACAGCTGAGGGATGAACAGGCAGCTGGGTTTAATACCATTCTCCACACAACCCCTCGCTTTCAGAGCCTGGAGAGCATGTTCAGTTCCCGTTAACTCACTGTTAATTCATCCTAGAGACCAGAGCAGGAACACGTCCAGCTCTACCCCTACTCCGTACCCTTGATGAGGGCCTGTAACTGAGGCACAGACAGGTTTCAGAGAGCAGAGATCCCTAAACTCCCCGAGAGCCTGAGAGGTCAGTGCTGGGTCCCTGGGCAGCTGCAACAGCCCAGACCAGGACTCAGCGTTTCCAGCACTGGGCCCAGCCTGGGGACACCACCAGCACCTCTACCACAGGGGTGCAGAGGGAGCTGGCTGTGCAGGGCTGGGGCTGGGTGGGGGAGAGGCCTCCCACCGCCTTGGCTTACAACCAGCCCCTCCTGGGGGGGGTACTCTCTGGCTGGGGCCCTCAGCCATCAAGTTGCTGAAGGCTGCTTTGGCGAGGAGACCTGCTCACCTGGTCCCAGACTCCTCCCCAAAACCCCCTCCAGGGGTGGGGGCAGCCTCTGCTGTCACTGGACCACCTTGTCCAGCCTGAAGCATCTTGGAGCAGACCTGCCAGATGAGCTAGCCATCTGGGCACATGCTAGCTCCCGGGAATCCTGGCCCAGGCACCTGGGGTCAGGCTCTGCCTCTGGGAGCGGGTGCCTATCTGTACAAGCGTTTCATGTTCCCCACCCAGTCCTGGCCTTAGCCTGGCCTGAGTGTTGGATGAACTGGTGTGTGTGAGCCCCGCCTCTGCTCTGAGGCCCGAGGGGTCTGCGGTGCCCTGGGCCAGCTGAGGGCGGCCGCGAGGGAGGGGGGCGCGGGGGGGGGCACATCTTTGAGCTCCTGTCAGGCGTGTTTGGACCCTGTGCACAGAAGGAAACTGGGTGAGTATTTTGGTTCCTGAGCGAGAATCAGGGCAGCACGTCTGCCTGCGTGTGCCTCTGCAGTTTAAATCGGATCCTCCCATCTCCCGTTTTTGTCCTAAATTTCCCTCCAACATTTTGTGCAGCTGTTTGTGCAGCTGCTGCCTCCTCTTGACGAGGCTGAGGGTCGGGCGGCTGCAGTGGTCTCCTCCAGGGCATGCCAGGGAGGGCACAAGGCTTGGGGGCAGTCCCCGAGGCGGACGGGGCTGGGAGGGGCTTCAGCGACAGCAGCTGGAGACACCCCATGAGGCAGGTGGAAGGTCTGGGACCCAGGTCGGCCGGTGGGGCTACCTTTCCAGGATAGCTCTGTCAAAGGCAAGCACCCACTCCTGGGACATTTCTGGAGGGAGATGTCCTGCCTGGGAGACCCAGCTTACAGAGCATGGAGTGGCCCTGGATATGGTCATTCAGAAAGAGAGCTGGAGGGCCTACTGACAGGCCCTGGGGACACAAGGGACATGCTACTGTCTGAATGTGTGTCCCCCCAAATTCATATGCTAAATCCTGACCCCCAACGTGAAGGTGTTCGGAGGGGGGCCTTTGGGAGGTGACTAGGCCATGAGGGTGGAGCCCCCGTGAATGGGATTAGTGCCCAAATAACGAGGTTCCAGAGAGGCCAACTTCCATGAACCCGGACACCACCCTCACCAGACACCATATCAGCCTGTGCTGGGACCTTGGACTTGCAGTCTCCAGACTGAGAAGTAAATGGTTGTTCCTAAGCCCCCGTGTCATAGCCACCCGGACAGGGAGCGGGTTTGGCGCACTGGGGGCCTTTCTGCCCAGACCAGGGCATGCAGCCTTGGTCCTGGCCACCCACCCCACCTGGGGGAATGCTGGCCTCGGGGGCACTCTCCAGATCCCTGTCCACTCACGCTGGGAGTTCCGCTGGCCCTAGACTTCCTCTCCCTTATCTCACAGGAAGGGCTGGGCCTGGAGAGAAGCAGCAGGGTGGCCAGAACAAGGCCTTTCTCCATACGGATCAGCTCAGACACTGGCCATCTGACCCAAACGCGGGCAAGGCACACGAGGCAGCACCCTTGCCTCTCAGCACACAGGAATAATGGCTCCTGGGGTGACCCGAGCCCGTCGGTTCTCTCCAATAGCATCTAGAGGGCGTGCTGAGCGCAGAGGGTGTGGGGGGAGGCAGGACCCACCACCCTGCCCTGCCCGACTCTGGGAGCACAGGGCCAGGACTAGAACCTGAAGACAGTGGAAAACACACATGCACACACAGGCATGTACACACACACACAGGCGTGTACAGGCAGGCATGCACACACATGGTCACACGTGTACGCACCCCAGCTGCATGGCGGGAGGAGGGCGGGGGATCCTTGGACTGTGCCTCCGGCTGTGTCACAGCGGAGGAGCATGTTGAATGGAGGCAGCCAGGAACACAGAAGGATTTTCACAGGGCGATTTGAAAACATACGAATGATTCATGTCACCATTATGTCCATCTCAGGCTGTTTACATAACAGATTCACACTTCACACCCAGCTCTCAGGGGTTGGAGGTGGAAGGACACAGAGGCCACTTTGGTTCTGAAAAGCACACGACTCAGGTGGACAGCGGGCAGCAGCCCAGGCCTGTGGGAGCCCCCCACGCTGGGTCTCATGGGAGACATGGGGGGCAGGGTGTCGCTGGGTCCTGCGGTCAGAGCTGGGCCAGTGTGGGCAGCCAAGGCTGCAATGCAGCAGGAGCAGGGGCAGCTGCTGGTGCTGCTGGAAGGGGCTGGAAGACCACACACTCTGTCACACGCACATCGTGACAGGTCAGAGTGGCGGAAGGGCTCCTACCAGGGGTGCCCTGGGAGCAAGGCATGGGCGGTGACCAAATCCCAGGCTGTATACGGGGGGTGGGGGGGCAGGAGGATAGGCCCCACAGCCTTGCGCACCTGGCTGTGCCTGGCCCTGGGGCTCAGACCATCCATCTCCCTCTCTCCACCCCAGTGAGGGCGGGAGTCACCACCCCCTGCCTGTCTGAGGAAGTCGCACCCACTGCAGGAGAGCCCACTTCTTCTGGGTCTACCAGGAAGGAGCCTAGCCTCTGGGTTCCCAGGTGACGTCACCTGTTCCACCCAGCCCAGAGCCCAGCCCCCACAGTACAGGGGCCACGCCTCCTCCTAAGGCCACCAGCCTGTCCCCGGGCATCACAGCCAGGCTGACTGATGGATTTCTGCATAAACATTCACACGGCATCTCAGCCAGGACTAGTTGTTAGTAGTCTAGGGAAGCAAAGTGGACACTGTCCTCTCGGAAGGAGTGCGGCCAGCACACAGCTGATGGGCACATGGCCGTGGGCATTTCAAACCTGCCCTTCAGCGTCAGGGCTCTTGTCTGAGTCAGTCTCCAGGCTGACCGTGGGGCAAGGGGGGGCAGGACAAACTGTCGGGCCTGCACTTTCCTCCGCCCGTCTCCAGGTGTCTGTCCCACGCCCGTGGCCCTGTCTGCAGTGGGGGCACTGAGGAAGGGCCCCATCTCCAACTCACAAGGGCACTGGCCCTTTCCTGACCTGTGTCCACTGGGCCACCTGTCACTGTGGGATTCCCACCATAGTTAGGAGCAAACCCAACGCATGCTAGGCCCTTGGGTTCAGGCTCATGCCCTGCTCCCCCTGGCCAGGGGTGCTCACCTCAGCTGGCTGGTCTCCGCCCCTTTCAGCCTGTCCCTGCTGGGCTGCGAGTGACCAGGGTTGGATGGGCTGGGGGTAGAGAAACTGCCCCCACCTGGGCTTCTGGGGTACCGCATGGGGCCCGGTGGTGCATTGTTATCTCTGGACTTAGGATGCTCTTTTCTTCCTGGGGGGACAGGACAGCCGCTTACCCACCTGCCCTCCTGTAGGGCCACTTCTGCTGCAGCACGAATGAGACTGGGTCGGGGGGTGCCTGGCAGCCTGCCCCCAGCATCAGCCCGCCATCCCCGGCGCAGTGGGGGCCACACACTGAGGCCACAGCAACCTGCCAGAAGTCCCGTGTGACAGTTGCCAGCAGGCCTGGGCATGTTGCCCGCTGGGGCTGGGGGAGGGGCACGGCCAGGAGTGCTGAATCAGCAGCACCACATATCCCTGTGTGTCCCGGTCTCCTCCCAGGCAAGGATGCTGGTGAGGCAAGCGCTCCTCTTTGGGGAGCTGTGCCAGCTTGCTGGGGGCTCTGGAAGGCGGTGCCTGCAACCAGCGCCGCTGTGTGGATCCTGGTGCACAGCCAGCCAGCTCCTGGGGCAGGCGGGGCAGGGCTGTCCTGGAGGGGCTGGGGGCTAGAACAGACAGGGCCCTTCCAAACACCACCAAAAAGGGAGACAGAAAAGAGGCCTCTGCAGATGGGAGGAAGCACGGTCCCTGCCCAGGAAGTGCCGAGTCAGCACCAGCGCCTGCCATCCCCTCCCTCTCATCCAATCACAAGCTGGAAGCGACAGGACCTCTCAAGGTCAGGGAACATCAATACCCGTGGGCGGTGGCCCTGTCCTCTGCAGGAACACTGGGGTCTGGCCATCCTCCCGGGTGGGTGGGGGCTGTGTCCCTCCCCCAGGTTGTCCAGCAACTGCCATCACACAGGAGGTGGGGGGTCAGGGAGGTAGGGGATACAGGGGGGCTGCCACCCCTGCCAGGACCTGGACAGCACCCAGACTTTCTTAAATAAGCCTGTGGTTTCTAGATACTCCCGAAGCATCACCCCTTCCTGCCACTGCCCCCCCACCTGCTTATTCCCATCACCTGGCCTGGTGGCTGAGGCAGCTCTGGCTCTTTCTGCCCAATGCACCCCAGCACCTGGCCACAGGAAGCCCCCCACTCGGCTCCTCTGACCTTTGTTCTAAGGAGAACTGCTCCCTCCTCCCTCCCTTCTTTGCCCTAGGCCCTGACCTCTGACTTCCAGTCCTGACCACCTGATGCCCCCCAGTGCTCTCCTCCTGCCCAGCAATCCTCGCCTGCTTTCCCCAAACGTGACATCTCCATCCCTGGCCTCTCGCTGCCTCCTCAGGTGCCCCTCTGACTCCCACACCCTGCAGCTGACTCTTACAGCCGCTGCTCTCAGCTCTCCCTCCGGCTCTGCTCCTGGCCCACAGCCGGAAAACTCCTCTGGAGTCATTGTGCAGTTTGGCCCACGCCCGCCCACCTTCCACCCTCCAGGTTCAAAATGTGGCTTTGGTGCCTAGCTCCTGACCTCAAGTCGACAACAGCCCACTGCCACCATCCTCCAGGTGCTGCCACCACCTGGCGGCCTTGCCAACTCCAGGTCCTCGGCACTCCCTCTGTTACATTCCCCTGGCTTTCAGTCCCCATCGTCCCCCACCTGCGCGTCCTGGCCAGGGGTGGCCTTCCTCACCCCTCCAGGCCACTGGAGTCTGACCCGCCAGCTCTCCTGACCATTTCTCTACCTCAGTGGCAGCCTGGGCCATTTGGGGGGTGAGGAGGGAACAGCAGCTGAGGGCTGAGGCTTTGCAAGGATTAACTCTGTCCCCTGAACCAGCCCCCAGCCCCAGGAAGCCTCCAGAAGCCGGATCATGCAGGTAATTCCCAGGAGAAGTAAATCTGCTCTAAGGCATTTCAGCCGATGCCCAGTTCCCCTTCAGGCAAAGTCCCAGCTACAGCTGAGTGGCTGCTGCAGTTGGGATACTCCCCCCTCTGCCCCATAGCACCCGGAGGGCCCCAGGCCCTCCCTGGGTGGATCCTTAGCTGGTAACTAGAGCACTGTCTGGGGGACCGGGGCTCTGGGCAAGCCCTGCCTTCCCTGATTGGCCACTCAACAGTGACTGTCGCATAGGGGACCTCGGGTTAAACCAGCCCAGAGTACAGGAGTGGCCTGCAGCACACAAACCCCCACCCTTATAATCCAGCTGCTCGGTCCCAGTTCTGTCCGTTAAGGTGACCTTGAGCCAGGTGTGGCAAAATCCGTTCGGACTTCAGCTGCTTGGCCACAGCAGCTCCAGTTCCTGATCTCAGGGGCCCTGTGGGGCCAGTGCTCCCGCACTGGACAGCACTGGCCTAGAGAACTGGAGGAAGCTACTCCAACCCACTGAAAACAAAGCCAAACTGGTGGGGAGGCCTTGGTGTGGCGAGAGGACTAACCTGGCACAGAGCCGGCAGGGCCCTCACCACCACTCCAGGGAAGCAAGTGTGGCAGAGGGCTCTCCCATGGGTGCAATCCTGTGCCCACATCTGGGCTCCCTGGGCTCACCCAGGTGCCAGACCAGGCTGGTCTGGGAAGCAGCATCACCCAGCTCAGGTCGGCTTTGTGGAAGGAAGTTCACCTCTGCTGCTCTGGGCTGAGGCTTTTGTGAGGATTTCACCAGCTCTGCCATCAAAAGCTGGACCCAAAATGAGCTGTTTTCTAAAATGCTTAGTTTCTCAAAGGTCCAGAAACAGCAGACAGGCTGCTTGTAACAGCCCCATTCCCTCTCAAGGTCACTCTCTGGCCACTGGGGCTATTCTGAAGGACATCATCTCGTCATCGCATAGTCCCCTGCACAGAAGCCAGGGAAACCTTCACAAAATATTTTCTAAGGAATCATGTGTCTCTCATGTTTCAAACTGCTTTCTGGTTAAGTGAGAACTGTAACTCTGAAAAAGCCTCATAGACACAGGCAACTATGTGGGGACTACGAGAGGGAAACGGGGTGGGGCAAGTAAAGGAGGGTTAGGGGGATCGATGGTGACGGAAGACTTGACTTGGGGTGGTGAACACACTACACAATAGACAGATGACATATTCTAGAACTGTACACCTGAAACCTGTATAATTTTATTAACCAATGTCATCCCAATAAATTTTTAAAAAAATTGTGACTTTGGTTTCCTGCCTCTTTTCCCTGCACATGTGAGTTTCCCTAAAGTGAGAGCCCACTATAGGTCCAGATCTTCCCACTCCCCAGTCCATGAGGGCACCCCCATCTTACTCATCTGCTGGTGGAATCCTGCCCTGGTGACCCCGTCAGGCCCACTCGGGCAGCTGACAAATCTCAGTGCATCTCCAGCAAAGCTGCGGGGCAGGCTCCCATGGCAAAACCCCTGGCCAAGGTCAAAGGAGCCCCCTGCAGCCCATAACCCTTACCCCATTCCCAGCATTGCAAATGACTGCATAAAACATGCCCAATTTTACTTGGTTTTGGCTGTTAATATTCTTTAAAGAAATAAACTTTTTGAGCCCGCAATCACTCCGTCAACACATTAAAAAAATAAGTTTAATGCAGGTGGCTCTTTTCATAAAGAAGTTCACAGGCACTCAAGACCCCGAGCAGCTACATGTTGAGCGTGTCAACTCCCAGTACTGCCACGCAGACATTCCAGGCGACCCACGGCCAGACCCCCTCCCCGCCACCCCTAAGGTGTGGACTCCGTCCACCTCAGTCAGGAGGCTTCAAAGGGTCTGAGCCAGGTGAGTTAATTAACACAAAACAAAGCTTTTAGGAAACAGCATGATTTAGTGCAAAAGATTCTCTGTAGCGCTGAGGATTGGGGCTCCTCGGGTCAGCTCCTTGAGCACCTCCCTTCAAGGAGTCTTCCCATCAACCTGGGGCTGACAATCGTCCAGAGCTGGCTACAGACTGAAGGGCTCGGTTATAGCCAAGTGCTTTTTGCTTTCTCTACCTGATTTGGGTTTTCTTCCAGTGGCACACAACTGTCATGACAGTCCCCTTGGCCACTGGCCTGCGGCCAGGCAGGGTCAAAGGGGCAACTACCCACAACCAGAGGGTGTGGGGACAACTTGGGGCAAAGCAGCATTGGCCCCATGTCCTGTCCTGTCTCTGCCTGTTGTCTGAGCATAATTACTCAGAGCTCCCTCTCACTTGCAGAGGAGGCCCCTGGCGGCCATTAAATAACACGGCCACCCTGTCCCCCTGCTGCAGAAGGCCAGAGCAAGGGGTCTGGACAAGACGCTGGCCCTCTGGAATGTGTTCTCTGTGACCAATAGTCCCCCAGGACCACCGGCCCTTTGTTCTTTCCTGGCCACAGTCCCTGTCGACATTCACTTTTGCTTTTTACCCCCTAGCTGCTCTAATGGCCCCTGAGGCAGGAACAAAGGGACAACCAAGTCCCTGGCCTGGAGATCTAGTCCTGTGCCACGCCTTTGACTCTAAGAGGTGCTTTTAAACAAAGGGTGGGCCCATGTTTCATGTGCACAATCAGAGCGCCTCTCCAGACCTTCAACATCTGTTCCAGACACGTAAGTCTCAATTCTGGGTGTCCTCTCAAAGAGAAACTAAAAGCACCCCCAAAGCCAGAGAGAGATTGAGCTGCCTCCCCAGAAATCCACATGTGAAGAGGCTTGACATTCCCCACAGACCTGCCCAGGAGGAAGGAGGGTCTGCCCTGGGCCAGGCCCCTGATCTATGGCCCTGTCCAGGCCGTGACTCCCTGCTGGACTGTGCCTGCACAAACCAAGGTGACCCTGAAGACTGGCCCGGGACTCAAGACCCTAACACATCCCAGGGTGCCAGGCGGATGAAGGTCTGTGGGCTGTGCCAGACCGGGTGGCCCAGGGCAGAGTGGACAGCTTTGTGGCAGTGTGGTGAGTGGAGCCTGATGCTTCCCTAAGGCTGGGTCAGGGGCCAGGGGTGCGCAGCCAGGAGGAGCCCCCTCCAGATTTGCTCCTGGGCAACACATCCCTTGGGGGGACCCCCTACACCACGGGTGATGCCAGTGTCCTGGAGAACGGACAGGGACACAGAGGCTCTCCAAGTACTGACTGGACCGATGGCCAGCCCACGACAGGGCTGGAAAAGCATGGGCTGGAACCACAGGGCGATGGCCAAGGGGTGACCGCACCTGAACGCACACGCAGGGTGAGGAGAAAACCCCCAGGCTGGAGGGCGCGGCGACCCGTCGACGTCAGTCTCAGCCCCTCGCTCTCCCGGACAGGGACCTGGCTGTGGGATGGAGCGTGAAGGACAAGGCCCTGACCTACCCGCCAAGACGCCCGGCCGCCGGCATCGGCCCGCGGGTGGCAGCAACCGAGCCCGGCGCAGACCGGCGCTCACATGTCCACGAAGACCATGAAGCACCAGCCCAGGCCCCCGACCAGCAGCATGGTCACGTGGATGCCGTAGACCAGCAGCTCGTTGAGCAGGCGGAAGTCCACGCGCCGGCGGCCCAGCAGCAGCAGCAGCACCGACAGCTTGAGCTGGAAGCGCAGCAGCGCGCGCACGCCCAGGTACTGCAGGCAGAAGAGCGCGGCCAGCGCGCCCCACAGCGCGGCCGTGAACAGGCTGCAGCTGAAGTAGAGCAGGAAGCGGATGAAGCCGTAGAGCCAGCGCGCGCGCACGTACACGTCGAAGTTGTTGTACTTGGTGCGCGCCAGGCGCGAGGTGCGCGCGGGCCCGCAGGCCGCGTGCAGGCAGGTGGTGTGCGGGCCGTGGAAGGAGCGCACCCGCCGCGGGATGGGCATGACCGGCATCGGGGCCCGGGCGCTAGCTCGCGGCAGAGGCGGGGTCCGGGCGCTGGTCCGCGTCATGGGCGCCTCGGCCTGGGAGCCCGCCGCTGAGCCCCGGGGGAGGCCTGGGCCTGCAGGGGGACAAGCAGAGGAGCCGGGTCAGCCCCCCGCGCCGCGCGAAACCGAGCCCGGGATGGCGGGTCTGCCGCAGGCGCTAACGAGGGCACTTCAAAGAAACCAAAAGCGCTAATTCCGCCAGTGGCTGGGGAGCGGGCCGGGCCGGGGCCCCTGGACGCAGCCAGGCTGGAACCGAGGGGGCCGGCAGGGGCCCTGCTCACCTCGCCCTCCGCGGGCCTGGCCGGGCCGCGTCACTGCGCTCACCCCTCGCTTTTATCTGAGCCCCTCTATGCAGGGCCTCTAAAAGTCCCTCGATGGCACCCACGGCAGGGCCAGGGCGGGTGCCCACGGGGACCACACGGAGTCCACTTCAGCAACTCGACACCCTGAGCTCTGCGAAACGGGACGCCCCGGCGCTGGCTCTAGGGTGCGGCGGGGGGCGGGCGCCACCGCCGCGGGCCCCGCGCTCGGCTGGGCGGAGGACCGCGGCGGCAGGTGGGTCACGGCGGGGCCGGGCCTGCGGGCCGGCGCCAGCGGAGCAGCAGCAGCGAGGGCTGCCTGGGGTCGCGGAGGCACAAAGGGCCGGAGGGCGGAGGGTGTGCCCGGCGCTCGGCGCCTGCCTCCCGTCAGCGGGTGTCGGCCGCAGCCCTGCCGCGGGGACCTCCCAGGCTCCCTCTCCAGCCGCGGTCGCGGCAAATGGCCGCCCGAGTGCTGGTCCGGCCAGAGGCGGAGGAGGGGGAGGCCGGCGTCCACCCCTCCCTCGCCCACAGGCCCAGCCCTTCCCGGGGTTTGGCCAGAACCGGGTCTAACGGCGGCCGCCTGTCCTCAGCTGCTCCGCCCGGCCTCGGCCCAGCTCCGTCTGGAGGGTCACTCGCGGCCGCGCCTCACTCCCTCCACGCTGCGGACGCGGCCAACCTCCGGTCACCGCCTGGCCCCGGGCAAAGCGGCTCCTGGTGCCCGAACACGTCCGCGCCACGGGCCCGGAGGTCGGCAGGCGGCGGAGGCCCGCGCCCGACCCGGAGCGGCTCCATCTCGCGACCGCCCCGGGCCCCGGGCCCCGGCCCCATCTCGCCGGGGAGCTCAGCCGGCCGGTGGCACCGAGTCTCGGAGCAACAGGCCCCGGCTCCAGGCGGCTCTGCCCTCTTGCCTCCGGGGGCACCGGCGGCCGCGAGGGCAGGACCGACCGGCCGGGCACCCCGGGAGCCGCCCGCGCGTTGCCCTGGAGACGCCCGGGACACCCCCGCCCGCTCGCTCACCGGGTGCCCTCTCCGCGCCCGCGTCCCGGCCTGCGGGCCCCCCTGTCCCTCGGGGCTCCAGGAGCAGGGCGGCCGCATGGTGCCCACGGCGCGGTGGCTGCGGGGCCGGGGGCCTCACGCGTCCCCACCCGCCCCGAAGGGCCAGGGGCTCCCGCGCCCGACGGCCGGCGGCGCTTGGCCCCGCGTGGGAGCCGTAGCGCCGTCCTCCGCGGCCGCCGTAGGACTTGCCTCGACCTCCGCCCACTCCGGCTCCGAGAGCGCCTCCCTCCCCCCAGTTCGGGGTCGACTCTGAGCGCCCGAAACTCGACGCTTGCCCAGGGCGTGCGTGCGTGCGTGCGTGCGTGCGTGCGTGCGCGCGCCCCACGACGTTACCATTGACGACACCGCTCCGCGAGCGCCGCTGGCGCCTGGGCCGGTGCTGCGCGAGCGCAGATAGTGGGTCTGTGGGTGCCGTCCCCCGGCAGCTCCTCCGCGCACGCGCCGCTGCTACCCAAGCGGTTGGCAGTGCGCAGGCGCGCGCCCCCGTGGGCGGGGCGGAGGGTGGCGCGGCTCCGCCCGCACCTGGAGGGGGCGGGGTCCGCGGGGCGCGAGGACCGGGCCCCAGGCCGGAGCCGGAGGCGGGTAGGAGGGGCGGGAGGGCGGACACCCGCGCGCTCCGGAGTCGCCCTCTCCCAGGAGCATGAGGGTCTTGATGCCGACGTTTTAAAAGTATTTTAATCCCACGAGGTGTCGGGGAGGGAGGCGCTTCTCCTTGGATGTAGCCAGCACGGGGCCTTCGCCTGAATTCCGCCCAGTTCAGAGGCTGCAAGTTGCACCCAGGAGGAAGCGGCTGTCCGTCCCCACCCGCAGCAGCCAAGTGCCCGCTTGTCACCTAGTTGAGTCCGGACCCCAACCCGCTCACGCCCAGTCCCTGCCTGTAGGAAGGACCCAGTATTGTTGGCGCGAGTGGTCCTGACCCTTCAGCTCCCGCCGTGCTGGTGAGCGGGGTGTGGCGGGGTCAGACGGAGGGGGGGGGGCGAGGAGGCCCGAGGCCCCGAGTTTTGACAAGTTTCCAGAGCAGCTGTGAAGCAGCGAGAGGAGGGGGGTGTACTGAGGAGCGTTTCTTACGGCGCATCGTCTCCGCACTGGCCCCCTGCTCCGCCCCCCACCTGCCAGTGTTGGTTTTCCTCTCCGGCGCCCGCCCAGCTCTCCCCCCTAGGGATGCCCCAGGACCCCCCTCAGCTCTGGAGGAAGCCCCATGGCTCTAGTTCATGACATGCCCCAGCATACTTGCTTTTACTGCCCCTCTATCACTTCACCACCTGCCGAGCTCCTACTCAACCTTCAAAACCTGGATCAAATGTCCCCTTTTCTGGGAAACCGCCTCCAACCGGGTGCGACCCCTTCCCTGGCCCTCGGAGGGGGATTCTAACTGTGAACCCTACCCTTTCTCCACCCCCAAAGCTGCAGAGTCCCTTATGGACCCGTCTCTCCCGCCAGCTCAGTTTTCTTACCACGGCAAGACGTATTTCTACCTCGCCACCCCGTCCACACGTCCCCGTGTTTAAACAGCTCCGGAAGCTTCACAAAACAATACTTCTGACCACACACTGCAGAGGCGCCGTGACCGGGCTGAGTCCTCCGGGCGAGCTCAGTGGCAGGGCTGGGGCTCCCACCTGCTCTCCCCGTCCCCCCTCCCCTGCCCCGGGTCAGCCCCAGGCCCGCCGGGGTCTCCCCGAGAGGCCGACCTGCGGGCGGTGGTCTGGCGCCACCTGCTGGGGCGGTGCAGGCAGTGCCGCAGCGCTGGCCGCCGGGAACCCGGGAGGACCGCGGGGGGCTCGGGGTTCAGGGGTGAAGTAGCGCGCCCGGGGCAAAATCCCACCGCTCCCCAGTGGTCTGTGGATGCTTTCGAGCTGCCAGGGCTGAGCTGAGTCGCCCCCAAAACAGAGACCCACTGGCCCGCAGGTCCAGAAACCTCTACTCTGACCTTTCAGGGGAGTTTGGCCTTAAAGGCGCGTTTCCTCGCTGTGTCCAGCGCCCCAGCTCCCTCCACTTGGGGCGCAGAGGCGCTGTCTCATCAACGGCGCTGCGGTCCCCAAAGGGTCTCGGTTGGGTTCCTGGTCAAGGGCATGTGCCGGGGGTGCAGGCTCAATCCCTGCCTCCAGTGGGGACTCACGCAGGAGGCAGCCAACTGATGCGTCTCTCACACGATGTGCCCTCCGCCCCCGCCTTCCACGCTCTAAAATTCAGTGGAAAAAGTATTCTCGGGTCAGGATTAACAACAATGGAGGCCTGGGCTCTGGAGAGCAGCAGGCCTCCGCCTGGCATCGCCCAGTGACATCCGTGGCACTCAGCCTGTGCACAGGGCAGGACACAGGGCCCTGGGGGAGGGACCTGGGTCAGTGGGCTCTGAGAGTGACGCTGGGACTGTCCAGGGCATCTGGATTATAGCTCAGTTTACAGATTTGCCTCATTTTGGAAGCGTGCCCCTCACCAGCCCCTGAGCTACAGGAGGTGAGCTCTGGGTTGAGTAAACTGCTTAACTTCCCAAGTGGGCAGCCTTCTCTGTGAGCTGGACAGCACCTGGCCCCACCTTGCACAGTGACAAGGAGGAGGCCACACAGCCCATCTTCTTGGTGGCTCTGACCTCCTCTTGGGCAGCAGGCCCTTGGCCATTCAATGGATGTGTCCTCCTAAAACCCAGACCCAGCCTTCAAGGTTAGCACTCACCTAGGTCTGGTCCCTTTCAGCTACCCAGGTGCCCAGGTCTGTTTCCCCCTGTGCTAATTTCACAGAAGACACAACCCATCCTCCTGGTGACTGAGCCAGCAGTGCTGACAGGAGGGAAGATCTGTGGCCAAGCTGTCATCACCCGGCATGGGCGATCTGTCTGGCTCCAGGAACCTGGCCAGGCGGATGTATTTTACTGCATGCTCGGAAGACAAACATATACATTTATATGTCACTTGTTGCAATATAAATGCAAACCTGTACCTCTTTCAAAACTTTTAATGAATTGTATACATTGGGGAAGATTTAAAGGGTAAACACAATGGCTCACAATGTTACTTTTAACATATTTGTCCCTTTGACAACAGCACCAAAAAAAAAAAAAAATCTGGAAGACGTTACACTCAGAAATAAATTATATATAGATGCATCTTAAAAGAGGTTTATTTTGGTCGTTAATGGTTGATCGGCCCCCAGCGCAGGATTTAAAGTTAAATTATGCAAAATCAAAAACCAACCTTATAATACTTAATCAAACATGCATAAAACTGTCAGGGCCAAATTCTCTCAATTAACTTGCTTCAGACCGTGATTGCATCCGCTAATTTAATCAGCCTGGAATGATCTGGAGGCAGGAAATGATAGATGGATAGATGGCCAGGAGGGCACACCCCACAGGCAGCAGGGGAAGAGCACCCCCAACCCCAACCCCGGGAAGGGTGGGGCAGGACCTTGGAGGTCGCAGGTGGGGGCCCACATTTTCCTAGTGCGCAGCTATTGCCCTTCCGTCTCATGTAGGTGGCACCTATCAGCCAGGCACATGGTTCACATCCATGTAGCCTGCTGTCCTGGGAACACTCAGACTTCACATGTGTCACCTGGATGAGCCAGGTCTGGAATCACCACCTAGAACCAATCCCGCTCTGGTTTGTTGGGCTCCAGAAGCCCTGGTGCTCACATTAGCTGTAGCTCTGGCTCCCTCCACCTTTTCCAGAAAAATTAGAACAGAAATGTGCCCAGGATAGTTCCGTTCTCACCAACATCTCCCCTCAGAGCTCCGCAGTGCCTACCCGGGATTCTTGATTAAATGAGTGTTTTGACTTAAGCTGCATTTTGTCGTCTTTGGGATGGGGTGGTCACAGGCAGGTTAGGGATGAACCTGTGCCCAGCACCTAGGCCTGTGGGGAGAGGAGGTCCCTGTGGTGGGGACCCGGGCATTGTGTTTCCTGTCTGACTCAGGCTGTAACTGGCTGAAGACCCGAGCAGATCACGGATGCCCCGAGACCCACACAAGAGTTTGTGCTTTAAGGGCCCCTCTTTACCCGTCCCCACATTTTGGCAGCCATTGGCACACACTCTGCCTCCCCTGCATCCCTTGCACTCTGTGGGATGGCCTGGAGGGCAGGCAGGCTCTGCCCTAGGACCCCGGACAGCAAGGCAGCGGCCAGGTGAAGTGCTTTCATTTATTTAATTGTTGAGACAGGCACCACACTGCACACCAGGTTCACATTGACTCATATAACGAACATTTCCCGCCAGCAGCCACTCTTCATGTATCTGTGGTTTAGGGCCACGTGCATCCAGTGTCCGATGTTCTGTCACCCTATCCTCCCTCTCCGGCTGGACACATGTTGGTGCCAGTTTCTGTTCTTATAAATTACGGCGTGTGCACCCACAGTCCGTGTCTCTGTGGATGGATGGCCAACATGGGCTAGCTTTTTCGTTCTCCTGACACCGGCTGTGGCAAGCCCCCTGCTGCCCCTGTGCAGCAAACTGAGGGGTGAGGGGCCAGGCTGGGTGCTCCCTGCCTGAAGTTCTGCCGCCGCGACCCTCACTTGCTGTCCCTTGGACAGACATCATCTCCTGAGAGCCAGCCAAAAGAATCATGCCTCCTGTCATTTCCAAAACAAGCCACAAAGAGCACCCGGGCCTTGGGGAAAGAGAGCCCCCGTCATCGCCGGTGAGGGGTGGGTTCCACAGACACCCACTGAGGTCTGTGGTGGTGTGACACTCATTCTGGGGGCTCAAGGGCATGTCTGGAAGGAAAGGCCTGAGGCCACCCGGGCAGATGCTGTGCACAGAGGGTGATGGTCTGTGACGGCCGAAGGGCGCCACTTACTTGAAACTCCTCACCCAGGGGCAGGATGGCCCCAGCCAGCAAATGCACCGAAGCCCACTCAGTAAAAGAGCAGCCTGCTCCTAGAGTGTTGGTCCAGAGGTGCCCAGTTATTTAAAACAAAGTAAAAGGTGGTAAACCTGGAAAGCATCATGCTCAGATGAGCCAGACAGAAGAAGGCCAATCCTGCAGGATCCCACTCATTTGAGGTCAGGGACTGGGGGAGGGGAGGGGTGGGATGTGAGTGTTTAATGGGGGCAGAGTTCCAGTTTGGGAAGATGGAAAGCCCTAGAGATGATGGTGGTGGTGGCTGTACACAGTGTGACTGTACCTAACGCCACCGAGCTGTGTACTCAGAAACTTCCTGAAAGCGCCCTGAGGTGACCTCTAAAAATAGCTCCATATTCACTTGATCCAGAACCCCCCCCCCCCCCCATCATGCAAAGCAGCAGGCTCAAATCTTTGAGTTCACCTTAAGGACGCTCATCAAACTGCCCAGGCCGTCAAGGGTATGCACGTCCAAAAGCCACCAAGTATCTGAAGGATGTCACTTTACAGAAACAATGTGTGACATTGTCATTACAATGGTGCAGTGGGTAGGTGTGCCTGGGGTCCGTGGCCCAAAAAGAATGCTGAATTTTTGCTGCACATGCCTAAAAACTCGGGGAGTAATGCTGAACTAACGGGTTTACCCGTAGACGCTCTGGTCGCTGAGCACGTCCAGGTGAACACAGCTCTCAGGTGTGCTGAGATGCCATTCGGGCAGGCGGAAGGCCTCCTCCCTTCCACCCCTCCTGTCCTTGGTCTCTGCGTGGAGCGGCCAGGATGCCTCGGCCGCATGGAGCCTGCCCTGAAGGCTGCCCAGAGCCGGCTCCTCCACGCGGACCCTGGTGGTGGGCTGGCGGGCTCGCGGCACGCGTGGTGCGGGTCTGCCGGGGCCTCCCGCAGCCCTGCCCGCCCAGCCGGGGAGTGGAGAGCCTGCCCCTCACAGGCCACATCTCGGTCAGGGTCTCTCGATTCCAGGGGATACTCACAGCACGGGGGGCTCACTCAGGGCTGCCCGCTCCACGAACCGGAGACCAAGGGGCCCGGACCCAGCACCCACTCACATGCGGCAGAAGACGAAGTAGTGCCTGGCAGCGGTCCTCCCGCGGCCGTGGGCGGTGGGCGGAGTCAGCGCCGGCAGGGGCGCATCTTTCCGGGGCAGGTGCGCATCCTTCCGGGGCACGTGAGCATCTTACCGCCAGGTGCGCATCTTTCCGGGGCAGGTGCGCATCTTACCCGGGAGCCGGGGCGCAGCTTGGCGCCTGCGCAGTGTGGCGGGAGCGCTCCCCCAGCGACCACCGCCGCCCTGGGTGACGCGGCCGCCGCGCAGGAGGACCCGCCGAGGGCGGAGGTGGGCGCCAAGACCAGCCAGGGTCCCCGCGCCCCCCGCGCCCCCGCTGGGCCTGGCTGTGCGCGCGGCGGCCGGCAGGGGGCGCCCAGGCTCGGGCCGCAGCGCTCCCCCCCCCCCCCCGAGACCGCGCGGAGGCGGGGCGGCTCAGCACCCCGGGCACCCCCGCTCCCCTCTCTCCCGGGGGCCCACGGGCAGGCCGCTCCCTTTCCCTGTGCCAGTTTCCTCCTGGCTCAGGGACGTCAGCAAGACTGGGGGGTGCGCCGCTGCGGGTTGGGGTGCCACTGCTCCGGGAGCGCAGGCTCCCTTGGAGCACCTCGGGTTCCCATTTTGATTCCAGGAGGGACCTGCACCCCCTTGCGCATAGGGCCCCTCCAGCACAGATATGGGGGAGCGTGGGCAACACCACGGAGGGTTGCGCTCCCCGCCCGCCCACTCCCGGGGGCCCAGGAGCTCACCAGGCAGGCCCTGTCCCCGGAGACCCGCGTCCACCTCTCGCGTGGGCTCGGAGCCCCGGCGTGCGGGGCGCGGAGGGTGTCGTCGGGGCTCGAGCAGCTCCCTCCGCCGGCGCTAGGGGGCGGCCGCGCCCTTTCCCGGCTCCGCAGGGGCGGGCGCGGGGGCGGCGGGACTGCAGCTGCCCCAGCTGAGACCCCACTCGCGGAAATAAGGGCGCCGTCGGGGGCGTGGGGAGGGACGGCGGGCTCTCTGCAGGAACTGGGGGGTCACCCCGCCACGGCTGCAGAAGGTTCATCCAACCGACGCGGGACGGAGCTGGAGGCCCTGCGGCCGGGTCCCCGCGGGCTGCTCGCCGTCCTGGGCGCAGTCTCGGCCCCATGACTCGTTCAGAGACTGAATCTGAACAACCGAAAGGGCCAGCGGCGAAAGGGCAGGCCTGAGGGCCGGGTGCGCGGCCTCCGGAGCGGGGGTCTGCCGGGCGGTCGGAGCCCCGAGCAGAGAGCAGGTGGCGGGGTGACGCTCATAGGTCAGGAGGCGCCCGGGATGCCCCTGCCCCGTGCCTCGCTTGCTGCTGTACCCCACATTCTTGGTGGCCAGTAACCATCCGTGGGATGAGCGAATGCATGAACGAAGGAATTTCCCTTTAGGAGAGCCAGCCCCACCCAGGGTTATTTATCTGCAGACACTGTCCCAGGCGGACTGAGCTCTGCAAGAGCTCCCCTTCCACCAGCCACCAAGCACTCACCCACCTTGAGCCAGCTCCAGGTAACAGCCGGGGTGTGTCACCTCTGGGGGGGTCCACACTGCATTAGCATTGCAGCAGGGCCCCGCAACTGTTGATATCAGCACTTCAGGGTTATTTATGAATTCATCTATTTGCTGGGACAAGCCTCTCTGCATTCGGTTGCCATGGTTTCCTTAAAGCCGGTATCATTAATTCTGCATGTTATGAAATAAATATAGATCAGACAATCACAGCAAAGGTTCTTTTCTATTATGCTGCTTGGTTCTCAGCGCCCAGGTAGGACGCTTCCAGCACAGCATCACGTGGACACACATTCATCAGATTCTGGGGCTACAGATTGGTGGGGTGCGGGGGCTGCTCATAAGCCTGAGAATGGGGAAGGGACCAGTGAGCAGAGCTGCAAGGGACAGGTGAGGCCTGCAGGACCCAAGGGGCCTCAGCAGCTGCTGAAGGGATCCCCACAGCTGGATGGACAGAGCCAGCAGTGAGGGAGCTGGGTTTCTTATGGGTGCTCCAGCTGGAGTTGTGAGCACAGTGAGCTGGAATCACCCGACCTGCTGGGTAGTTCTGCACGGTCCTGCCCAGTTGGTGGTGCAGGGGTGAGGGGCAGCTTGCTGCCCTGGGGCCACCTGAGGCCACGGATCCTACTGAGTCTGCCCAAGCAGTAGTGACAATTTGTGGGAGAGGCACAAGTGTCCTGATGTCTGAGGGTTTGGGGTCCATCCATTTCCTGCCAGGGCCTGCAGGGAGCTCTGGGCAGAGCTCAGAGGTCGGGCTAGATGCAAAGCCTGAGCTGAGCACCCTGAGGCTGCCACTGTAGCTAAGGTGCCAATGGCACCCCTGGAGACAGGGCCACTGGCTGCCCCAGGCGAAGGAGAGGGGAGGCCCTGGCAGCAACCTGCTGGGTCGCTGGCTCTGGGCCCTCGGACCCTTTGTCAGATGGCTGGGCTGGAAATTGCTGACCCTCTGCAGGGCTTGGGGCTTTGGAGCAAGGATACCTGTGCAGTGCCCAGCTGCCCAGTGACACCTGTCACACCTGCCACCAACCCTTGGATGTGGGAACCATCGATCCCCTCCCCCCAGAGCCACCGTGGTCTCCTTGGAGGCTCCCATCCCCTCAGGACCTGATCAGGGCATTGACAGAGCCACGCTCGCCATTTAATTAAGCCTAGTTTAATTAAAACCTGGGGTTCTTCATTAGACTCGGTAATTGATTTAATTTTCTGTGGAATTCAAGTGCCAAACACCACTATCCAGTGAACTCCCAAATTCTGGGGGATGGAGACAGATGCACAGAAATCACAAGCTTCTGGGGTTGGGGAAGTGTACTCTCACAGCTCTGGAGACAGGGGCCCCCACAGCTGCCCTGCCCCATCGCTGTCCCACCCCACAGCTGCCCCACTCCCATCACTGTCCTATGATGCTTTGAATGCCCCCTGCTGGGATCTCTTCAGAGAGCAGAGTGCCGGGCAGTGGCTGCCCTGGGGCTTGATGGCCACAGGAAGCAGGGGACACAAGAAAAATGGCCAGGTGTTTGCAGGTTGAAACCCTGCACTTGTCATTTCGAGAATGGCATCACCCTGGGAAGGGGTCTCTGCCTCGAGGTCACCTGTGAGATTAAGGGTCCAGGACAGCGGAGGAGCCGTGGTCCTCCAGCACTAAGAGCCTCAGAAGGATGGACAGCCTCCTGCCCAATATGCAGTGGAGACCTTTGACTCTCTCCTCCCAGGGCTGAGAACACCTGTAGAGGTAACGTCTCCTCTCTAATCAGGGTAAATCCTGCAACCAAAAAAACAAAAAACACAAAACCCAGAGGCTGGGCTGGGAAAGTCTGGGGGTTCCTGCAACACTGAGCTGGCCTCACTCCTGGCGCCCTCCCTACAGTGGAAGACACAGCAGCTTCGTCCACAATGGACGGTGGACAAATAGCAGACCTGGTCCATGCCTGCAGTGGACCAGTATCTAAGAGTCAGAAGGAACAAAGCTCCACAACACAGACGACCATAGAAAATGTGGGGCCCAGTGAGGGGAGCCAGACACAGGTGTCTGAGTCCACTGACACAAGGCCCAGAACAGGCAGATCCGTGGACACAGAACTCGGGTCAGGGTGTTGGGGTTGGGGGAGGGGAGGTGCTGGAGTGTCAGGGGAGAGCTAATGGGTACAAGGCTTCTCATATTTTAAATTCTGGTAGAAATATACACATAATATGACACTGACTGTCTCCACCAGGTCTGAGTGCACAGCTCACTGGCATTAGGCACATTCACACTGTTGGGCAGCCACCACCACCATCTCCAGGACTTTCCATCTTCCCAACTGACGCTCTGTCCCCATTAAACCCTCACTCCCACCCCGCCCCCAGTCCGCCACCCACTGTCCACTTCCTGTCTCTCTGGACCTGGCTGCTCCAGGGACCGTGTGTGAGTGGATCTCATAGCATTTGTCCTTTTGTATCTGGCTTTTTCACTCAGATCATGCCCTTCAGTTTTGCCCAGGTTGCAGCCTGTGTCAGGATCTCCCAGGGTTTCTTTGGAAGTGATGGAACTATTCTCAAATGGCCTTGGTGATGGCTGCACACACTGTGAATGGACTAAAAATGCTGAACTGAGCACTCCGAGTGGGTGGACTGTGTGGTGTGTGCATCATAAATGCAGGTTTGGTCCAGGCTGCCTCCCCCGCCCCCAGCTCCATCCTCTGAGGAGCTGAGCTTGGACACCAGAGGTGCTGGGTTTGCAGCCAGTTCGCATTAGCTGAGGCACACGGGTGGCTCCTGGTGAGGAGAAGGTTCTGGAGATTTTGGGTGCAGAGGACCGAGCCAGCTTTCCTTCCTGCTGGGTTCTGCCCCACCCTGGCACAGACCCTTGCTTTAGAGCCCCTGGCTCTCACCCCACCTGGAGTTCACCCCTGCCCAGCTCCAGCCTCCCCAGCAGGACGGGAAGCTTTTGGAGCTTTCTGAGGCAGTGACCATGTAGTCATAGCCGTTCTCTGAAGCTTAATCTCAGTCAAGACCTCCTGCAGCCAGGCCTGGTGCCTCCTCCCTGGGGTCACAGCCCAGTGGCACCATCCACTTATGGGTGGGAGGGTAGGTGGCTGGGTAGATCAAGGCCCTGGCACGTGGCTGGCGCCCAGAGGAAGACTGAGGCGACTGATAGGGAGCTAGGTCTTCTGCCACATCCATGGCAGGTCTCTGTCTACACACAGAGGCAGATGTGGGCTTGTGCAGTTGGCACGTCTGCAAAGCTGGCTGCTCTCTAAGGAGCTGAGAGTCACCTGTGGCTTTCTTTCTTCGAGCTCAACATACTTGGTGTTGAGATTGAAGAGGCTCCAACTGTGCAGAGGGCTTGAGAGGCACAGGGAGGCCCCAGGGTACAGGGAGGCCTGAGAACAATGGGCTCTGAGGCTCACCTGGAGGTTCCCTTGAAGGTTGGGAGGATGCTCCCGGATGTCCACTGCCCGCCATGTGTCCAGCCCTCCCCCACGCGAGTCCTGGCCCAAATCTATTCTGTCTGCTTCACATCATAACAAGGGCTGGTTGTGCTGTGCCCTGTGGGTATTGATTTTGCTCTATTTTACTGGTTTTAACCTAATGACTAGAAACCCCAACAAATAAAATTTCCTTTAAAAATTCAGGGAGATCAATGACCGAGGCCAGAATCGCTATTCTAGAAGCCGAAGAACCGTCCCCTGGGCTGCCCAGCATCATCGGTCATGGCCAGAGGTTCCTGGGGGGCTTGGGAGGGCGTCCTGGGGTGAGGGCTGGCGTACGTGCCTGGGATCCCCTGGCCTCCCTCGTAAAACTAGACCCCACCTCTCACCTCTGCTGAGGCCATTTAAAAGCCCGTCTCCAGGTTGTAAAACTGGAAACTTCAAACATGATTCATGCCCCGACGTGTCCCGGGCGGCCTCTGCCCTCAGTGACCTCGGAGGCTGACCAGGGAGCCGAGGATGGAGATGTCCAGGGAGGAGGGGGCTCCTGCTAGGTTTGGTCACTGGACAGGGTCTGGGAGACTGATCTGAGGCTCCCAGGAAGAAGGGTCCTAGGGATGTTGCCCTTGGGATGAGCAGCGGGACATGAACAGGCAACCCTGTTACAGGAGCTCTCTGTGCCTCTACTGGACCCCAGCACCCAGCCACCCCGGCCCTGAGTGTGGATGTGGACACGGGAGGCTCCTGGGGACACTCAGGCACCAATGCCCTCAGCCCAAGTTGCCACGAGGTCCTGTCTTCCCTCTTTGATGGGCTGGGGGCCCCTACCACTGCTCCCTCCACCTCAGAGAATACAGCCCACTGGGCGTTGTCAGGAGAGAGGCCACCCCTAGATCTGCCAGCCGCTGCTCCTGCATGAGGTGAGGGCCTGGACAGGATGGGTGGGAGAAGGAAGGACTAGAAGAGGTCCCTGAGGTCCCCAGAGTCAGGGCGGAAGTGGCAGGTCCCTCATGGAAGGGAATGTGAATGTGTGTGTGGTGTGTGCAGGTACATGTGATGTGGGGGTGCCTGTGCAAGCACTCACGCATGTGGAGTGTGCATGTGGACACGCTTGATGTGTGTGACCTGTGTGTCTGCCTGTCTGAGCATCTTGGAACCAGCCAGCAGCTGGGAGCTGAGAACACCTGCCCCAGGCTCCGCCGCCCTGCGGAGGCCCCTCCCTCCCACAGCCTGCACCTGAGTCAGTTTAACCTGATGCTGCCGACGGGTGGTGCTGGTGCAAGCCCTCCACCTGCCAGATGTTCTCCGGGTCGATTGTTAATGCTCCTCATCAATTATTTAAGGGACGGATCCCCCTTTTCTTAAAAAAGTAGCAGAGGAGCAGGCTCAGGTTACCTGCTCTGCAGGTGCCCACTTGACGAAGAGAGGTGCTGGGAGGGCTGAGCCCAGCCACAGAAGGACAAGGTCAGAATCCTGGGAACAGCCACCCAAGCCCTGGGTGGCCTGGGAGAGTCCCTGGGCCCTTGGTGAGCCCCTCCCTCCCCGCCAGAAGCTCTTATGTTTTCTGATATCACATAGCCCGGGCTTCCAGTGACCCACAGGCCTTGGCTACAACAAGAGGTTCCTTTGGAGATGCTGCGTGACCATGGGGGGTGGTCGTGAGTTCTAGATGCTGAGACTTGGGCCTGAGATATCCCAGAGTCACACCTGAGAGGCAGAGCCGCTCTCCAGTTTCCCAGTGAGAGGGCACCGCGTGGGGAGGGGCGGTGGGGCCGCAGGGCCAGCCCAGGTCTCCAGGACTCCAGGCTGCTGGCCGCCAGGGGCCTTGGCTGCTGGGGGCCTTGGGGCCCCCTCACTCTGTCATCATCCCCACAACCCTCCAATCCTGAGCATCAGGCACTGTCCTGAGTCTTTTCAATGATGAGGAAACTGAGGCCACGTGGTTGGTGAGGGACTGGGATCCAATCCCACTGCCACACACCCTCTGAGCAACCTGATCCCAGGGCTGTGTCTCGGGCCAACAGGACCCCACGCCTGGGGAGGAGACCACCCACGCTGCTCCCTGCCCCTCCTGTCACCGTAGCCCAGCCAGGGTTAAAGGACACGTGTCCTGTTCATCGCGTGTCCGATGTCGCGACATCCGATCGGGCCAGCCAGGCCTTTTCAAAACCGCTTGCTGGGGCCTCTCCAAGGCGCCTGAATTATGCAGGAGGCCCAGCCCCGTGGGTGGCAGATGGCGATGCCCATGGTAACTGGATCCTGGGGTGGGCAGGCGGTCAAGGGGAAGCCACACAGGAGGCTCCTGTCCCAGGGTCCCACTGAGGGACGAGCTGGGCCTGGGGACGGCCTCTTCCATCCCTGGCTGTGCTTTTAGTCACTGACACTGTGCTGGTTCTGGTGGCTGCCTCATCCTCACGGAGCTCAGATGGGGACATGAGCACCTAAAAGGGCAGGCTCCTGGCCCCGCCTGGGGAAGGGTGTGGGGGGCAGGGCCTACTGGCCAGAGCCCGGAGTGCCTGGGAGAGTTGGGCAGCCAGGCCTGGGCTGCAGCATTGAACTGGGGGCACAGAGTAGGCTGGGACAGGGGACCTCACATCCAGCTGTCCCTGGAGCTGGTGCTGTTGCCCCCAGGTGCCCCCTCACCCCCCAGCCACCAGGGATCCTGCCGACACCTGCCTTTAGTTGAAACACCAAAGTCGTGAACATCCCTCTGGCAGTCACCAGGGTAGAGGGCCTGTTCCAGGGGAAGGACAATGGAACCATGTCCTCGTGGAACAGGATGGGACGGCGAGCCTGCTGAGGGGTGACACTGTTCCTTTCAGGCCTCGAGGGCAGCAGCAAGCACCCTCACCCCTGGGGTCCAGGCCAGAGCCCACAGTGGGGGTGCCGGGTGCAATGTGGGGAGATGCCTGCCACCAGCATCCCCTCCCCTGTCCTAGCCAAACTCACTGGCCTCCCCCCACACCAGGAAAGATATACTCCTGGGAAAAGCCACCACTGCAGCAGGGGCCACAATGCCAGTGCCCTCCCCCAGCGTCCCTGCCCCCCTGCTCCCCTGGGTGGGGTGGCTGAGCGTGAGTCTTTCCAAACAATGATTTATCCCAGAATTAAGTGTATTACATAGAGAACTTGCCAGTTCTGTCCGACCAACATGCACGGGAAATCTGGCTAATTAAATATATTATGCAGTGTAGCCTTGATTGTTGGGAATGAATCAGTTTAATTACGGTGAGAATCACGCATCATAATTAACGTTATGGCTCTAAATCCCACCCTGGAAGGGGACCCAGGGGCTCCCATGAGACCCAGGGTGCAGGGCCAGGGAGAACAGGCCTCTGTGACGCCACCCATTCCTGCCGCTGTTCCCTTCCCGGGAGGGTTGCCTTAGTGCTTTCCCAGGATTGCAAGCAGGGCTCGGGGTCCAGTTCTGTCTGTAAAACAGGGTAATGTCAGAACCAAGCCCGCAGGGCTGCTTGGGGAGTCGGGACCGGCACACGCAGAGGCTGGGGTCTGCCCAGGGCTGAGCCCGGAGCCAGCTCTGCTCACCACGAAGTCCCTGGCCTCTCAAAGCCGACGCTGGGAGTGGGGGAAGGCGGTTGGCAAAATCAACAACCAGGGAAGTCAAGGATGCCTGAAGAAGGCACAGGCCTCCGCTGATCCAGTCGGCCACCGGGGGGAGGTGACCTGTGAGCTGATTCCTACGTGGCAAAAAGGAGGTGCTGGAGGGAGTGGCAGATGCAAAGTCCCTGAGCTGGGCAGGAGAGGGGGCTTGGGTGGTGAAGAAAGCCACCTGGGCTCCGCCTGCCACCTTGCCTCCCTCCCAACTGGCACCTCCTCACCTCATCTCCATGCTCTGCCCCTCCTCATGTGGGTGGGTCTGGGCATGACCTGTGTAGCCCCCAGGGTGGCCTGCGTGGCTCTGGGGAAGTTGACTGCGTCTTTGGCAGCCCTTGGGGTCATTTCAGGTCACCCTCATCCCGAGTGTACCCCAACATTCTCAGGTCACCCTCACCCACAGAAGCAGCTGCCTCCTGGCGTGGGGGCCACACAGAGAGAGAGGCAGGGCCATGACCCCATGGGACAAACGGCCAATGTCCGGACTTATCTCTGCCAGAGGCCTGACGCCCTTCCCTGCCCCTCAGCCCAAAATCCCATCACCACAGAGCCTTGCTGCTGGTCCTAAAGACCCCCCCTCTCCCAGGGCCCTTCTTGGAAAGCAACCATCTGATCAGCTCTGTGAGTTTTCATGGTCCAGCTGGGTCAGGGCAGCACACTGTCCGTCTGTGGATTGAGTGGGTGGGCACATGGGTGGGCAGTGCCACAGAGGATGAGTGCTTCTGCCTGGACCCCGGGAGAGGGGGAGAGAAGGGTAAGGGAGGGCCCCCACCAATCCCCACCCCATTCCCGGTCTTCCGTGGGTCCCAAACTCTTCTCGTGCTCGCAGGACAGTCTGATCAGGGGCCCAGCCACACCCAGAGAGCAGATCTGGTTCAGTCCTCACTTTAGGGGCCCAACTCCCCTGCCGGAGACCACAGTGATCCTAGGACCTGACCCATGGGGGGGTTCCTGTGGCAGGCATCCCCCTACCCCTGTGCCCTTGGAAGTTCCCAAGGTCAGGGCCACGGGCTGACAGGCTCAGGCCTTTGGGGTGGCAGCGGGGTCAGGGGCCAGGTGGGGCCTCAGAGAGCTGTGTCGGAAGACTACCCAAGCAGCTGAAGGGCAAATCGAGAGGGGCAGCCTGGCGGCCACGGCTCCATTTTAATTTCATCTCCCTGATGAAACAGCAGAATCAATCCGGCTGACCGTCTAGCAAGGTGTCCCCATTTGCATACTTAAAAGATGCTGCAGAGGGAGGGGCGGCTGGGGACCGGAGGACGCACTTCAGGCTGATTGAAGCAGGCTCTCTTTGGGTAAAGGGAATTTAATTTCCAAGTCGCACTCAGAATAGATTGCAGGCCACCCACAGACGCCTGCCCCGAGGGGTTGTGGAAAAGTGTCTCCACAGAGGCGGCAAGCCTTCGCTCTGTGTCCCCTCCCGTCATCGTATCTGTCCACCACTGGCTTTAGCCGGAGTTATTATTGATTTTTAAATGCTAGAGGTTTCCCAGCCTTCTGGGGAAAGGGGAATTTCGTCCCTGTGATGGTGACAGGTGGACTGTCCCCAAGACCCCAGCACAAGGGTCCCCAGTTCTACCTTCAGCCAGAGCCCCACAGCACATGGCCTCCCACCAGGGCCCGTGGAGGGGCTGGTCCCTGAGAGGGCCAGAAGGAGTGGACCTGCCCTCAGGACTGCCCCCGGCCACTGGGCCCGTCCTCCATGTGGCTAAGCTACAGGAGACCCCCTGCTTCGGGCTCACAAACTGTGGGTGAGATGAGGCAGGGCTAGTGGGGGGCTGGGGCAGCTGCCCTCAGCTGAGCCCCCAGTGGGGTTGTGCAGGGGCGCTCTCCCCAGATGCTTTAGCGTAGGCAGCACCCTGGACACCCTCTGATCACTCTGGGCCACTCTCCTAGCTCTGCAGACACAGGCCTGCCATCCTTCAATGGTGAGGGTGACCCTGGCGAGCCCTCTGCCAGTGCCTTCCTCCTCCAGGGCCAGGGCTCTGCCTGGGACTGGGGTCTGGACAAAGGCCCAGCCTGTGGTGGGGACCAGGGACCGTTCTGTGGTGGGGTTTAGGGTCCGGTCTGCGATGGGGGGTTGTCTGTCTTGCGTCTTGACAAGTTTATATACTTCACAGATTTAGGATAACAGGCGTGTGACCAGGGAGGAATGACACTGTCCCTGCACCAGAAGCGCATGGCACGAGTGACGGCCAGAAGGTGGAAACGCCTGTGTGCCTCTCAACAGAGGATGGGAAACAAAATGGTCCAGCCACAGGAGAGAACGCTCTCGGCCACAGCAGGGTCGGAGCAGGAACACCCACAGCACACGAGCCCGGGAGCGTCGAGTCCGTGGAGGAGGCCACACACGTAAGGCCACATAGCACCAGATTCCACTGCTGTGAACCGTCCAGGACAGGCAGAGCCACAGAGATGGCCAGCAGATCAGTGGCTGCAGGGACGGAGATGGTCCTTCGGTCACAGCTGGTGAACCTACATCCACATGTCACGGCTGGCATCAGGATCACTCTTGGTGTTTGACTTTCCATGGGTTTGGACAACTGTTGAATGTCCTGTGTCCACTATTACAGCGTCATACAGAGCAGTTTCACTAGAGTCCCCTGTGCTCCACCTGTTCATCCCCTTGCCCCGGCCCTGAGCCCAACCCCTGGTAACCCCTGATCCCTTACTGTCTCTGGGTTGCCTTTCCCAGAACATCACAGTGGGAATCTTACGTGGCCCTTCCCCCGTTTCATGGTGATGTAATCCACACAGCTTCGTTTTAGCGGCTACACTTGTCTGCATTCCCACCATCTGGTCACGAGGGTTCCCTTTCCTCTGCACCCTCCTCAACACTTGTTTCTTGTCTTTTTGATAATCACCATTCTGACAGGTGTGAGGTGAGGTGATATGTGATGTGGTTTTCATTTTCGTGCACGTGAAGCCAGCCTTTTCCGACTGGCTTCTTTCAGTTACTAATGACAGGTGAGGCTCCTCCAGGTCTTTATGCTCATCGCAGCTTTGTCCACAGTGGCCAAAACATGGAAACAGCCCAAGTGCCCATCAGCACAGGAGCAGATACAGATGTGGCACCTGTGCACAACGGAATATTATTCAGCCACGAAAAAGGAAATCCTGCCATTGTGACCACATGGCCTCTTAGTTCATTTCTCTGTTCCACTGTCTGGATGGACCAGAGCTCACTTATCCATCCCCTGCTGAGGGACGTCTTGGTGCTGCCAAGTGTTGGAGATTCTGAATAAAGCTGCTCTGCACACCCGTGCGCAGGTTTCCGTGGGGATCGGAGTTTCCCACACCTCTGGACTGCTGGGTCGTAGGGAGGGGTGTGCTAAGTTTTGTAAGAAATCACCGAGCTGTCTCAGGGCTCTTTGAGGTGATGGACATGTTCTAGAATTGACGGTGGTCTCGCAGTGCCTGCGAATCCACTAATTCCTGCGTTGTGTGCTCTCAATGGGTGAATTCCGTGGAGTGTGAATCATCTCTCAATAAAGCTGTTTTCTTTCAAAGCAGCAGCAGCCTTGGCTGATGGCAAGTCAGGCCGCATGGGATCGAGCCCTCTCCTAGTCCCCGGCCTCAGGGAAGGGCACCCTGGGCAGTGGGCAGATGGCGCGCAGCCCCCATGCCTCTGTCCCCCGGGGCCCCGAGAGCGGTCCAGCGGTAATCAGTGCTGGTGACAGGCTGAGAGGCCAGATTAAAGGCGCTGAAGGGACCTTCTCGGGTCGAGGTCAATAAATCTTGCCGGCCGCCGCGGCCTCCCTCCCGCTCCGTTCAGCAATCTGTCCGGCTGCCTTTCACGGGCCCAGTTGCTCCCCATTACCTCGGGGGAAGAGCCACAAATCACTGTGACAGACCAATCAACAGGCCAGGAAATTTTTATACACGCAGCCCCTTGAAGGATGGCCCTCCCTCAGCAGCAAATCAGAATAAATCTCTTCAAAACTTTCCAGAGTCACCTCCCCCGCCCCCAGCGGCCGGTGGCCTCGCCCGCCTGTCCCACCAGCTCCCCCCACCCGCCCAGCCGGCCTGGGTCTCTGATGGGTGCCGGCCACCTGGACCAGGGCTGATGGAGGACAGGACCCCTCTGCCTGGGAAGTCCGTCCCGCACCCTGACACCCAGACCCGTTGGGTGGACACCACCAGCCCTCCGCCCGTGGCCTCCAGCAGGGCTGGACACCCCGTTTCAGCAGGAAGAAAGAAAGCTTTATAAAATAATTCATAGGAAACTTAAAACACTCAGACACCGAGAAATTGCAAATGGGGAAATATGATGGATTGTGGGTTGAAAGGAGGCGACTTCTACAGGCAAAATTGATCCCTTGGAAAATGCTTTTGTCTGCTATGAAAAATGGGCACTATCCTGCCGGGGCTCTAGAGCTATAATCCCGAAAATAATTTGCTTTTGGTTTCCTCTCCGTCTCTGCTGTGCCCCCTCCCCGCTGTGGAGCCCTGGAGCCAGCTGGGCCAGGAGAAGGCCCCCTGTCCTGGCTGAGGGGTGCCAGCCAGGCTGCCCTGTTTGCAGGGGGCCCCCCACTCTGTGTCTGGTGGTCCAGTCAGAGAGGGTCAGTGCCCAGCCCGCCACCCACTGTGGCCCCTCCAGGCCGCCCCTCCGTATTTCTCTATCAGCTTGTCCTATGCTGGGGGCTTTTAAAAACAAAGCAAAAACCATGTAAAAACCCCATCTTTCTCTCCAGGGAGAGCTTGCAGAAACCGTACGAGCGTCCCTTCCTGGGTACACTGCCTGCCAGCTAATCTCAGCGTGCTAGAGCCAGACAGGCTGCCCAACCCCTCCATGCAGGTGGGGAAACTGAGGCCCGAGGGGAGGATTGTAGTCAGTCAGACATGGGGCTGCACCTGGGGGAGCTTGGCTTTGTGGAAGGTGTGGACGAAAGCCCAGGCTCCAGCCACGTGGGGTCCCTCTGTAGCTGGGGAAGCCGCCGGCACCTGGACTTATTTTTCAGACAATCGGTGAATCCCCAGCGACTTCTTGGCAGTACATCACCTTGCTGCTGCCCCTCATGACTTTGTCCCTCCTCCCACCTTAATACTCCTCACCTGGTGGGTGGAACCAGGAAGCCTCACTCTGAGTCTAATTCTCAGCTCAGCAGAGGTCGTCCATCACAGTCACTCTCAGGCGTCAGCTTCAAAGGTGAGGGGTGCAGAAGGCAGATTATCACTGGGAAGTAGGAAGCTGAGACATCAGGGATTCCAGCTGGCACCTAGAGGACCCCATGTCTCCCAGACCTTTCCAAGGGACACCTGGGCCGTGAGCGTTGTTCCTCTGGGCTCCAGATCTGAGAAGAGGCAGCCACCCTGCGAAGCCACAGCGGGTTTGGGTTCCTGCATCCCTCCCTAGAACTCCGAGGTCTCACGTGGCCTGGACCTGAGAGAGAGACACCGGGCAGTCAATGCCTGGGGCCACCAGGAATGGAAGATCTACTTGGTACAGACAGACGGGCCTCGTGCCACTGCCCCATTCCCAAAACAGGGCCCCCAGTTGGGGGAGCTTCCCGGTGTGGTCAGTCTCCAGGGCACCCATGTGGAAAGATCTCCTGGTGAGCCTACTGTGTTCAGTGGGCTGAGACCTCTGCCAGCCTCTGGGTCCTTCCTTTCCAAGGGAACCGCTCCCAGGAGGCAGGTGCCAAGCTGTGGGTCTGCCCGATAGGTTTGTGTGAGGGACTCCCGAACACAGGTCACAGAGGCCCTGGGCTAAGGTGCCAGTTACTCAGAGCCAGGAGGGGCCGATTACTCCCTGGATGGGCTGTGATGGCGGGGGGCGGGCAGGGGGGGTAGGTCAGGAAATACTGCTGGGGTGCACTGCACATGGCCTCAGTCCCAAGCCAGCTGGAGCATGGAGTATGGGGGAGCAGCAGAGGAGGGAGGGCCTGCGTGGAATCCAGGGGGAGAGCCCGGGGTCAGCCGGAAGCTGGGAGACAGCAGCCACGTTGAGGTCCACAGATGGATGCACTGCTCCCTTGGGTGGGGCAGGTCCTGGGGCCTGGGGCCTGGCTGTCCTGACCTCTCCTGCTGTCACCTGGATGGAGGGGCCGGCGGGTGGGGCGGGAGGCTGGCGGCCCTCGCTGATTGTATTAGACAGACCATTATCGATCCAGCTTGGGTTTATCCCTGGTGCCTCATTTCAATGAACAGCAGTTTGAAAGAATTAGCAAGGGACCCACTCGCTCCCCTCCCCCCGTCCCGTCTTCGTCAGGAATGGAAGATTTATGAGGATTCAGGGAGATTCTCGTTTGTTCTGGGGATGCAGGGTTGGCCCACCGAGGCCACGTCAGAGTCCTGTTTACATGCCCTTACACAGGACCGTGGCAGGGGCTGTGGGCCACAGAGAGACATCAACAAACTAGGGTTGGGTTCACCTTGGGAATAACCCCATCGGCTGACTCAAGGTGGGCCAGCCCTTGGCCTGCACTGGCCACATCCCCTAGGCCTTAATTTCTCATCGAAAAAGACAGGGGAGACACCAGATGTACAGTGTGTGCTGGTGTTTGCATCTGTATGTCCATCTGTATGTGTATCTGTGTGCATTGTGTGTGCATTTCTGTGCACCTGTGTGTGCATGGTGTGTGCATCTCTGTGGGCGTGCAACTGTGTGCATGTGTCTGTGTGTGCACATGCATGGCCTGTGCTGTGTTATATCACATGGTCAATTTTATTTCCTGTTTTTGCCCATTGCAACAGACATTTTCCCGTTATTCAGTTCTCCTCTTGAAAAGTATTTTTTTAATGAAGGCAAAATCCTCAATGGATTGGTTGTAGCACAAAACCCTTCATAGTTTCCCTGACATTTAGACATTAGCTGTTTCTTTGCTGTTATAAATGATGTGGCCAACAGTGGCCACATGGGATCCAGCCAGTGGCTTTCTTAGCCTGGAGCCCTCTTCCCGATGCCTGTGGGGCTCCCCGCCCAGCCCCTCCTGGAAACCCCATCCCACTCTCGTCCCCTCTTCCGATCACTGTGTCACCGTGTCTCCTCTTTGGGCCTGGCTCTCCTCCCGTGGTTTCCGGAGGGCCCAGGGGGGTGTGCTGGCTCCGTCTCCAGTGTCCCGGCTGCGCCTGGCATGCACATTGCCGGATTCTGCCCATTGTAGCTTCTTCCTTCTGAAGTGTCATTGGACGTAGTTCACACGCCATCAACTCACCCACTGAAATCGTACAGTTCAACGGGTTTTGTCACATCACATTATTAATTTTAAAACTTGTGGTAAAACACACACAGCATAAAGTTTGCCATTTTAACCATTTTAAGTGTGTAACTCAGTGGCATTAATTATGTTGTGCGACCACCACTTCCGTTTCCAAAACATTTCAGCGCCCCAGCCTGGGGGAAGCCTGTCTCTTAAACAGCAGCCCCGCCCCTGCCCCAGCCCCCAGCAGCCTGGATCCCGCCTCTGTCGTTGTGAACTGGACTGTTCTAGGGACCCCACAGGAAGGGAATCCCACAGCGCGGGCTTTCTGGGGATGGCTTCTTTCACTGAGCAGAATGTTTTCAAGGTCCATCCACATCGTACCTGTGTCCAAATTTCATTCCCTTTTACAGCCAAATAGCACAATCGTCGCCTTTTCACCGAGTGTTTAGACTGTTTACGTTAATGTGACTGCTGCTGTACCAGCCATTTGTTTCTGTCCCCTGCTCTTGTTCCCCTTCCCTCCCCTCCTGCCTTCCTGATTCACTGAGTATTTTTGTGGATTTCACTCCAGCCCCTTCGTCGGCTTATGAGTGACGACTCTTTATTCTGACGTCATCACCATCTGTGTCCCGGTGGCATCATGCCACTTCACGTATGTTCAGGGACCACAGGACACAGCATGTCCACACCCCCTCCCACCGGGGCTGCTGTTTCATACTTTAACATGCCTCAGGCGCCACACTATATTATTATAATTTCTTTTTCCTTAAACAATGAATTATTTTTAAAAGTTTAAAAAATGATTTTTAGTGATTTTAAAGAGAGGAAGAGAGAGAAGAACATGGATGTGTTGTTCCTCCTGTCATGCATCAGTGGTTGCTGCTTGTGTGTGTCCTGACTGGGGGTCGAACCCACAACCTGGGCGTATTGGCATGATGCTCCAACCCTCTGAGCTGCCCTGCCAGGGCCAAGGTTTTTGTTTTTTTTAATTAGAAAGAAAGTATTTTATATTTATGCACAGTTACCATTTCCAAAGATCTTTATTTCTTGTAGAGCTATCTTTCCATTGGGGACAATTTCCTTTTTTCCTGAAGCAAGGAGAGGAGGGGGCTCTGGGCCAAGTCGGCCTTTGCCAGTTTCCACCTTGAAGCCCAGGATGAGGGCATAAAGGCTCTCTCCATCACATGCTCAAATGTCCAGTGGGGACAACTCGGTGCCCAGAGGTGCCCCTCCACCAGAGGCACCATTGGCTTGTAGGGCAGACTGTACAGTCCCCAAGTGCTGACAGCAGGCTCAGGGTCCCAGCCCTGAACGTTCAGCCCCCGAAGCTCCCTGGGCAGGGACAGGCTGTTTCCAGGTGGGACGGAGATGGTGTATTTCCTCCTAACGAAAGAATGGCAGCCTGATCCTGCACCATAAAAGAATTTGGGAGGCCAGCTGTTTCTGGGGCCTGCAGGTTTCCCAGGGAGTCCTGGAGGAGTAGAGGGGTCTCTGTATCCTGAAGGAGCAACCCCAGCCTACTGTTTGGGGACATCCCTAGATGGGGCCTCACCAGATTTTGTCCTTGCAGCCAGGGGTGGGGGGGTAGCTGGAGCTAGGCTGGATGCATTTAAGGTGCTGCATGGGCCACAGCCCCATGTGATGGTCAGGGTGCACAGAAATCAGGGTGCCCAGTGGGGGAAGGTCAGCCAAAGGGGGTGCTGAGGTGGGCTGGGGCAGGGAAGGGGGACAGCAAAGGGGTGAGAGGAATGGGGCAAGGCTGTGGGTGCTAGTGTGGGAGGGGAGCCTCCTGGGATGGGCAGAGGGCCCTGTGCCACCTCCACCGCCCTCCCAGGCAGCTCGACCCTGTGGGCGCCGTGGCCGTTGGGATGATGGATCGCCCAGGCAGCCTGGATGCAGCAGCGGCTGGGCTGCACTTGGTCTCAATCGCTCCCCCGGGCCCGATCGATGGCGGCCCAGGCGGCCCCACAGCCTGTGATGAATGACTCAGCATTGATTTTCACTTAATTGACAATTTGGTGAACCTGTTCGCAAAATCCCAGGTTGGGCCAGACTGAGCCTCGAAGTGACATGTGGTGGGGTCGATGCCACCTGGCCAGGGTGGCAGCCAGGGGGCAGCAGAGGCCAGCCAGCCCTAGGGGGAGTTGGGCCAGGGTTGAGCTCCTCTGCGCCCCAGGGAACTCATCCTTGGGAGAGGGTGTGTATGAGGCCAGGAGCCTGGCTGTGATGGGGACTGCAGCTCAGGTCAGGGACCTCAGAAGAGTGAGGGGGGAGGGGGGTGGCGCCCCCCTAAAAGCAGGTTGAAATCCCCAGGCCCAGATTTGATCCTGGGTCAGCCTGTCAGCTCCGTCACTGGGACACTGCCTCTGAGCTTCGCTGACCCTCAGTTTCCTCTTCTGTAAAATGGATCCCACTAAGGCCTGCCCATCCCCCACAGAGCTCATCCCATTGCCGCCATCTCTGACCTCCCCCCGGCTCCCTCCAGTGTTCTCCACTCCGGGAACTTTTCTCCTGTTCCTGGGACACAGGCAGGACCTTTTCGATCTGCGGAACACCCCTCTCCCGACCACACGCAGGGGTCTCCGTAGGGTCACTGAAGCCTCAGTTGAGATGCCCCCTGGCCCAGCCCGGAGGCCCTTCTGCCCACATTGAAACTGCAGCCGGGCACTCATTTCCCTCCTTGGTTTTGTTTAAAGCATTTATCACATCTTCCTGGTGTGTGGGTTTCCTGGCCTGTCTCTCCTCTCACTGGACTGTCAGCCCACAGGTATAGGGACATGGCCCATCTGTGGTTTTGTGGGCTCCCCGCCCTCCCTGCTCAGGGCACTGGGAGGCCTCGAGGAGCCTGGGAGTGGCCATGGGCAGGCTGTTACCAGGACAACATGAAAACAGGCCTCTCGCTCACCTCGGCCACCTGCCCCTGAACTCATTAGCGGGGCCTGACTTGGGAACTGTAACAGTGCCTCGGGGTAATCCCCTCTAGGGGCCAACCAGACAAAAGCCAAATTAAGTTGACAGAATTGTAATGCCCAGGCCAGGGCTGGAATTTACCCCCACGAGCAAACAAAGAATGTGCCCTTCTCAGATGTAGGCTGTGAGGAATCGATTTCCATCCCGTGCAATTTAATGCCACTCAGGAACCAGAGGATGGTCCTCCCCTCCCTGGCCAGCAAGAGGCCTCCGGGTTCCTTGGGGCTGGCAGCAAAGGTCCCTGACAGAGCCACCCTGCAGCTGGGCCGTGACCCTTCTGCCCCCAATCTGCACCCCCACCTGATCCCCTCAGGTGCTAGCTGGGCAGGCCCAGGGCTGCGTGCTGGGGTGAGTCCGGGTGCTGAGGGGTGAGCTCTGGCGGGGGAGGGTTCCCTATTTCTGCACATGGTGCTCAGGAGGACTCTGAAATATGGTCCCCAAGCCTAGCCCTGGAGCCTGACCCCCACCACAGCTCAGAACCTTTTCTGGGGAAGCTGGTGGGGGCCTCTGGGAGGTGCTGGCAACCCTAGGGGCTGCCCTCTGCTGAGAACTTCAATCGGTGGAGGTGGAAGATAAGCCCTTGACATCAGCTGCCTTTGATATCAGCTGCTCCCAGGCCCCACCCCCTGAAGCTATTTGTGAACTTGAGCAAGTGGCCTCACTCCTGCGAGCTCAGTTTGCTCATCTGTAAATGGGGCTGATTGCACACATCTGCCTTCTGGCTTCTGAACATGCAAAGTCTGTGAGCATGGTCCGCGCCTGGGTCAGCGGTGGCCTTGCCCTGGCATGCCGCATTCCTTCCTCAGTGGTGGGTGAGCAGCAGTGTCCTCCGCCAAAAGCCAGCACTCCCTGGAGGACAGCCAGAACTCCTCCTAGTGACTCAGGTGGGAGGTGCACACTGGTTGGATTAATAATGGATGGTATAAAATCAGCCTTTCCCCATTTACCAATGCCTTGATAGTACAAATATAGCTGGAAGTTCACCTTGACCAAGGGCTCCCCCTCCACCTAGGCACAGGGGCACCAAGTGAGCATTTGCTGACATCTCACTGAGGCTGAAATGCTTCCTTTGGGAACACAGGAAAAGGCTGCTGTTGGCTTGGCAAGTCAACTGGGCGAGGCCTCCGAGTCCTGGGCCTGCCTGGCTGTCCAGAGGCATTTCTCTGAGTCCAGTACTGAGCAGGCTCCCCCTGAGGCCTCCCCCACAGTCCTCTAAGTGAGGGCAGCCTGGTCCATGGGAAGCAGGGAGGCTGGCCCAGGCTCACTGTCAGTCAGTGAAAGCAGACCCAGGTCTTTGCAGAGGTAACTAGTTAAGGATCTCCAGATGAGATATCCTGGATTAGGATGGCCCTCAGTCCAATGACTGGTGTCCTTGCAAAGAAGGCAGAGGGAGATTTGAGACATAGACACAGAGGAGAAACCCTGTGAAGGCAGAGTGGAGGCTGGAGTGATGTGGCTACAAGCTGAGGTCGCCAGGAGCTGTGCTCTGGTGATTCCAAGTGGATGAGCCATGTGAAGGGGTCCAGGGAGCTCGGTATGGGCAGCTGAACTGATGTCCCGTAGGGCAGGTGAAGAAGAGTGTGCCAGGCAGAAGACACAGCCGGTGCAAAGGCCCTGAGGCAGGAGATTCAGAAAGAAGCCAAGTTAAAGGGGGATGGGGTGTGGATGGAGGGGTATGGGGTGGGCATGGAGCAGAGAGACCTATGGGCCCCTGGCAGGGAGGTAACAGGTGTCAGCAGAGGCTGATGGAAGCCGGGGAGAGCTGTTGCTCACCTCAGCTCTGGAAACCTACCCCTGGATAGCCCGGCAGTCCTGGCCAGGAGGCCCCACAGGTAGCCTGGGCAGCTGCACTCCAGCCTTCCTGCCCTTGTTGGGCTCACCAGTCTCTCCAGTGAGGCAGTTGTACTCAGGGGCCTGGGGTTCAGGGGTCCGAGGATGGGCCCTCCCTTACTGGGCAGCTCTGGGGTGGGTGGGACCCTGAGTCCCCAGGACTGTAGACCTAATGGGCCTCCTGCTCCTTGCCCAGGCCACTTCTGGCCTTCATTTCCTCCCTGAGCTCAACACGACAGGGACAAAGGCAGCTTTTGTTTAGTCAGGGTGAGAATTTCGGGCTTTCAAATCAGCCCATTATGCAAGGCCAAGGCCTCCCCCTCACCATCCCAGCTGGCCCTCACCAGCCTGGTGACCAGGGATGGCTCCCCACCTCCTCCCAAAGAAAACTAAATAAAATAAATAGATGGGACTTCCGAGGGGCTAGGGGGTGTTGGGAGCGCTCTCCAAAAGCAATCAGCCAAAAGGCCTGAGTGCTTCCCAACCCTCAGATTCATCAGCATAATAGCTCAGCCACCCACCGACGCGGAGGAGCCCAGGGTTAGTGCTTTTGTCTTGGGTGCCAGCACCTAAGCCCCTGCCGAGCAGGAATGTGGCCCCACCCAGCCTGACCGACACCCGACACCGACACTGGGCTGGGAGCTGGACCCTGTGTTGTCGTTGGCTCCAGCTACCTGGGCCCTGCACGGTTTCCTTCTGTGCTGAGCCGTTTCTCCAGCACTTTCCCTGGGATCCACTCCTAACCTCAGCCATAAATCTTTTCCTTCCAAAACACAGACCTCATTCCTTTCAGTTGGTGACGCAGATTTGTAGTTTATTAAGGAAGCAGGCCTGGCACTGGGTTTAAAGACCTAGAGGATTCTGTGCTCTAAGGCTCCAACGGGACCTGCCGGGGGTGAGAGGCTCCTCTGCCCTCCTGGTGGGCGAGAGCACAGGCCACCTCTGCCCTTGGCCAGGCTGTCCTTGGTGCTGCCCTGGGCTGGCAGGGGACGGCCTTCCCCACTGGCTCTACAGCTGCCAGGCAGTCCGGTCATTTCTGTCCTGAGAATGTTTGGGCAGTTTAAGTCCCAGCTGAAGAGCGGGTCAGCTGCTGAGCACTTACCATCTGCGCGGCACCGTGCTTGCCTGTCCTGTCACGTGGCCGTGTCTTCATTCCAGATTAGGTTCAGAGGCTCAGAGAGCAGTCCGGCCGGCCTTGAGAGGGGAGCCAGGCCCAGAACCCCCAAAGCCTCTGCTCCCCCAACTCCCCCAGCTGCCCACTAGTGGCAAAGGCCACCCAGAAGGTCACGTTCCACCACAATCACATGACCATGCCACAGTCAGGGCCTGGGCTGCACTCCTAAGGGCGAGCTCAGCTTCCTTCTTTATTACCACAGAGATTTCTAGAAATTTTAGACCAAGAGCCAAAATGTCCATTGGTGGTAGAGGCAGGTGGCGGGGAGGGGAGATCGGCCCTATGTCTGGGAGTAAGACATTCCAAAACACAGACCTCATTCCTTCGGGTTTCTGACATGTATACGCAGTTTATTAAATGAATGGGCCTGACGCTGAGTTTAAAGTCATAGAAGCTGGAGCCAGAGTCAACATGGGGCCAGGCTCTGCCACGAGGCCGTGTGGCCCTGAGCCCGGCTGCCCCTGCCCGGGCCACCTGCTCCGTCTCCCTCTCGGCCGCGTCACTCGAAGGCGCCGGGAGCCTGGCCTGTACCCACCTTCTTCTCAGCCACTCGCTTTGGAAAAACACAAAGCGGAGTCAGGAACACCAACCTTTTCATCAAGAAAGATTTCATTTATCGGCAGTGCGGAGTCACAAATCATAGCCCTGCAGATTTATGGCCTCCAGGAGCAGAATGGACCACAGAGAGAAGGCAGCGTTCCCACGCCCAGCTCCCTGCTTAATAAAGTTGAAAATGTAACATACCCCCCCTCCCCGCACCCGCTGTGGGCACTGCTGGGAGCTTAGGGAGGGAAGTCACAGGACTGCCGGTCATCAGCTCAGGGGACCTCCCTGGCCAGGTTGGCGTTTATGATTTAGGTGGTAACTGGCAGGGACGGTGGCAGTCCTGAATGGGGGCTGGGGACAGGACCAGGATTCCCCCAGCCTCATCCATGTGGGCTGCCCCCCCTTTGCCCCTGAAAATAATCTCTCCAGCTCAGTGAAGAGCCTCAGACCTGGAGGGTCCACCCGGGGCCTCCTGTCTGGGGAAGACGATACCCCTTAGGAGAAAAGCTAATCCTGCTCTGTCCGGCCTTAATCCCCCCTCAGGAAATGCCAGCTCCCCAAGGCCAGGCCTCCTGGAGAACACGCACCCTCAGCCGCCGTTCCCAGGGCCAGGCACAGCCTCTTGGTGTGTTTCCCGGTAGGGACTGTGTGAGACCTAACCTGGATCTGACCCCCCCAGAGGGCTCCAGATACAGAGACCAGGACCTGGCATCAAGGGGTCTCAGACTGTCAAGGGTGGAAACTCTCTAGTAACGCTGGGGAAACTGATGCCTGAGGGGAAGGGATTCACTCAGCCACAGGGGAAGTTGGGAGCCCACAGGCGGCCCCAGCCATCTCCAACAGACACATAGACCCTTGGAGGTGATTTGCAGGCCCGGATGGGCCAAGTGTCCCCCAGAGACCCTGTGAGGTCCGGGATCTGGCCTCCTGGTCCTCCCACCCCATACACGCAGGTCGGGCCTGTGCCCGGGAGTTGGGCCTCTGTCTGCTGTCCAGGCAGCCTGTTCTTCCTGCGGTGAAATCAGGGACCTGAAGGTGAAGCTCTGTCCTTGGCCTGAGCCCATTTCTGCCAAACAGTGGTGCATCCTCCTCCTGCCCCCAGACACCCAGCAGTGTTTTCTTGCAAGTTAATCTAAATATCAATGTTCAGGGTATCCCTTTGACCTCCATGTGTGACTTTGAGCCCCTCTGAGGATGGGATGCTGGGGGGCCAAGAACTCTCTATAGCAGGGAAATCAGAGAAGTGGCTTTGAAGTAGGTTAAGGAAAGGCTGTGATGGAGCAGGTGTGCATGTGTGTGCCATGTACCCTTGTGCATGTGTCACGCGTGAGTGCTTGTGTGTGTGTGCATGTGCCCAGCCCCACCTGGGGGGTGCAGGGATACTTGCAGGAGGCTCAACTCCTGGGGATATTCCTTCCTTCCCCAGGGATTCCAGAGTCCAGAGATCCTGGTATGGAGAAACTTGGTACCCTCTACCCGGGCAGCCAGCTGGTTCCTGGCTCCCAGACTAATCCTTTCGTGCCCGCAGCCTCCCCCCGATGCCCAGCTGCTCGGGCCCTGCAGAGCGGCCCCTGGGTTCCATCCTTCCTCCCCAGGCTCCCCACCCTTCACCAGCGGCTTCTCTCCCTCCAGTTCAGGGACCACCCACGTGCCCAGCCCCTGCCTTGCCACTAGAGCACTCTACTTAATGTCTTTCTCATAAGGAGTTTTAAATTATAAGCCTAAACGAGGTCTATAAATTTGACTTCATAAAATCCCACGCACATCATCTCCAGCTGAAAAGGCTCTCTGAGAAATATTCCTCGAGACCCCCCGCATCCCCCTCTGCAATATAACATCTCTTCTGATATTAAAATGGCAGGTGTTCTATAAATCGTGGGTCATTAGTGGCTTCATCGATTCGCCCGCAGCCTTGGCTCCGGAGGGGCCGTGTGCAGGTACCAGTCTATTCGATGGAGATTCATACCCTATTTGGGGGTCAAAGAGCGGGACCCCTTGATCTTGGGCTTCTAGCAGTCTAAAGCTGATCAATACTTGGAGATATATTGGGGGCTGGCTGCACACAGATTAAGCGGCCATAAATGTGAGGTGAGGGAGACAGGAGACGGGGGCCATGCTGCCTGACCAACTGGGTCTGGGGCTCTCCTGGGGGCCTGACTGCTAGGTTACTCGAGGTGCTGGACCTGGTGCAAAGGAAAGTGTGGGCCAAGACTCAGGACTGAGGAGCTGCTGCACTCAGTCAGTGAAGGACCTGGCCTGCCTTGACCCCTTGGGAAGTGGTTGGGGGGGGGGGGCTGGGAAGCCTAGAAAACAGTGGAGACCTTGGTCCTGCCCAGAGAGGCCATCTACAGAGCCAGAGGGGCTCAGTGAGTGCCGACAAGCAAAGGGTGTGCACCCCTCTCTTTAATCCTAACAAAGGACTCAACTTCTGGCTGCAGCTCCTTGTCTGGTTTTGGGGACCTCTAAGGCTGTCCTGCGGTCTGTCTGGCTGCTTCCTGCCCACACTCAGGCCACGTGCCCTTCCTGCCCGCAGTGGGACCGCTTCCCTCAGCTCGCCCTTCAAGGCCTCTGAGCAGCCCTTCATCCTGGCCCTCCAGCCACCAGGACCCTTCCCATCCTACCTGGAATCCAACTCTTTCTATCTGGACCCCTGGTGCCCTTGAGGCAGCCCAGGGCCTCCCCTCCCCTGCACTAATGGGACAACCCTGGCCTGGGTGACATGGTGCAATATTTATTTCTAAGTGCCCAGTGCACCCCAAGCCGAGGAAAAGTCTGCAAAAGCCAGCCTGCCCTGGGGAGGTGCCTGTCCCTGTGAAGGGCATGTAGGGTCAGCTCACTGAGGGGTCACACTGACTCTGCTTCTCCCTGGGTGGGGGGGTCTTCAGTTCTGTGGATATTTCTAAGGCAAGGTGTCCTTGCTGTGCCCTTGTGGTGGGGTCACTGCAGTAAAGATCCCACGCCTCCCCTGCCCGCCCCCTCATACATCACCTGCCACCCCAGCACGAGGCCTCCACCACATAATGCATGCGATCTGTTAAGTTATTAGGGAGATAAATAATTTGAACTCTGGCCTTTTACCTTTTCCCCCGGTGGGCGGGCCTCCCCACACCCTCCTGGCTGCCCTCCTGGAGGAGTAATTTCATTAGGGGCATCCTGGCAGCTGGCAGGGGCCCCCTGTGAGGCCCGCAAATAGAATTTTTCTATGAAGATGAGAAGTGGGAATATGAAAATTTAAGCCGGGCGGATGTAATTTAACTTTGCATTATTTATTGGGGATACAAATCCTTTCTAATGTTGGCAGATTTGGGAGGGCTGGGGCAGGGTCGGGGCTTTGGGGACAGGGGGGGTGGTTGGTGGCTTGGTCTCATCCCTCAGCCTCCAGAAGTGATGGCAGAATCAGGGGCAGGCTGGGCAGGGGGTTGAAGCTGCAGCTGCAACATAGGACAGCCCTGTGGGAAGGGCAGACCTGGCTGGTGTGGGCAGAGGTAGGCATCCCAGAGAGGGCAGGGCAAGGACACCCCAGGCCCCTGAGGAATGTGTGTGGGACCCCTGCAGGTGCTCTGGGCTGCTGATGAACTCACTCAGGACTGACGGGTCCTCCTTGCCCTGTGCCCAGCCCTAAACAGGGACCTGAGTGCCCGAACCACAGTCCTGGGTGGACCTGCTGGGGTTCAGTCAGCTCTGGTCAGCCAGCCTGGAGTGGAAGGTGAGAATCCCCCCGGGGGTGTATTAGTGCCGGGCCCCACTGTAACAAAGTTGAACCACACATGCACTGTCTCCCAGTTCTGGAGGCCATGTTCCAGAACCAGGGTGTTGGCAGGTCTGGTTCCTCCGCAGGTCCTCAGGGAGACTCCGTCCAGGCCTCTGCAGCTGCCGGGGGCACCCACAATCCTTGGCCGCCCCGATGGTAGAAGCATCAGCCCAGCTGCCCTCCATCATCACATGGTGTCTCCCTGTCTCTGCATCCAAATTCCTTCTCCTCCTAAGTACACCAGTCATGGAGTAGGGTCCACCCTGGTCCAGCCCAACTTCATCTAACTAATTACGTCTGCAGTGATCCTGTTTCCAAATAAGGTCCCGATCATGAGAGCAGGGATTAGGACTTGAACATCTCTTTTTTCCCCTTTTAAAAAAATGTATTGATTTGAGAGAGAAACATGGATTTTTTGTTCCACTTATTTATGCATCATTGGTTCCTTCTTGCACATGGCCTGACTGGGAATTGAACCCACAACCCTGGTGTATTGGATGACACTCTAACCAAGGAGCTACCAGGCCAGGGCCTTGAACATCTTTTGGGGGACACAATTCAACCCACAACAGGAGAGGAGGGTGGGGCCCAGAAGAGTCTGTCACCTCACACCCAGAGGACACAGTGTACGAATGTGGAATGGCAAGGAAAATTTAATTCGATGAATATCAATATTCAGGACTCGACTTTTTTTTTTTTTTTTTTTTTTTTTTTGCAGAGAAAAGATTATTCAGCATAATCACTTTGATTTCTCAAATACTCTATTAACTAAAACCCTAATGTTTGCTAAGTTCTAAGCTTAGTTTACAAATGTGCTCCTATTATGAAGCTCAGAACATGCTAAAAACAATGTTAGGAAACTTTTACAGATTAATTAAATTTCCTTAAACATTTAAGTTCCACTAATCACCTTCATATTTTGTGTCCTTGTCAATCACTTCAGTTGTCGCCTAACAAAGAAGATTCCCCACGAGCAAACGTCGTTGTCTGTTTTAAAAAGCACAGCAAACGCCAGCATGCAGTTTCCGATGTCATTTACAAAGCTCATAACAGGTTCCCCTAAAAGTTTCAGTTGGTTTTTTATTTAATCGTTGTCGTTGGAATCACAAGCTGGCTGGCTGGCTGGTTACTAAGGGTCAAGCTCTTTTCGCAGAGGCAAACCCGGGAAGCAGCCTCCAGAACCTTAAAGCCCCAGCGAAGCATTTCCAGTCCCCATTCCAGGGCCCTGATGAAAGTGGGCCTCCCCTGAGGACAGGAGCCAGGAGCAGTGCTTTGGGGGTGACTTTCCCAAAACATTGGGGGCAAGGGCTTCTCACAGCTCTGTGGTCAGCCACATCTCTTTGCTCAGCCCCTGCCCTCTGTCACCACCATCCCCCTGCTCCCATCCGCAGGCCCACCGATGATGGCTGGACCAACCTCAGAGGTGGCCCAGGCACGGGGGGGACTCGGACACTCAGAAGTTTACCATGACCAGGGTGCTTGGGACATGAGAGTAGGAAGAAGGGGACAGCAGGCCCCCTCTGGTGGGCTCAGCTCCCGCCCCCTATAACTGCCCCCCTCAACTTGAGCCTATGAACCCCTCTCATGCTTGGTGACTGGGGAAGTCAGAAGGAGACAGTTCCGTTGACAAATTCCTCAGAGGTTTTGTTAAAGAATGGTGACAGGAGGCGGGTCTGGCCAGGCCTGGGGGGGGACTCAGCCCTCCTAGACCCTCATGGAGTGCCTGCCCACCCATCCCCTTTGGCCCCCTCACAAAGGGCCAGATGGACTAGCCGGTGGGCCAGATGCAGGGGTGGGGATGTCGCTGCGGGCTCGGTGCAGGCTGGGCATATGCCTGCATCCCTGGGCTGGAGGAGTGACTGGGGACCAACGGCAGAGAAGGCAGCTATGGGGCCTACAGGATAGGATAGTGCAGAGATGGGGGACCCTGCCCCAGGGCCCTCAAAGCCCGGAGATAGATCAGACAGCAGAGGAAAGGTGGGCTCATCCCCGGCCCAACTTGTCTTCATAGCTGGGAATCTGTGGGAGGTGGGGTGCCCACGCCCTGTGTCTACTCGGCAGCCTTTGGGAATCCGGCACCCTGGCCTTGGACCTAAAGGTCTTGGTGGGGTCCCAGCCATGACGTTATTTCTTTCTAGCTCTCCAGGTGGTCCTAATGCGTGGACAGAATTGAGAATCACAGTCCAACTCAAAAACATAACTTTAACGACGTGTCCCCAGCACCCAGGAGCCTCTGAAGACAGTAACCTTGTGGCCAAAGTTTGAGAAACGCCCCATTACCAAACCAGGGACCTGAGGGGAAGGAGAGAGCTAGGGGTGGAGTAGGAGCCACAAAGGTGATGGCAAGGTCCCTAAAACTGTGCTCAGAGCCTCACAGAGACAGAGGGGATGATGGACGGGGGATGGAAGTTGCCTTGGCATGGACCACGCTAGAAAGGCAGAGGAAGGCTGCCTTTGGTTGGGAAGATGCCCCTGGATAGGGAGGATGCTGACCCTTCCTCGGTGGGTCCTGGGCTCATATCCTTGACTCCAGAGCATGGGGGGAGGGACAGGCAGGGCCCTGGTGAGCTGCCCCTCCCCCGGGGGCTGGACCAGGGGCTGACATCCTCAGGAGCCCACAGAAATGATGGTAGGGAGGGCTCCAGCAGCCCGCTAGACCTCAGCAAGGCCAGCAGAACGAATTTTGAGAGGGACATTTGGTGACCCAGGAACTGGTCACAGTCTGATATGGAGGTGGAAAGGGTTACAGAGCCGCTGGGTGTGAGAGGAGCTGATTGCAGGGGGTGGGGCAGGGGCTTATATTTTCCAAATTTCCCACAATGAGCATATATTACTTTTGTGACAAAAAAATAAGCCATGCACATTAATTTGGGAGATGGGACAGGAAGGGAGGGCCCAGGACAGAAGGACCCAGTGGCCTCTGCGCAGATGGAGGCAGCACCCACCAGCCACTTGCCCATCAGTGACATCGTCTCTGGTTGTGGTGTGTCCCATCACGCCTGCATATTTCAGCCTGACAGCGTCCCTGCCAGCCAGCCCAGCTCCTCCCTCCTCTGGTGCCCGATGTCACCTGAAGGACTGGGAGAGAGCTCCACCCACCTAAGTTAAGGCCCAACCTCCAGAGCCAAGGCCGCCATAAAACTTCCTGCCTTGCTCTGTCTCTGCCCCCCCAGCCGTACATCCAAACCCACCCCACCAGCTTCATTTTAACTAATAGGACACTTAGTTTAATGAGCAGAGTTTGCATAAGAGGAACTTGCTAATTAAATTTTAAACCTTGTCATTCTAAAGATTAGCGAGAGCCCTGGACAAAGCATTTGTCAGGGACTGAGGTCTTGGGTGTAAACTACAGAGAGGCCTCTGGCTGATGCAGCCAAAACGGAATCTTCTGGAAGGGGCTCAGAGGTTCTCATCTCCAGGTCCCCAAGGCAGCCTGGGGACTCCTGGGGCCATTACCCTTAGGAGCCGGTAAGGGGTGTTTTCAGCACACCCACCCACCCCTGCAAGCCAGGGATCTGCGGCAGGGTGGCGGGGTCCCTCCTCAGGAGCCCAACCACACTGAAAGTGCCACGTGAGGTACTGGCAAAAGGCCGGGGCCATCTCCCTGTCATCTGTCTTCACTCTGCCTGCCATTGCTGGGGGCCAGCCCTGAAGCTCAGAGTGGAGGCTGGCAAGAGAGCAGACGCTGTGTGGCTGTCCCCAGCATTGGCCAACCACCCGTCGGCAGCCAGCATTGCTCCCCAAGCAAAGAAAGAAAATGGGAGGGGCCTGTGAAGAGGGTGTGTGTCACCAAGTCAGCCTGGAACATCACAGGCCTCGGCCTCTGACCTTTCTGGAGGTCAAACGAGGCTGGTGGTAAGGGCAGGCTCGCTTGGGGACAATGACCAGGAGCCTCTTGTAGAGCGTTTGAGTGGGAGACAGGACAGTGTCACTTTATAAATGACCAGCTGCCCTGGGGGCTGGAAGCGCACCTCCCTGCTAAGTCCACTCCCTGGAGGGTCTCTCAGGAGCATGTGGGATGGAGGGTTGAAGGGTATGTGTGCTCTGGGGGCTTGTCCCACTGCAGGGTCGACCTGCACACCTGCTGAAACTCACGCGCACGCGCATGCACACTCCCACCCCCATCCCAGGTACATCGCTGACTCCGTCTGCGGAATCTGTGGTTTCCTGCCAGGCTCCCCCTTGGACTCCATCCCTCGACCCCCCTGACAGCTGTTGCTCAGTCTCATACCTGGTTTTGAATGCAAGAGGGGCTCCGTGGTCAGGAGGGAATATTTTTATGGTAAAAAATGAACCTCGCTGCATTGGCTCCGGGAGGAATGGGTGCCGTCCCCGCAGGTTGCCAGGCAGACGGATGACAATTCTGCTTATGAAGCCGCTGCTTCCCCATTAATTAGGGGGGAGGGGGCCCTCCCCGCCGGTGCACCTCACCCTGGGCCAAAAGCTTGTCAACATCTCCCACAAGAATGAAAATGTAGATAACTTTCAGATTATTCAATGTCACCAAGGTAGGGAAAGGTCGCGCGCTGGGTGCCATTTATCTCGTGGTGGATTTAAAGAGCTTTTTTCTATTAAATTTCTTAAAATTAATGTTTTATGTTGCTCAGAGTAATTTGAACAATTATGGGCTTAAAGAATTGATCATCTCAGCCCCCGGGGTTTGGCCTCCAGGCTCATTCCTCTGAAAACCCCTTGATTTACCCTCTTGCTACTCAACCAGGCAAGTCCCGGGGTAGGGCCCCCCTCCTGTCGGTCGGGGCGGCGCCCAGACAAAGCTGCGGCTCAGCCTCCGACGCCGCGGGGGTGTCCCCTGGGCTCCGACGGGGGCCCTTGGCTGTCACCCGAGCGCAAACTCCGTATTTAGAAGAAAAAAGGCCCTTTCCCGGAGGAAAGAAGTGGAAACCCTCGTCTGCACCGTTCAGGCACTTACGTTTGACGATGTGACGCAGTTGCTGGGTTCAAAGGTTAACGAGCCCCGACGCCCCGGGCCGGCGCCCCTGCTCGGCCCCCTGTCGTCCTCGCGCCCCAACGAGCGGGAGCAAACCGGCGCCGCTGGGGCGCCCAGACCCCCCCCCGCTCCGTCCAGTGGGTCCCCCGAGGCGGCCCCTCTCCCCCAGGACCCACCCCCGGCTTCCAGCTGGGCGCCCCCGCGCGGGTTCCGTGGGAAGGCGGGGTCCCGGGAAGCCCGTATTCTGGGGGGCCGCCCACAGCGCCCAGACTCTGCGCCCAGCCAACGGGGCTCATCGTGGGAAACGGGGTGTTTCCCGGGTGAACCCCCAGAAGGGGACCCGGAACGCTGCGCGCCCGTCTTCTCCGGCCCTTCGCCTCGCGCGGGGGGGCCCTGGTCCGCGGTGCCCCCCAGGCCCCCCGCGCGGTTCCCGGCCCTCCCTGCGCCCCGCCCGTCGAGTCCGGGTCCGCGGTGCCCCCCAGGCCCCCCGCGCGGTTCCCGGCCCTCCCTGCGCCCCGCCCGTCGAGTCCGGGTCCGCGGGTGGAGCCCGCGCGCCTGCCGGGGACACGACAGCAGGAGCGCCGCGGGCTTTGCCGAGACGGGGAAACTGAGGCTGCAGTGGGCTGTCGGGTGGCCGTGGGTGTGGCCTGCGGAGCCCCATCGCCCAGGCCCCGCGCCCCGGGTGGGCAGGGGGCCGGGCTCGTCCCCGCGGGGACACGTGGCGCGTCATCAGCCTGAGGCGCGGAGCGTTCCTGGCAGCTGGGGGCGGGCGCCAGGATTTATAGTACCCCCCCCCCCCCGGGCTGCCCCACCCGCACCAACTGCCCTCGGCCGCCTGAACCCCCACCCCGCTGGTCTCATCCAGGCTCGGCCGCGTTCCCCTGGGGCTCCAGTTGTCCCCGGAAACAGAACAAGGTCACCCCTCAGAACCTGCCCAGCCTGCTGCTGCGCGGGGGTCCCTGACCGCTGCGCCCTGCGCCCAGGTTAGTCCTGGACACCCCGTCTCCCACCCCCACACCTCCACCCAGTTCCCCTCCTAGCACCCCATCCCAAGGCTGCCTCTGCCCGATACCAAGGGGCTTTGTGGGCTTGGAGGCTGCTGGTGCTCCAGGTCCTGGGGGCGGGTGGGGCTGGGGGCAACTTGACCAAAGCCCACTGGGCTGTCTGGCCCCCGGGACAACTGAGCACCTGCCCCTCCCAAGTATGAGCCTCCTGCCCATCCCTTATCCTGTGCTCTGATCTGGCACCCAGCTCCCCTCCCATGCACTAGGGGCCTGTTCTCTCAACAACCTCAGTGCCCTAGCTATCCAGTGGGGGCCCTGTTGGGATCACTCATTGCAGGGGGAGGTGGAGTTTCACATCACAGACTCTCCTCTTGTGTCCCCCTCTTCCAGGGGGCTGTCACCACTGTCTCCACCAGAGGAAAGGGGACTCAGAGGGGGCAGGTGACTTGCCCAGGGTCACACAACAAATGAGCAGAGGCTGGGATTGGAACCCAAGTTGGAGAGACTCCCATGAACATGTGCCAAATCTGACCAGCTGACTCCAGCATTACCCACCCCCACTGTGGTGCCAGCTCCCAGGTGTGAGCTGTGCTCTGTCTGTCATATTGTCATGTACCCCGGCCCCCTGCCTCTTTCAGAGACTGAGGTGGAGGCCACAGCCCCAACCCCATAGATGTCACAGTCTGTTCTCCTGCATCTCCTAACAGTGCTCAGAAGTTAGACAAGGGAGCCCCAGTTCACACCAGGTGCCACCCCTGGCAAGGAGCCAGCAGCTACTCCAACGTGGCTTCCCTGCTTTCAAAGAACCTCCTCTACCCAAGGTCCCCCTCCGCCCACGCCCCAGCTTCACTAAAGACAGGGACCTTCAAAAGACGGCAACTGACAAATTTATTTAAGTCTTGGAAAAAGCCGATGGTCAGAGAATAAATAAAAGACACGGGACTTTCACAGAACCAACAGGTAGCTTGGGATGCAGGTTTGCAGGAATGATGGACTCCCAGGCCGCCAGCCTTTGTCTGGAGAAGGCAGCGGGATGTCTGATGGAGGAGGCAGGGCCAGCTCAGAGGGTCTCCGCCCCCAGCCTTCTCCAGCTGACCTCGGGCCCAGGGCAGTTAGCGGCAGCTGGGGAAGGGGGGGTCGGGGCTATTTGGCAACGGAAATGGGTTGGCTAGGCGTGGCCCTGATGCTGAAGCTTGGGGGCAGCTGTGATGGGGGAGGGGATGAAAACTTAATCTGTGCTGGGAGGGAGCTCTTAGTGGCCCGGAAGGGCTGGTCTGGAGACAAGGGCCCCCCTGGGAGTTCTGTCAACTCCCTAGGGTAGTGGAGTCCGGCAAGCCAGGAATGAACTAGAGCCCTGTGCCCCAGGGAGAGGGGTGAGGAGCCTCCTGGGGAAGGTGGGGTTCGGTGGCAGGGAGGTTCCCAGAGGCTGCAGAAAGGATCCAGGTGTGCCAACCTTCCCACACTGCGGCCTCCCTCCTGGAAAGATGAGGCCCACTTCTGACCTAAGAGGGGGCCGGGCCCTACACAGCTCAGACAGATGGAGCCTGGGACATGAAAGCATGAGCAGTAGTAGTTTTTAATTTTGGAAATTAAAGCATTTTCCAGCCTGGCTGGACTGAGCTGGGCTGGGCTGGGGAGAGGCCCCGAGTGAAGGCCTGGCCTAGGTGGGATGACATTTCATGTCTAGAATCAGCAGCAAGCCCTCAGTTAATCGGTCAGTAAAGGGAAAACTCTGCTTATAAAACAAGGCTTGCTGGATGCCCACCAGGCGGGCCAGCCCTGTGTCCCAGGATGAGCAGGCATAGAGTCCTTGCCCCAAGAGTGGGGGCTGAGGGCTGGGCGCTCGACAGCAGCCAGCCCTCCATGGACATCTTCATCTTGTCCCCCGCTGGTGGCACCTGCTTCTTGAAGAGGTCCAGGGCTTTGGGAAAGGAGCATGCAGCTCCAGGCCACCCAGCCAGGGGCAGCACCGCCGTGGGCCAGGCCCTTCAAGTTCAGAGCTCAGTGGAGCTGGGAGCCTCCGTCAGAACTGAGCGTGATCCACCTCGTCCAGCCAGGAGGCAGGGCTGGCGGGGAAGTCTGGATAGCCCCCGCTGCTCCCTGTGGACAGGTCGGAGCTGGGTCCATTCCCTGCCACCACCCTCATGGGCGGGGGCCCACCCGGGGCCCCCGTGGGTACGAGGCCCAGGCCAGCATCAGGGTACACCAAGCTGGAGAGGAGGGGCTGGGGGCCGGAGAGGCTCTGCAGGGCAGCCGGGGATGGGGGGACGCCATAGGGGCTGCCAGGACGCAGCTCACGATACTGCTCTGGGCCTGGGCCGGCCAGGCCTCCGTGCTCCAGCGGGAAGCTGCCTGGGGCTCCTGAGGGCCGGCCCAAGGCTGGGGTGGGCTCCGCAAGGCTGCCATAGAGGCCGTTAGCAGGGCCTATCTCGGCCATGGACGGCTCTTCTGCAATGGAAGCAGAGGGCGATGGTCGGTGCCTGCCCTCCTCCACCTCTGGACTCCCTCAGTGCCACTCCTGCAAGGGTGACCTGCCCACGGCACAGAGCAGGCCAGCCCAGGTCTCTTCTGCCCTTACTGCCCCCTGCACCTCTGCTTTTGGTCAGCTCAGTCCCGGTGTTTAAGGAATTGGGGATTCCCTGTTGGGATGGTGCCAGGAGCAGTCCAGTCAGGACCCAAGGCTCCCAGAATGACCCCCAAGGCTGCCTTGGGAAGGGTGGCACAGGTACCACCCACCCCCATTTTACCTGAGGCCGAGAGGTTGGATGAGTAACCTAAGGGCACAACGCGGCCAAAAGGAGTCTCCTGATGGACACGAAGGGGTGGGGTGGGGGTCCCCTGGTGCAGGAGGATGAGACCCTTGGGTCCCACAGAGGAAGGTGCACCCACCCAATGCCAAGCAGCCAGGACTTTTTAATCACTGACTTCAAAATTATGCTGTCCACTTCCCCAAAATCATAGCAAGGGCCGGGACCCCCCCCCCCCCAGCCTGCTCGAGGACGGGCAGCCGCGCGGGCTCTTTCCCCACCAGGGCAGGGCGGTGGCTCCGAGCGGCCCACCCGCGAGGGCCTACGAACGGAACCTTCAAAAGCTCCGAGGAGGCCCACTGGGGGTCGGGGCTTCCAGGCTCCCCGCCACCCGCCAGCCCCGGTGCTCCCGGCCCGCGGGCTCCGCGCGATGCGGGCGTCCCGCGCCGCCCTACCGGTGAAGGAGACCTCGGCGTCGCTGTCCTGCGCCTCCTCGGGGGCGCCGTCCTTGTCGGGCTTGGCGCGGGCGCGCTTCATGCTGCGGAAGTACTGGCCCCAGCGCTGCCGGCCCGCGTCCTTCTTGAGCCTCTTTTCCTTGGCGCGGCGGTTCTGGAACCAGACCTGCGGGGAGGCGCGCGTGAGCGCCGGGGCGCGCGGGGCGGGGAGGCCGGGGCCGCGGCGCTGACCTGCACGACGCGCATGTCCAGGCCGGTCTCCGAGGACAGCTGCTCGCGCACGTGGCGCGCCGGCTTGGGCGACGTGTTGTAGGCGCTCTTGAGCGTCTCCAGCTGCTTGGCCGTGATGGTCGTGCGCGGCCGCTTCGCCGTGGCCTCAGCCTCTGCGCCGCGGGGAGCCGTGAGCCCGGGGCTGCTTCTCCTGGCCCGGCGCCCCGCCCCGCGCCCCGGGCGCCTGGCCCCAACTCGGAGCCCCCGCTGCGGACCTAGGGGGCCCGAGGCCTCGCGGGCCGCGCGCGCCGGGAGCAGGGGACCCGGCGGCTCCGCGGCTCTGTCGGAACCTGCGGGCCCTGGTCGTGGGCGCCTCGGGCCGCGGCCAGCGCCCGCTCCCCACCCTCCTTGTGCTAAGCGCGTGGGGAGGGCCGGGTTCCCAGCGTCGGGGATTTGGGAAGGCAGTTCGGAGGAGGGGTGACAATTGGCAAATTCAGAGCCTCGCTGCGCTCCGGCGAGGCGGCGCTGGACCCCAGGCCCGCTTCCTCCGGGCGGGTCTGGGAACGGTTCCCCCGCCCTGGCCCCCAGGCCCGGGGTGCGGGCGCGCTCCCCGCCCCAGCCTGCAGGGACGCCCCCGGACTCCCGCCCCAGAGCGAGCGCTTCGCGGCGGGCGCTGGAGGCGAGGGTCCCCCGCGCCCGCGCGGACTGGCCTTAACCCCGCTTGCAGATGAGAAAGGGGGCGCCAAGACCTGCCGCGTGACCGTCGCCCCTCCCGCTGACCTCTCTGCTTGGCCGTCTCGTAGTCCGCCTTGCACACCAGCCGGCTGTCCTCCATGAGGTAGAACTCGTCGCCCGTGGCCAGCTGCCGCTTGCACACGACGCAGGCGAAGCAGTGCAGGTGGTACACGAAGTCCTGGGCGCGGCGCACCACCTGCGTGGGCGGGATGCCCAGCTGGCACGCGGCGCACTTGGTCCCGAAGCGCCTGCGGGACGCACAGGGCGCGGCTCAGCGCGGCTCCTTCGCCCGGAGCGGGAGCGAGAAGCGCCCGCGCCGCGCCGCGCAGGGCGGTTCCGGGAGGGAGGCTCCTGGGCCCTGTCTCCGGCCGCCCGTCCCGCAGCCCCAGCAGAGTCGCACAGATACCGAGATGCGCCCGGGGTCCCGGGGAGCACAGCGCCCTCGGCCTGGCGTCGGGAAGGCGAGTCCCTTAGAGGCCTGTGCCCGGAGATCGACAGCCCCCCCCCCCCCCCATTAGGGACAGAAACAAGACCAAAGCTAAGGGAGTAGGTCCGGCAGAGCTCTACAGACGCGGGATTATTTTTTTAACGGCTGCTCCCACGATTTACAAAATTAATTACGTAAAAAAAGTTAATGTGTTGATGTTTTCGCCGTGCCCAGCTGCCCGCGGAGGCCCGGGTGCCCGGCCTGGGTGACGGTCCTCCAGGGCTTCCCCGCGCGGCCGTCGCTGGGGGCCGCCCGGGCCCGCGCCCGCCCCCCCCGCGCCCCCTGCGCCCCCGCGCCCCCGCGCCCCGCAGCCCACTCACTTGAAGAAGTCCTCCCTGCAGTACACGCTCTCCCCGCGGCTGAAGCAGCGCTCGGCCAGCGGCGCGTGGCAGTCGCTGCACTTCAGGCACTTGCTGTGCCAGTGCCGGTCCAGAGCCTTGAGGACGAAGCGGTCCAGGATGTGCTGGTCGCAGCCGGCGCACAGCGGGATCTCTGCGAGGCGGGGGCGCGCGGTCAGGAGCAGGGCCGGAGCGGGGAGCGGGGGTCACTTTCCCATCCCAGCCCCGAGGACCGGCGATGCCGAGGAAGGCCCCTTCCCTGCACTTCCTCTCCCCCGCCCGCTTGAGGGGCCGCCTGGCTCCCCAAGTGTAAGGAGTACACGGCCTTGAAGCCCACGGCCCAGCCTGCAGCTAAAATTTAATGAAAGCGAAACAGGTTTAGAAGTGTGCCGGCGAGCAAGAGGTGCACAGGCGTCCACAAGGCCAGAAACTGCTAATTACGAAATGGTCCCACTGCGAAGAAAGGCTGCCCACTGAGCTCAAATGAAAATCCGCCCCCGGAGCTCTCAGAGGCAGGGCTGGAAAAGGGGTGCTTACCTTCACCTGGCGGCCAGGCTCGTGCGTGTGGTGGGGCACCCACCACCCAACCACTCTCATTACTTTGCACAATTAAGCACCCTGGTGGTGAGAAAGAGACTCTTTGTGCGTCAGCCCTGTGGCCCTGTCTGCAGGCCACCAAGGTAAAAGCCGATGCCCTCCCTCCCATCTTCGGGAGGCTGAGGGGTACTTGTGAGTAGACTGGACAAGTGGATCCGATGTCCTTATGCACAAGCACGGGTGCCGGAGCACGCAGTAGGTGCTTTGCCCTCCCACACAGCTGTAGTTGCTCCAACAGCAGGTTCTCTAGAGTTTTGCTCCCCTGAGACTGTGGGCCTCGGGGAAATCAGGCAGGGGAAACTCAGGGGTGGCCTGCAGGAGCCCTGGGTCCATGAGGCACTCTTCAGGGTGCTCACGGGGTGAGGACTCCCTGTTAATTCGGAAGAGAGCTCCCAGAGGAGAGGGCCATGCACAGCCCTGGAACCTACACGGATATTGCATCCACCTCACCTTGCTCACCTGGCTGGCCCCGGACCCCTCCCGCTCCCGGCTGGCCGCAGTGAGCGGAAGGACAGAAGGAGGACCTCACGGGGGCACCAGAACTGGAATCGACCTCCCTCCCGCAGCAGCAGGAAACCCGCGAAGGACGCGGACCCGCATCGGGCAAAACCAGGGTCCCAGGTGCGGAGCCTGGGCATCCGCTGGGCGCCCCGGGCCCTCGTTGTGGGCTGCGACGGCAGAGCGGCGAGGACGCCGGGCACAGAGCTGATGGCTGGACGGGCCCTCGCAGCGCCTTTCAGCACCGGGGCCCGGACAGCGCCCGGCCATCCCTTCCCCGCGGCCCGCATCCCGCAAAAGCCGCTTCCGCCGCACCCCTCGCGCTCCCGCGGAACCCTGCGACCGGCCTTACGCTGCATGGCGACTCCAGCCTCGGCGGGTCCGTCGCCCTCCGCGCCGGGGGCCCGGCGGAGCCTCGCGCCCGCCCGCCCGCTCCCGCTGCTCTCCCGAGGGCTCCCGCGAGCCCGCCTCCTCTCCCTCCCTCTCCCTCCGCCCTCCCACCCCTTCCTCACAGCCCCTGCGGCCAACCCCTCCCGAGAGCCGTCGGAAATAAATAAATAAGCAGGAAGGACGAGACCCCGCACCTGGATGTCCCCTTCCCACCTCCCGCGTGCTGCCGGGCCCCAATGCGCCCGGCTGCCTCCGTCTCCATCCCGCGAGTCCTGCCAGCCAGAAGCCCGCGGAGCACGGTCCCGATTCCCTGGGAGCCAGAGTGCTGGGGGTGAGACAGGTGCCACCAGGACGTTGGGGGCTCGGCTGTACAAGGGTCCAGGGGACCAGCCCGAGCGGACCGACAGAGCAAGTGCGCGCGGCCGCCGGTGCCGAGACTCCAGCTAGGGGAGACCTACCGATGGGGCCCAGCTCCACCCTGGCCCCCGCATCCGACTCTTTCCAGGGAAGAGTGAAGGGCCAGGATGGGACTGTCCTCTTGGGGATCCTCCTGCCCCGTGGCCATGGGACCCCGCGGCTGCTCTGCACACTCTCCGCACCAGGGAGCGCGTTTCCTAAACCTGTCCTGGGTCCGGAGGGCTCCCAGCTGGACAGTGCGATGCCACGACCGCGCACCCAACAAGCAACACGGCTCCAAGGCCCCGACCAAACTTGCTGCGGGGGCGCCCAGGCGGGGACGTGCTGGGGCCCTCGAACCCACTCCTGCCGGGTCCCACGGGCCCCGTGGCCAGGCCCGGAAAGGCCCGAGGACCTCTGGGTCTCCGGGGGAGGGGAGGGTCACCCTCTCTGGTGCGGGCGCTGTGCCCGAGCACCCACCTCGGCGCAAGTCCTCCCTTCGCGCCAGCAGCGCCAGCAGCAGGTCGCCGCCCGCCGACTCCCGGCCCGGGCCCAGCTCCCCGCGAGCCTCCATGGGTCCCGCCGCCCTGCGCCGCCGCAGCCCGGCCCCAACTTTCTCGGGGCCCAGCGAGGCAACGGCCTCAGTGGCCCGGCCGGGTCCGAGCTGCTCCGGGCGCTGCGCCCGCGGGCCGCCCGGGGGCCCGGAGCCTCGGCCCGCGCGGGGGGCGGGGCGGCCGGGGGCGGGGCCGCAGCGCTGGGCGGGGCCCGGGGTCGCCGAGACCGCTGCGAGCGTCCGCCTCCGGTCGCCTTCGCCCGGGGCCGCGGTGCCCGAGGCCACCCCGAGCGCGGGCCGCAGGGCGGGGGCGGCAGAGGAGCGGGGTGGGGCTGCCGGGGCCTCGGGCCCGCAGCTTCCCGGCCCCGCGCCGCGGCCCGCTGAGGCCTGGACTCCCGCGCGCAGGCTGGGGGTCGCGGGGGGGGGCTGGGTCCCACGGCCGCTGGCGCTCCGGCTCGCGAGCCGGGACCTAGAAGCCGTAGTGACAACGTCTGGTCGCCACCAACGACACCCAAGCCCCAGAGAGGGTGAGTGTGTCGCCCAAGGGTCAGAGAAGCCACCTCAGACCTCCTGGCTCTGGCCAGCTTCTGGACTCCACCGTTGGAACTTCTGCTCTGAGTGGCCACAGGGAAGGAGGGCAGTTCTTGAGAGGAAAACCCAATGTCCTCGGCCTGGACATGCAGCCAAGACTCCAGGTCAGGAGGAAGAGAACTGGGAAGGCCAAGGATCTACCCTCACTCCCCTCCACCCCTCACCACCCTGGCTTGCACAGAACGCAGCCCCTGCACCTGATTTTCCAGCATCTTGCCCCAGTCCAAACAGGTGAGCCTGCAGGAACCCACCCTGTAGAGAGCTGAATCTACCCCAGGGCAGCTGCTCCTGCCCAGAGGGCCAGCCCCCTGCAGTCACCTACAGTCAGAGTACAGCTGTGTGGGCCCCCTGCAGTGTGGGACCTGGAGAGGGCAGGGGCCCCAGGAAGTGCTAGGGGACTAGCAGGTCGATGCTGTTCTCCAGGTGTCTCTACTTGGAAGCCCCACCCTAAGGCCAGTGTTCCCTTGTCCCCTTCCCCTGGCCTCCAGCCCCAGGTCTGTGTGATGTCTGTTTTGATCAAAGGCGCCTGCAGCCAGCATGCAGCCCTTCACACTGCACTGTCACCCTGAAGGACAGGGCAGTGGGTGCCCAAGCCCTGGAGCCCAGTGGGTGCTAAGTGTTGAATATCAGCTGCTGCAGAGGCCTGCCTGAGAGGGGCCATGTGTGGTCTGATTGGGGAAGGGGAAGGGGAAGGGGAAGGCAGGCCCCAGGTGGAGGAGGCAGCTGCCCCACTTGCTCCAAACCTGGATGGCCCACCAACAATGCCTTCATTATCTCCCCTCGTCCCTCTGTGTTATCCAATGGCTACGGGGAAGGGAGGTTCAGGAGGGAGACCCAGTCAAGGGGTTTAGGTGCTGCGCTGTTGGGCTGGTTGGGGAGCTCTAGGCTGGGCTGTGTGGGAGCTGAGGGGTCTCTAGAGGAACTTGGCACCTCCAATCTGTACCACCCCTTGGCCCAGCAGTGCCTGCAAGGCCCCTTCTGTTCTGGGGTGCTCGGGTCTAGGCCCCCCCACCCACTGAACCGTGGCAGAGAGCTCCAGGCCCTCCACCCCTTGCCTCCCCTCACCCGTGTTCCCATCTCCCTTTCTGCTCGAGGTTTGGTCTCTCAGACTTTCTTTCCTTCACTGCCCTCCCTGCGTGCGATGCCTCTTCCTCCCAAGTATCCCTCCGTCTGCCTCTGCGTCCCTTGCCATTTCCCCGCAGCCTTCCTGTTCGGGCTGGAGGGCGAAGGCTCGCTGGGGCTCTTACCCCGAGTTCCGACGAAGGTGCAGACAGCAGAGGCCCCGGGGGCCCCGGGCCTATCTCGGTTGTGCTCAAACTCCGTTTCTAGCAGCATGGCTGCCACCGGGCTGGGATAGGGCCAAGCCTCTCGGGCCGCACTCCTGCCTCCTCCACCACGACACACCGACACACCGGTGGGTTCGGAGCCTGGAGGCCCCCGTCTCTGTCAGGTCAGCCCTGCCAGGCCCAGGGAGCCTTTGGGTGCAGGCACTGTCCACGGTGCTGAAGGAGGCGTGCTCTGGTCTCTCACCTCCTGCCTCCCCAGGTCCCCCGTCCCTCCTCCTGCCATCCTACCACCCCTTTCCCCGCCCCACACCCTCTGTTCCCTGACCCGCCTCCTCTCCCCATCCCATGCTTGGGCAGCGTCTGGGGTGCGGCTCCGCCCTGAACTCCAGGCTGCCTCAAGGCAAGGGATTAGAGGCAAGTGTGTGCTCCACCCAGATGCTCCTGCACGGGGCCTTCTGGAAGGCAGCATCCAGGACTCCAGCCTGGGGTGGCCCCTCTGGCCCTGTTGGCCTCCAGCCCAGGTCCCCACTAGGCCCTGGCTCCAGATGTGGCTCAGAAGTGAACTGCTGCTACTGGCCTGAGGAACTTTATGCATTTACAACCTCCCCAACACTCAACTTCCCCCATATCTCAGGCCACAGCCCCACCGCCACACAGCCCAGAGGAAGGGCATCTGGGGTGCCCTCCAACAGAAACTACTCAGGAATTAAGGGCAGGGAGCTCCAGGACCCTGGGCCTGGGCAGGGGTCACTGATGGTGAGCCTACACCCATACCAGCACCACACAGACCCAGGCTGGTGGCTGGCATACCCACTGGTTGCCTCGTGCTCTGCCCCAGCTGGCACACCAGGGGCTGCCTGTGTCCTCTCTGGGGGAGGGGCCTGGGCAAAGCCAGGGAGGGTTACCTACCAGCCTCTACACAGCCCGGAGGGGGAAGGGAAGCCACAGAAAGTGCAGCCAACAGGTCTCCCTCTGAAGCCACACATGACTACTGGAGGGGGGCAGGAGAGGAAACCTGTATTGTTCAGGATCTGAGGCAGCAAACAGGTGTCAGGGGCAAAGCCCTGGCTACTCAGCCCCAAAAGGCTAGGGCATTCAGGCTCTATGGCAAAGGGGTGGCCTAGGAAAAGCTGATGTCCAGGACTGAGTGGCTAGCGGGTAGGGTCCTGAGAGATGCCCTGAAACCGGTGTGCCCCGGTGCAGTCCATCTGCACCCGTCACCACCCACATATCACTGCTGTGTGGAATGAAGGCTGCTGCCCTGTCTCAGGACATCAGCCCAAGATCTATAATTTAATTTATCCCTATCTTTCACTTTCCACCCAACCCTGGGGCTGCCTTCCAAAAGCCTCTGGTTCCGAGAAACTCTAGAGCTCCAGGTGTGCTGTCCATAAACTTTAGAGGGAGGAAGCTCCGCTCTGCACCCCTCCCAACACCTCAGTGTCTCTGCTAGTTGACATTTCAAAAGAATTACAATTTTTCAAATGTCAGTTTTATTTCAAAATGTGCACATTATAGTTTACTTAAATACAAAATGTTCACTTTCTTTGCACGTAAGAAATTTCACCGACACTTCCATGTCAAATAGCTTTTTAATCAAAATTCTTCCATTAAAAATAAATACATTTAAATTACTGAACTATTATATTCATTGTCTCAATACTTACAACTTTAGAAAAGAGACCTAAAGGTAGCATCCAGTTATGAGCAGGCCACGTGAGGTGGGCAAGACTGCTCACACTTGCAGGCAAGTGGCCCCCATGGCCCCCGTGGCCCATCACTTCCCAGACCACTAACAGTCTACTGGAAACCTTGCCCCTCCTGACGTCATAAACGTGTCCCTCAAACAGTGGTGAACTCTAACTGCAACATTACTATGAACCTTAAAAGCCAACATTGTCTGTCAAGTGGGTTTTGATGTAGGATGGTGCACACAGCTTACAGAGAAAAAGACATTCCACACGAGCCAAGGCAGCTTAATGAATGACTCTGTTTCCCTTGAACTCTGTGTAAATCTGTTCGTTTTCAAGTTGAAAAGAAACAATATCACGTCTTCAATAACCCAGGCACACACGATATGTGAGTTTTAAACCAGAGGCTTCTAGGGGTTAAAAAGGTATCAACCAACAAGAAACCTCTGGTGGCAGAGAAGCAAGCAGAAAGGTCAGAGGGCAGGGCTCCTGGCTTCCGCAGCCACACCTTCCACTCAGGTGGGCACCAAGCTAATGACAGTGCTAGAGGCACCAGCTGTCCGCCTCCCCCATGCTGCAGCAGAGACATGGGTGTGACAGTGGTCTTACAAACACTCGCAATCAGCTGCAATGAGTGAGCACAAGTACAAAACAGGCAAAGTGGGGAAAACTACCTTCCACTATCACATGCCACAGGCACGTGGGGAAAACACGGGGGCAGACACTGAGGGCAGACACGGGGAAGACACGGGGCACACACAGGGATGCAGACACTGCTGAGCTGCTGTATAAGGGTCTCAATGGAAACGCCCTGGGCAGACTTTGTTTATGTGTTCACTTACCTCTAAATGCTTTGGGTTTTACAAATAACGTGTTAAAATCATTAAATGATAAATAATTAATCACCAAAGCCTGGGGAATGGGCTCTGTGCCAGGGCCCTGCATAAAACATCTTCAGGGCAGACAAAGTTTGGCCTTACAGGTGCCAGGGAGACCACCCGTGTACCACCCACTCTGGGCTCTGGGCAGTTAGTTCAGCAGGGGCTGTGGGTGCTGGGTGACACAGGGCCCCAGGTGAGAGCTCTGCTCTCCAGCTCACAGAGGTTTCCCTAACTGCCCAGGGAGGACAGGCAGACTGCGATGGCCCTCGCTCACTTAGCTCTCTCATCACCAGAATGACAAACAATAAGCAAAGGCACTGTCCCTGAAGAATATGGTGAGCCACCACCGTCCCTTCCAACCACCGGGTCCACCCCATGGCAGGGGTTATTTCTTGAAATGCAGCAAAGCCAGAAATCCAGTACCCGTTCTGCGCCAGTCCATGGCTGCATCTAATCACCCTCCCCCTCCCAGTGGGGGGACCGGGTGAGTTTTTCTTCAAATCCCAAGACAAGGCTTTGTGGAAGGGACATGGAGTTCAGTAAACTCGAGACAAAAGTGGGCACAAAACATTTTGTTCATTTGGCCTGGAATCCCCACCCCCTAGAAGAGTAAAAATAAAGAAGTAGTTTTGCTATGCATCGGTCAAAGGCGTCATTGAGTCTGCCAGGAGTGCACAGTCCCCAGCCCGGACACCAAAGCTGCCACCTGTGAGAGCAGGTCCGAGTGTCTATAAATCCCTGATCAGAAACGTGGAAGCTGCAGGCATGTCCCAGGCCTGTTCAGCTCTACACGGATGGGTGGTAAAGCCGGACTTTCCACCGCTTGGATCGCACTCGGAAGAAAAAGAACATCACCATCAGAAACAAGGAGGAGGCCACGTAGAGCACGACACAGAGGCTCATGTCTAGGCTGGAGAAGCCCATCCCCAGAAAGGGCGCGGCCACCTCAGCCTCCCTGCGGCCCTCGGGGCCAGGGCCGGCCAGTCCCTGGTGCGGCCTCTCTGACAGGCGAGGGGTGGGGGGCAGCAGGCTCTGGGCCCCGCGGTCTCTAGGCCTGCCTGGGTTGGCAAGGCCTCCCTCCTGCTCCTGGGCCTCACCTGCAGGGCCATCCTCACCCTCACCTCCCAGGGCCGCAGAGTAGGTGTGGATGAGGTTGTCACTGCCATAGTGCCTCTTCAGGAACAGCAGCACCTGGTCTTCATTCCAGCTGTCCAGGCCCCTCATTTCCTCATGGCAGGCTGGGCAGAGGTCCGGAGTGGGCCATGGGACCTTTGGAAACCTGGGGTCCTCGCTCAGGTGGCCTGGGAGTGGGAAAGAGGCGGCAGTGAAGGGGCTTTCCCTCGACCTGCCACCCACCCAGGGCCATAGCCGTGCAGCCTCCCTCCCACAGTCGGTCAGGCCAGTGCCTGCCTGTCCCCACCCTGTCCACCCTACCCACCTCCACTGCAAACTCCCCGTGGGGTCTGGACGACGCCCACCCCCCTCACCCCCACCTTTCCTGCACAGGCTGCAGCCCGCTTCCCTAAAGCACCCTATATAAATATTGTTTCTTCCCTTACACCCTTGGATGGGTCCCCATGGCTACACTACACTGCTACTCACCTGGCCAAACCCTGCTCCTATCTGCCCAGCTGCTTTACTTCCCAAACAGTCTGTGCCAAGTTCTCACCTTTGTGCCTTTGACCTTGAGGCCCCCTACTCGATGCCCCCTCCAAGTCCGCTTCCCTCAGGGTGCAGCTGAAGCCCACAGTCCACAGAGAACCCCAGAGCCCCTGCCTGGACACTCGCAGTCCCAGTGTTTCCACATAACTTCAGGCACAGGGGGCTCGTGCAGGGCCCTCCAGGCCCCTAAATACCCTTTAAGGCCCTGTGAAAACTATCTGGGAGTGAGCCCTGTTTCCTCCAGGAAAAGCCAAGAACCACCATGTGCAGAAAGATAAGCACAGCTGCTCCCCATCCTGCCCCAGGGGCTCCATCAACAGGGTCCTTCCCAATTTCTGTGATGCAGCAAATGTCTTTACAAAATTAAAACGCACACAATTCTCAGTGGCTGTGTCCTCAGAACTCCCTGTGATAAATATATCCATCCACAGTGTTTCTGGCAGTCGTTAAGGAGCCATCATGGGCTGTGCGCTGCACAAGAGGCTGGGAGGGGGATGCAGACCATGGGTGGCCCAGGCAGGCCCTGCCCTCCGGCGACCTGTAGAATCCCAGCGTAACACCGGCAGGAAGGGAGGCTCCGGTCAGGTCTCTGGGTTTCCAAGGAATTTGGGTCACAATCCAGAGGCTAGAGGTGGGATTGGGGGACTACAGGATCTAGGAGACAGTTACACGGGCTGTAGAAAGCCTGTTTCTGCTGCAGGGTAGTGACATGGGGGCACATGGGGCTCCTGGAGTGGGGTGGGCCTGCTTCAGAGCTCAGTGCTGACAGGATAACCAGGGACCTTGTGAGGAGCGATGGTGGCAGAGGAACAGAGACAGCAAGGGTGGTGCAGATGGAGAAGTCCCTGTACCAAACCCACCACGGAGGCGCCTTAACCTGCACTGACAGCGATGAGCAAGTCCCAGCAAACAGAAGGGGCCATGGGCATGTGACCACAGCTGCAGCAGGCAGCTCTGAGTGCAGAGAGAAACCAATTTTCTTTAGTGCTTCAGTTGTAATATGTTTTTATAATACAGTGGATTAAATAAAAACCAACAGTTTAGTGGTGTTTTCTATTCATCTCTATTAAGATTTACCTCTCAGTGGAATTATTTTTAAGCCTAATTTTAATCTGCCACTGATTTCGGAGCAGTTTGAATTACTTAACTCTGAGAAAACGTATGTGCCCGACTTAGGTTTTTAAACAAAGCCATTTTGAGGAGTTTGATTTATAGTCTGAAAGCAGATTTTAATGACACTAAAATTCCTTCCTGAAAATTAATTATAATCTAAGTCTTCCAATGCCAATCTTACTGGGGACCCGAGTGGGTTCCTCAAGGGCAGATAAATGATGTGCGTCAATTACCATGCGGCCTAGGAGCCCCTGAGTGAGAGAACAGTCTGTAAAGCAGGACCCAGGAGACCCAGGAAAGTCTATTGTCCGGGCAGCTCCTGGGCAAGGTCATCATGAAACTGACATTTGACCAGGGCAGGCGTCCCAGCTGTGAGTGTGGAGCAGGAAGCCTGGCACAGGGTGGGCAGGCAGAGAGGGACCAAGGCCATCACTGTGTGAGCAGTGCTGCTGCCCACAGCATACGCTTTGATGGGGCGCAGGCAGGGACACCCGGGCACAGGCCACCTGAGTGGCTTCTGCTTACCTGCCAGGCGGCTGTTCACTAGGTTATGTTTCTTCCAAAGCCAGAGAATGGCTTGGTCTGGGGTTTTTACAGAATCCATGGATTCTTTAGCCATTTCCTCAAAGTGCTCACCACACTCCTTACACCCAAAGAAGGTGTGGATGTACCTCCTGATGGTCTGCAGCACTGCCTGGGGGTCGTCTTCAAAACCTGCAGAGGAGCAAACACTGTGGGCACCGTGGGATGAGGCACAGATGTGTCTGTGTCCATGAGAACCTCAGGGCTCCGGGTGGTGTCGGGAGCCAGGAATGGACTGAGTACCTGACATGAGAAGGGGACAGTCCCACATGTCTGCACAGACATAGGAAGGAACCAGTGCCTTCCCAGATGCCTACTGCAGCAGGTACTCCTGGCCTCTGTGGCACTGTGCTGAGCGAGCACCTGTCCAGCCACAGAATGAACATGACTCTAAGGACTTTCAGGGGGACAAGCTGCACCTCCGACCAGGTTCCAGCCTCATGGCCTAGAGCCAGGGGTCTGCTGAGGGTCTGAGCCCCAGTGCTATTTCTCCCGCTTTCACAAGCGACCCCCAAAGGCTGGTGCCTGGGCCATGGTGGCTGCTCCTCTAAATTTGTGCTTGTTTAGCTTTGAAATCCTTGCACAACACAAGCTCAAGTGTGAACATGGCCTTAGCTCGTGCCTCTGGGGGTTGCTGCCAGCCCTGCAATGGTCTTCCTGAGGGGGCGGTGCTGGTGATGGACTGGTCAGCTGCCAGGGCTCCTTCAGGGAACCTCAGGGTGGCAAGGACCTGCTCTCCTTCTAAACAAGACTGCACCTCTGCATGGGGAACTCTGCAGCATCTACCAGCCACACAGATTACAGCCCTGTGTGGTGCCAAAGTAAATACTGCGATGTTTCAGGACAGCGGCTGCCCAGAACAGGGAGGCGGCAGCCAGCATGGTACTAACACGGGGACCCTGAGAAAACCAGAGGCAGCATGGGCTGGGTCCAGCAGGCACCTTCAGACTAGTACGGGGGACTGAGCATATGAATGAGACTGAGATTAAAACAGATTAAATGTCAGCATTAAAAGACATGCAGCAAAATAACTGGGGGAAAAACACATGCTTTTGAGACTGACTCCATCTTAATCAGTAGCAGGCCCTGCATGTGGCCTCTTCACAGCCTGGTGTGGCCCTGAAGCCTGTCATGGTTCTGCTCCCACGGCCCATGTTCACAGCCTTGTGAGCCGAGCCTGGTGGGTGTTTCAATGTCTGTCACTAACCTTGGCGGCCTTGATTATTTCACTGAGAGGAGTGAGCTGAGCTGGCTTCTCCCAGGCGGAGTATTTCCAGGGCAGCCGGGTGGCGCCCACAGCGAGATGACTATGTGCATGCGCTTGGGGCTGGGCCTCTGTCCTGTGGCCCCTTGCCTGCAGCCAGCAGACCTTGGGCTGACATCTGCCACGTGTCACTGAGTAATCCCCCTTCTCTCTCCAGAGCAAAGCGCTGCACACTTGGACCTCCCTAATCTTTAAAGTGGACAAGAACCACAAAGCTCTACCTGAGGGGGATTAGGGGATGCACAGGCTTTTAGTCGATGGGGTTTAAATGTGCAGTAAGGAGGGAAAAAACCTCCCAAGACATAATCCAGCATCTCCGTCTGACCCAGTTCTGCGGCATGAGATGCTCTCCCAGTATTGCTGCGATTTACGTGGCCTCCACCAGGGAAGACCATGGCATCTGTGCACTGTGCTGTCTCCGCCCTCCCCGCCCTCCTGACATCAGCCTCAGTTCTGCACCATTTAGTGGAGTGTCCTGGGGATGACCTGGCCCAGCCGTCACCACACTGCCCTCAGAGCATGCTTCCTGGCAGGACCCCTGGGAACTTGAGCCCTCCAGGTTGCGGCTCATAGCCCAGAGGTGGGTCTGCAGCTTGGCTGGCACAGACCTGGCTGTGCTTGTGCTCCGATTTCACCTTCTGTCCAGGAGCTCAAGGTTTCTCCTGAAATCAGGCTGCTTTTGTTTATGTATGATTCTTAAGAGAATTTGAAGTTTGAAAGCCCACCACCTCTGCCCCCACAAGTCCACTAAAAAGGAGAACTCCAGCGTTGCCTTGAGGAGAGCATGGGTGGTAAAAATTTCCGAAGATGGCCACATGCCCCTCGGCACGGGACTCTACTTCTCCACCTCACATAAGGCTGGATGAGACTTATCTGGCCAATAGGATGTGGCAGAAGCGATGCCATGAGCCTCCGGCTGAGGCTCTGAGAGCTCCTTCCTGAGTGTGGTGAGGAGCAGGCCAGCGGCAGGGCTTGGACCTTCTGAGTCCAGATCAACCCAATGACATATGCTGCCTTACAGCCAACCAACCCTCTGCTGAGCTTCCGATGGCACCAGGCAGGTGCCACCATGGTATATGTGTCAGGGGGACTAACAGCGTCCTTGGCTGTGTGGGGAAGTTTACCTGTGTCATCCAACGCTTCTGGGTGGGTCCCAGCCCGGACAGTCAGAGTGTGGAATAACTTCCAGAGAGAACAGGTGTAACCCCTCAATTCCGGTCGGCTTCCCTGACATCCAACCCACTTTATGTGATTAGTAAGGAATACTCCAGAAATCTGGGAAAAGAAAGAATTAACAGATAACTGCTAGAATTAAAAATAGCTGGTGAATGTCCTGACTGGTGGCAGTTACACATGGGAACACTTATCAAAACTATAAGAACTCCCAACATGCTCACACCAGGTACATGCTGATCATGACCACAACCATGACCATGACCACGTCCTGGCAAGTATGGCCCTGGGTTTACTTCGTTATTAGGCTCTCGGAGACCCTCACTATGGGTACCCTGCCTGAAAGGCAGCTCAGCAGGGCTTCCATACTCTTACTAAACACATCATTTTAATTCATTTTTAGGTGTAAAACTCAGTTTACTGAAAATTTAAATAAAGAAAAAAGGCATGGTGCCACATGCTTGAGAAACCACCTCTGCCTGCGCAGGGCGGGCTGTCACGAACTGTCCTTGACTCAAGGACTCAGCAGGAAGCGGAGAGCACCAGAGGCAGAGGAGGGAGTGGACATACAGTCGTCATGGGCTGACAGAGGACAGTGCGGCAGGAGCCAGGAGGGTGCTCACCCGCATCTTGTTGTTGACCAGGTCCAGGATGGCATTGTAGGGGACCCTGTCCAGAGGCAGGCTGGCTAGCCACTCCTGCAGCATCTCCAGCAGCTTCCTGACGGGTGGCCGGCCAGGGAACAGCTGAGCGAGGAAGCACTGCACTTAGACTCTTTGGAAAGGATGGGCAGCACCACTCAGGTTTCTAGGCAAAAGTGTGCAGCCTGCTGGTTCGCTGAGTGTTGCACCCAGGCCTGAGAAACCCCAGCCCAGCGACCCCAGCGCTGCAAGCACATTGCTGTTAGACGTGCAGATGCTGCTGCCAATGGGCTCCCAGCCCTGAGCCAACCTCACGATGATGAGGCTGAAACAGCAGTGGGAACAGTGCACTGACAACCCCTTAGATGTTGACACAGGCCAGCACCACTATCAATTCACGCGTATTTAACTTCAAATTTGAGTCAACTTTAGGGAAATGGTTAAGATGATGGACGCCCTGATCACAGAGCTGATCCCGTGTCACACTGGACTGAAAGACAGCACAGGAGGCCAAGCAGCCCTGCGACGGGCAGGCGAGCAGGATGCTTTCTCTGAGGAATTGAGGACGTCCCAGAGATTCCTGAATTCTGAACCCACAATGGGATCAAAACCTGTCCAAGCAACTTTCCATTCACCTGAAACATACTAAGTGACTTGTTACTCCTTTCAATATAAATTCTACCTCCTAAGTGGACTCTGACCACCCAAAGTGTTGAATGTGATGCTCTGTTTAGGGACCTTGTGTGAGGCAGAAAAACCTTTTACAGTTGAAGCCTCCTTATCTTTAGATAATAGCAAGTATTCTGGCTGCAGTGCTGTGGTGGCCACTAGGTCTCCATTGTGGAAGCAGCAGGAACAAAGGACCCTGTTCCGGGCACACTGTGACTGCAGGTGGGGGCAGGCTGAGCTAGGCTATTCCAGAGGCCAGAGAGCAGAAGGGCCATGGCCGCGTCCAGACAGGGCTGCTGCGCCAAGAGAACAAGGGCTCAGGTCTGTCCCTAGGAACCTGAGGGATGGCCTCCCGCTTCCCGCTGCTCTGCCCCCCAGAATCGTTCTGGGCCAGAAAAAGACAGGGAGCCTTAGAGATAAGAGCTCTTGGAAGGAACTAAACTTGAGCTAACACACGAGTCTCCTACCCCGCTACCTGCTACTCAAGGTGAAGGACCGGCCAGCCTAGTGCACAGGTTCAGGCCCACACAGCAGACCCCAGTGGACAAGGATGGGGCGCTGTCTGCACCCTCCCTGAGGGAGCTGCCTGCCTGCTCCCTGCTCCCCAACTCCCCTTGTCATCGGGCTAGTGGTTCTGGCCACACACGGAGTCACAGTGCCACTGTGTTTCCACCACACTCACCTCTGACCTGGCAAGTGCCTCTCAGATCTCCCCCTTCCAGCCTCACACCTGCATCCCCCCTGGGACCCCCTGCTCAGTGCACCTTCAGGGTGGTGTCTGCACAAGAGCATGGCTGTGTAAGCCACATCCCGGTGTTCAGAGCAGGACCAGGCCCACAGTTGGCAGGCAGAGCCTATCCACTCAGGTAGGCTTCGTTCCCCAGGGGTCATGGGCTAAGCTCCCAGTCCAGAGCAGACCCTACATACCTTGGCAACAATGGTAATGAAGTCCTTGAGTGTTTTCAGCTCAGCTCCAGCCAGTGTCCTGTGGGCGGCCAGCTCCACCCTCAGGAGGTAATGCAGTCCTGACTCCAGGTCCGCCATGTACAGTTTTGACCTGAGATCAAATGTCACAGAGCCAGGTGTGAATGACCTTCTCTTTACATGACTCCCCCACTCCTCAGGGAGACCTCGCTGGTTCCTCAACAGCCAACAGTGTGGCTGCTGGGCTTTCCAGTGGACCCAAGCTGCCAGTGAGGCGAGCCCCACAGCCTTTCTGTCCCAGCCATGGCCTCCCCCACGTGCTCACTCCCCAGGCAGCTCACGTCCAAAGGGAGCACTTGCCTGTCAAACTCTCTCCACACCACAACTTCAGAATTTTCTTCTTTGTTTGGCTTTTCAGGCAACGAAAGCGATTTTTTTCTCACATCCGGCAACGACTTCAAATAAGAGGAAAAAAACGACCGGAGAGGCTTCATACTGAGAGGAAGGAGCAGGTGGGTGTAGGCTGAGCCAGTGTCCAAAACTAGCCCAGAGCTGCCCAGTCACCCTGTGTCCCAGGCTGAGATCAGGCCCCCTTCCCAATGGAGAGAAGCTATACCCTGCCCTCCCTGCTCCACTCTTGACTGCAGGGGCTGTGGGTGTGGCCTTGGAGCTGGCCCTCCCCTGAGGACATAAGACAAACACACACAACCCTAACACCAGCTGCTCAGTGGGGACACCAAGTTGGTCTGTAAAGCTGGCTGAGCATCTGTCATTATCAGCTTTATGATTATGGACTTCATGGCCTCAGTTGGCTCCCCTGAGCCTGCTGCGCACATGGCCCCTCAAGTGGACAGGGTGGGATACGCTCCGAGGATATAAAGGCTGTACTGAGCACATCTAGTAGCTCAGAGATCATCCAAAGTGTGCAGGTAAAAATATCATCGTTATGTGCTAAATTGTACAGATAACACTTTCAACATAAATCAATCATTTTTCTTCTAAACAAAATGGAAGTGTTCAGGGAAGCTGTCGAGGGCAGTTCTGGGCTTTGACCCTGGCCCCGGCGGCGTCTGCTACAGGGCGAGGTGCCTCAGGTGTGCAGGCCCAGGTGCTTAGAGCATCCTAACAAGCTGGACTGCAGAGCATGATACAAGATGGCCTAACTCCATAGAGAACTTACAACCCTGAATTCCGACTCTTTTGTTAAGAACAGAAATACACCTTAGGAACTGTGGTATGTTGGGGAGGGCACCCTGCCCAGTTACACTTTCCAGCCAGTGAAGCAGAAGCCCCTTGAGGGAAGGAAGCGTCCTGTCTCCTCACTGCTATCCCAGCCTGTGGTGATCACCCGGCAGGGCAGGCCTTTTTCACCACTAAAAGGGGGGGACCTGGCAGACAGCACAGGCTTTGGGATGTGACCTAATCCCTCACCTACGACCTTTCCCACCCTTTTACAAGTTGGGTTTATCTTGGGCCCCAGGCACCCAGTGCAGAGGCAAACGATGTTCTGGTTTCTATGGTCTCAGCAAGGAGAGTGGACTGGGAGGGGACGGGGGCCCGGAGTTCACCTGTGCCCACTGCTCATCTGGAGAAAGGGGGCGTGCTTGCCCCACCAACACAGAATGGACCATGTCTGGCCCCGAGTGAGCTCCCACCTAGAGGGGTTCCCAGATGTCACCACCATTGCAAAAAGTCCTTTAGCCAAACTACGCTTACATGTTAATGAACCCGTGGGACCCATTTGGGTAAATCAAGTAACAGGAAGGAACAGAAGAAGCGCCAAGTTTCTCCAGGAAGGCTCGGTCCGTGTCCAGTGCTCTCTTCACCACGATGTTCTCGTAAGGAATCAGATCCAGAATCACCTGGACAGGGAGAGAATGCGTCACCTCCCCTGTGGAGGCGGTGTCCTCAGGAGGTGTCATACCAGTGAATGGCCTGCTTACAGAAATCAGAAACGACGCCACCAGGAATAAAGAGTCTGCACCTGTCTCTATAACCAGCCATCACTGACAGCTTAACTTCTACTGCACGTTAAGGCAACTGGATGAGACGTATACCACGGCAGAAACTACAACCTGGTTCTGAATCTCAGGCTGTCAGAGGAAATGCCTGGCAGTGACCCTGGAGCCAGCACGTCCTCCACCCAACTGGCCATCAGACAAGGGCCCTCCCACCACTGCACATGTGGGGCCACCCCCCCCAGCAGAGCTGTCCCCTTCCTGTGCCCGAGGCATGAGCCCTGCCCTTGGGAGGCCAGCAGTATCCCCAAAGAGCAGCCGGGCTCTGGTCTCTGCCCTGTTCCCAGATCTCACAGATAAACAGCCAGCTCGGCAGGGGGCAGAGGGAAGAAGCTGAGGGCTCGGCTCCAATACTCGGAGCTAAGGAACTGCTGCCAACCACCCTGGCCAACATCTCTCTGGTCCCAGGATCTCACCACGACAGGCAAAGGCAGAGCTGCAGAGCACACACAATGGCTGAGGAGAGCTGAGTCCCACGAGAGATAAAAACATGTTTTACAGAACCTGGGATTTGGCTAAAAAGCTGAAAGTTCAGAAAATAGTGCCCCCCCAAAATAAACAAAAAATCTTGTAACAGAGCACAAGGAGTAAAGCAGCACCCCCAGACCCAGGTCCCCAGCCCTTGGAGATGTGCTCCCCACCTGTCTCCTCCATAAACTAGCCAATTTGATAACACAACTGCTGTAGTTCTCACCGCCCAGGAGTCTAGTCCCAGGCCCCATGCCGCGCCCACCATGTACTGGGACCCAACAGGATAAAGACACAGTACCTCTCGTCCAACATACGAGCCGTTGCTCTCAAACAGAACAGCCACATAGCGGCCATCACGGTCGTCAATGAGAGAAAGAATGTCGCTGGGCCTTTTAGGAGGAAAAGAGGCTTTTAGTGCTTTCAAGAGCAGTGAGCTGACCGTCAGACACCAGGGCCCATTCCACTTAATGCACATCTTCGTTCTGCAGAACTAAATTCATCTCCTAACCTGTTTACAGATCTACGCACCGAACAGGGTCCAAAGCTGGGCAGGCAGGAGGCCTGTCTGCATCTGTGTGGTTCTGCAGGAAGTCAATCATGGCTTGTCTCACGGTCTGCAGCTCTCTGTTGGGTCCTAGGGGAAGCAACCATCATCACCATGGTGACATCCCTGCACGCATGCCCCACCCCAGGGACCCAGTGGGGGTCCCCTCCCCCAGCTGGTACAGACAGGGGTGGAGTCACACAGCAGGAGGCTGCACAGTGACCTGCGTGAGAACAGGTGGGAACAGGGATGCATCTCACCACTGGGTGGAGACACGTCCAATTCCACCCATACCAGGTTCCCACCAGGCAGGACGGTCTGATTAGAACTCGGTCACCTGTAGGCTGACTGGTCATGTTCTGGGGCCTGATCTGGGCGCTGGCTACTGGGTGGGCCCACCATAAAAATTCACCTGGTGTGCACTTCTCCATATCTTTTTGATTAAATGTTTACTTTTAAAAAAATGTCACCACTGTGTTTGCCAAGGACGACAGAGCACAAAATACAAACTTCCTGCTGAGACTGTGCATGTCTGAGTTCTTACAGGTGACGGGACAGGGGGGCTGGTAGCAGTGTGTGAGGTGGGCTGGGGACAGGCCCATCAGGCCAGTTTGATACATTGCTTATGTCCTTACCTTTAAAATCCTCTCCAGTTGTAAAGTCCTTTGTGAATGCTTTGAAATACTAAGAGGAAAGACACAGAACAATCAGCAGTAGCCTTGCCTGGGGTGTGTGTCAGTGTTTGATCTTTAAGTGGCAAATGAGCACACAGGTATCTCAAGGTCACCTCCCTCCAGAAAGTCTGCATGGACCCTCGAGGACCCAGGTGAGAAGCCCAAGGCTGTGTCTCTGTGGACACTGGGCTTCCTGCCAGGCTTACAGGGGGGTGGTAAGCATCCATCAGAACTCTGTTACTTACATGTTCTCACCCAACAGGGCGAGAACCATGCAGACAGCGCCTCTCCTGGCCCTGGTGTGGAATGTGTGCCCTAGTGGTTTCACTCTAACAACACAAAGGGTTCTGGGGGGGATGACAGACACAGAGAAGGGTCTCTGAGCAGAAGGAAGAATTTTACATTAAAGTTAAAACCCTCTTCATGAAAACACACACTAAAGACAGTTATGAGGCCAAGTGCTGCTGACACACGACTGAGAGCAGCTGAGCATTGTGGACATACAAGGGGCTTCTGGCAACGAGTCAGAAATGGACAAATGACCCAACAGGAAATGGGTAAAACAAGTGAACAGATGTGTCACAGATGGGGTGACACGAGGGCCACAAACAGATAGGGTCACTGCCCCTGGTCAGCGGGGAATGTGTTGGTGCAGCCCTTGCCCAGGGACACATTCCCAGGCCTGTGCCCAGAGGGACTCTTGCCCACACAACAGGGGACACGAGTGAGCGTCTGCACAGCAGCCAAACCTGAATAGCTAAGTGGCAGTCATGGAGGGGATGGTGAAGAGTGCTCCTGTGACAGTGTGGTGACTCTCAGCAACCTATCAAGTAAGATAGAGGCCCCATGTGCACAGTGAACACAACCACACAGGAGCACATATTCCAGGGGGCCAGACTCAGACAGGAGCCAGAGGACAGGCACAGGGCTTGAGGAGGGCTGGGCAGGGAGCAGGGGGTGAGGCTCCATGAACAGGGCAGGCAGGGGAAGCACTCTGGACGCAGCCACACAGAGCATAGGGCTTTAGGGCTGAAAGGGGAGGGGTCACGAAGCCTCCTTACTGCCATATGCTCATGTGCAGCCCTGTGACAGAGCACACGCACATGCACGCACACACCATGTACATGGTTCTCCGCCTTCCAGACTCGTTAACCTTCTGCCCCCTAGTGGGAGAGATGGACACAAACCTGTCTGTTGGCCCACATGATGTGCTCAGGACAGCCAGGCTGGGCACATATCAGGGAGTCTTGTGGGCAATCGGACAGGTCAGTACCCATGGTACACAGAGGGGCTGCCTCATGTAGGCCACATGTGGGGTTGGGGGAAGCATGGGGCAGAGAGACCCCAGACCAGACTCTAACAACAGTCCTGACCACCCCCACCCACAGGGTGCAGGCCCCACAACGATGTGTCCAACGCCACAGGGTGGAACAGAAGAAGAGGGACCCTCTGCAAACAGAAATTCCCATGTTTGCAGAAGCACCCCAAATAAGGAAGATGGAGGAAGCGCCTCCGTGACTCCAACTTAGATGGGAGGGGTCCAGGTGGGAGCCGCGTGAGGATGGAGGGCGAAGGGCACTCACGCGGAAGCTGGGGTAGAAGTGGATGTTGTAGGCCTGGCACACCTCGTGGTTCCTCTCCTCCGCACAGTCTAGGGCAGCCACTCGGATGGCGGAGGCCCAGTCTGAAAAGCAGGGGGGAGACCTTCAGCATGGCAGTGCTAGGCTGGCTGGCCCCTCCCCTGGCCCTTCCGTACAGCTGGGAAGAGGTACAAACCTGGACCCTGTCTCCCTACTGGTGCCAATGGCAAACTGGACTTGCTGAACTGCAGTCACGCTGCAGCCTCAGCGCTGGCTGCAGTCTCCCCCATAAGGGACCGAGCTGGTACCAGCCGCCCGCAGCCCAGGCTGCTTCTCTAGGACGGTCTAGTGCCCACAGCAATGAGTCAGCACCCTGGTGTTACAACACCTATGAAGTGGTTCCCAGTACTTTTCCCAAGATGCCCCCCACAATCCCGTGAACACTGTCACCTTCCTGGGAGTAAAAAAGGAGCAGTTTTAATTACATATACATTTTTCCTATCTTTAAAGTGTTTTTTAAAATCCCCACCCAAAGATATGTGTATTGCTTTCAGAGAGAGAGGAAGGGAAAGAGAGAAGCACTGATGTGAGAGAAACACTGGCTGCCTCCTGTACTCACCCGAACAGCGAGGGAACCTGCACCCTGGGTGTGTGCCCTGGCGGGGAATCGAACCTGCAACCTTTCGGTGTACAGGACGACACTCCAACCAGCTGAGCCACCTGGCCAGGGTTGAAGTTTTTATTTAGGAAAATTCTCAACATCTGAATGAAACAGAGATAACACTCCGTCGCCCCCGTCAGTGCCAGAGTAACCACTCCGTTGCCCCCGTCAGTGCCAACGATGACCAGCTGCCGTGTTGTCCATCAGAATGCCCACCCACTTCCAGAACCATCCCCCGGCCAGCAGTCACTTGGCTATGCCCAGAGCTGCACCTCTGAAGGACAGGGCTCTCCACCCAGCCTTAGCACTGCTGCCATCATGGCAAGTCGTCTACATGCTCCACCAGCAGGTATCCAGGCAGGATTCAAAGCTCCCTAATTGTGTTGTTTTTGTTTAAATTGTTTGAATTGGGTACAAATGAAGCTGTCCATTGCAACTGGTGGATGTGTCCACCATCTCCTGCCCCCAAGCCTGCACTGCTCATGGGAGGACAGGGTCCTGTGCACTGTAGTCTCCCACCAGCTGGGCTCTGCTGACTATACCTGGCCCCCCAATTTTCTGTAAACTTGCGTACCTATGTCAGACTGTGTCCGATTCTTCTGGGGAGATGACTTCCCAGGCAGAGTGCATGCTCCCACCAGGACGTGGGTGACCCCTGTCTGCCTCCCTTCTGACTGACCACCCTGAATGCATTAATTCCTGAGGGCTGCAGCCAGGTGGGGTGTCTCCCTCCTCCGGCTTCACTTACAGGCGGGAAGCTCCTGTGTTCGGAATCTATGCTCATGGCGACCCTGAACGCAGCTCACTTGGGAGTTAAGTGCCGGCTCATCCCTTTAGTCACCTGTTTCAAAGGAACGGTTCCGAACATCCTCCAAAGGAGACTCATGAGGTTTTCCCTTCACAAGGTTGGTTCCCTGCCTCTAGGATGTTAGGATTGATTACACCTCCCTCCTGAATGCTCCCTGGCCTGCCAGGACAGCCTGAGGAAGCAGGACCCACGCGCCAGGTGGTGGCCTCTGCAGAGCACACAGTGGGGACCAGGTCATCCCCAGGCCAGGTGAGTCCTACTCGCCTTCTGCCGTGAGTCACAGCTGTGACTTTTGAGTGGGTCTCACCACTGCTTGTCCCTGGGAAACCGACGATGTTGCCTTGTGTTGCCAGAGCATGCATTGGTCTAAACCAGACCAGTGGTTAAAAACCAGCTGAGTTTCCTCTGAGCTCCACTATGGTCTCAAACTTCAGAGGTTCCGTGAAAAACACGCCTGAAGGAGAGAGGATACTAACCAGTCCCTAACACCACACAAACGCAGAGGCTTGCTGCACACACTACCAATTCAATAACTGCTATCTTTCACCTACTGTACCATTTCTGTTTAAACAGGCATACTTTTTCTTCCATAATTATAAAAAAAATTAACCAACATTATATAAGGCAAAGGGTCAAGTAACATGAACATAAAGCTATGCTTTCCACGACCAATGACCGAATATTATGAGCCTCGGTAAAACCAATCCATGTCCTGAGAACATTTTAAATGGATGGAAAAGAAATGTTACAGACCCTCCAGAATCCCCGGTCACATCCTCCTGGAGGCTCGAATTACATGGGCCAGAGGAAGGACAGTTAATACCCTGGTGCCAACAGCACAGCAGATGGCCCAGCGCTGAGCAACGTCCCGCACCTTCCTCCAGACACTCTGGATGCGGGCCCTGTCCAAGCCTGTTATCTCTGCTGCTCACCCCACGCGTGTCACAAAACCCCCATGGGTGCTACCTCCCGGCTCACAACCCAGGGATTCACTGTTTACTGGGAATTTCCATGACACACTTTCATGCCACGCTTAAAACACTGCACCACTCAGAGAGTAAGCAAATGAAAACGGGTAATTCCGTGCACACAGCACAATCGCGGGAAGTGTCAGGCTGGCCCAGAGTCGGAAAGTCAGACAAACACTGCAGGGTGCTTGTGGGGACCACACCCCATGAGTGTGCATCTGCTCCCCCATGTATCAGCTGCTACCCTGGAATTTTCCCAGAGCGAGACTCCAAATGACACCTAGAGGGGTGTGCGTGTCCCAACCCTGGGGCTGAAATGCTGCCAGACAAATCTGACGTGAGAGTGGTGTCGGTGCCTCAGTAACCCTCCCAAGTTGTACACAGCACCTGCCTGGTAGGAATGGCCGTCGTTCTACAACTTCGTCCCCCAAATGCAGAAGCCAGGGTACAGAAGAGTCCGTTCCAGAACGGGAGGCTCAGCATGGGTGGGCCCCTGGCTCTGGGCACACAGAACACCCTAATGTGAACATCGTAACCCCACTCTCCAGCCGTGCAGATTTTGGAGGACCGGGGCATGGATCACTGCAGAGCAGAGGCCTTTTCCTCATCCAATTCCCAGGGGGAGGGCGGGGGGGAAGGGTGGCTGACCCATTGCATGTGGCTCCCTTACCTTTCCTCTAGGCCCCACCTCAGCCCAGACTGTTCATGCCACCCGCCTACTTGCCATCTCTACTTGGCTGTCTCAGGCATCCCTCCTGAAATGCAACCAAAGAGACTGATTCTCTGCCTCCCCACCCTGTGTCCATCGGCCCAGAGGGCCCAGCTGCCTTCCCAGGGAGGGGCAGAGGGATGCAGGGTGGTGGTGAGGGGGGGATGACACAGTCTGGCTGCAGAGAACCCAGACTGCAGAGGGAAAGCAGCGCCATGCAGACGCAGTCACCATCACCACCTGGGTTTTCAGCCTCCAAAGCTCCGCTACCTCCGGGCACCCAGCAGGCAGACCCTGCCCTCTGAAGCAGGGCACAGGGCTGGAGTGAAACAGGAGAACCTCGTCTTCCCGCAGGTGTGCAACCAGCTGCGCACCCAGTCCCGTGCAATAGCATTCCCTCAGAAGGCAGTGGGAAACCTCCAGCTGACGCCTCTGATAAAGGAAACCCTGGGGCATGACTCTCAAAAGCCAAAGTCCCTACTCGGACAACACAAAATACACAAAAGCAGAATGAACCGGCCGATGGCCTGGTCGGGGCTGGGGGGACATGAGGCTGTGAACAAAACAGCCCGGCTGAGACAAACTTGGCATAAAGCCCTCGAAGTCTCTCACACGTTCCAACTGTGGCCTTTAGTTCTCCAGGGAGCAGCCAGAGGCCAGGTCACTGGACACCCTCTTGTGCCCACTCTTCCTCTCGTAGCTCAGGAAGAAGTCTGTCTATAGGCCTATGAGCCTGGAGCTGCTGCTCCCACCTGCTGCCTGGTCCATGGGAACCCCTACTTGACCACTCTGGCCCCTTTTAGTTCTCTGGACACAGCAGTCCTAGTCCTGCCTGTCCTGGGGCCGTTGCATGTGCCATCCCCTCAACATGGTATCCCACACTCAGCTGCTACACCTCATCTTTGGACTCTCAAATGCCTCCTCCAAGGCTTTCCTCCACAGCCCTATGCGAACCCCATCACTCTATTTATTTCCCAGGACTTATCACCTGCAGCCAACCAATCTGTTCACTCTGTTTTCTGTCATGGTATGTCCTCCCCCTGGGCAGTGGTGTCACTGAGGCATGCCCACTGGTCACTGCTTTCTGCACCTGCCACAGTGCGTACTGTAGGGGAGCACTTGGGACACAGTCCATGAATTACTGCAGAGCAGACATCTGATCTCACAGGGAGCTCGCTGGAGCACACTGGCGGGGACAGGATGGTGCGGGGGGCCATGGCCTGCCTGGCTTCTAGGACCCCTGAGAATCCACAAGTCCATTTGCAACCTCCACTCCACATACACCCGTCCCCCGGAACTGGGCTGCTGTCCTGGTGGAGGGGCAGGCTGACCCTCACCAGGCCTTTGTCTGTCTTTGAAAGAAGGCCTGTCTGTGCGAAGCCACCAAACCCAGACAGGGAGGATTTCAGTTACAGTCCCTGCAAGTCTCGGGCAGATGGACGGCATTCAGGGAACACAAAAGAGAGACACTCTCCATTCCCAAGTAAAATGCAGCCATTTCAAAGGTCTGCTTCAGGGTATTTGCCCCATTCAATGGGGACCCTCCCCTCCTCCTGCCCATCCCACCTGTCTGGATCCCCCCACACAAAGGAGACACCCACTCTGAACTGAAAGCACATCGTCTGCTTTCACACTTCAGGCCACCCCGGCCACACAGGGTGCCAGTGGGAGGCTTCAAGGCTGCCCGCCAGGGGCACAGTGGCCACAGCCTACTTCTCATCTCCACTCACAAGCCTATTTTTAGTACCACAGGCTTAAAAAAATACTTTCGATGTAATTAAGCTTCCAGATACAGTAGACTAAAATGTAGTTCAAGTTTACTTGCCAAATAACCAATTACTTAACCTAACAGGATTAAACCTTTTACTATTACTTGTCAGATTCTAATGAAAAGTCTGTGAAAGTCTGATTTCTGGTCAAACACCAGTTAGTTCTAGACGATGACTGGACAACTTATCAACCTCCCAGGTTTAAGAGAACACACAGGACTGTTGTGTTCAAGGCACAGAGCCTAGTTCTGGCTTCTCCATCCTTGTGCAAAGTTAGGGCGATGTGGGGGTTCCTAATCCCATGGTCCAGCCACAGGAGGGCAGTGTGCTCTCACCTGGTGCAGGTCCTGTCTGGGCTAAGCTCCAAGTTCAAGCCACAACACAGATGGGTAACACATTCAGCTCCCAGACTAGGAGGGAACAGCACAGATTATGTAGAAGCTCCCACTCAGAGTCCAGGCATGCTTTCTGAGCCCCCCGGGGCCCAGGGCTGGGACTGGTCCGCTGTCCCCAGCTTTCGGCCCACCGAGGTTAAACTCAGGCTGCTTGGGGTCCCAGCGAGCAGGCACTCCGGGGTGACTCCAGGGACACGAATCATGTCTTGCTGGTTAAGTGCTGAAGCATCACAATGCTGTGAGATGGAAAAAGCTTTCGAGAACAAGTCCGCACATCTTCAGAGCTGAGGCAGGGCCAGCAGCATTGATGACCTGGCTTCTTCCACTCATGGGCTGTTTCTCGAAGAGGTGGAGCTCCTCTAGACGCAGTTGTAATGAAGCCAGGTCTCACAGGCACATCCGGGCTCACAGCAGGAGACTGCTGCTACTGCCTGCCTCTCACCTGCCCTTCCAGCCTCTGTGAGCCCCTCCAGAGTCCAGGTGAGCTCCCACAGTCCTCCTGGGGCTCTCCATCCAGCCACACTCCTGCAGGTCATTCCCGTGGCCATCAGCACCCATCCTCCTCCAGGCCCCCATTCCTTCTTCAGGTGAACAGACACTGGGTCCGTGGGGAACACCGAGTGCCCCAGTTCATCACCAAGAAGGCTGCAGCCTTGCCACACAGAAGTCCAGACCAGGTGATGAAGAGCTCAGAGGGAGGCAGGACTGAGAGCCAATACCACGCGGCAGCAAGACGGAGTGCCTCCATCCTGTCCTCTGCAGACACAGGGAGGAGTCACCCAGCCTCTCTAGGCTGTGCAATGATCAGTGGGTGACAGCCTCACGGTAGCAGACGGGGAAGACAAGGTGTGGGTGGTGGTGACTGCCTGCCAGGTCTCAGCTCCCCTTCCAATCTCTTCTCCACAATTCCAGTGCCAGTTACAGAAAACCTCCCCCGCCCCCCCCTCCAGGTGAGAACAGATACCAAGGATACTCCTGTGCTGATCAGTCTTTGCAGAGATATCTGGGGTGGGGTGCTGCCCTAGGCACAGGTGTCTCACTCTCAGTCACAGGAGGAGTAGACCAGTGGAGCTAAGACCACAGCCCCAGGCTAAAGATTTCCAGGAACACAGCAGACTTTGTTCAGTGAGTCCTCAGAAGTGACAGGCCTGGGCCAGACCTATGTAAACACAGGAGTGACACTGGCTACACCCAACAGTAGACCTTTTGTTTGTCAAGCTATCTTATTATTATTTTTTGTGTGAGTACATTTATTAAAGCTGGGACAGTGAAACAAGGACGTGCTTAGGACAGAAGAGGCAACAGGAGAGCCTAGGCAGGGCTGCTTGGCTCACTGGGGAGTCAGAGAAAAGGGGGCCTTGGAGACAGGTTCAAGGGGTGAGCCTGGAAGGAGCTACCACTGCCCACTGATCCCTGGTTGAAAGTCCCATGGGACTCTTAGACTAGGAGATGCTGCCTGAGGGAAGAAAGGTGGGCGTGAGCTCCCAGGAGACAGTGCTCAGTCACCCTCTTATTGGAAAAACATTTATTGTCAAAATCTTGAAAATGGCAGTGAAGACTTCAAGTTCAATTCAAATCTAGGGTAACGAAGGTGCCTAAGCTGTGACTACAGGCCCTGCCCTGCCTGGGAGGAGCCCCATCCCCTGCAGATCACCCTCTGGGTGTTCTGCTCCCTCTAAGCAAATGGAGGCCAGTTAGAAGGCGACGGTGGGGGGACAGCAGGGGGAGCAGATGCTCATCTAACTCAGTGACCCCCACCCGCCACCCCAAGGCACTCTCAAGCCAGGAAGCAGAGCCTATAACACGACCATCCACTTTCTAGAAGACACTCAGGTGTAGAGACTGGGAGGAGGGAGGTGGGTAGGGAAAGCTGGCTGGACACTCTCCAGTTTCAGGTGTGCATGCCCTGGGAGGCTGACTGGACAGCCCAACTCACAAGTGACTGATTGGGACCAAAGTGGTGACAACTAAGTGAAGACTCCACTTAGACATGTCAAAGAGAAAACCACAGGCCCCAAATGGTGTCAAACTCTTGGCTTTATTAAGCGTTTGATGGATCGGGTAGCATCCCATCTAGCAACTAGAAGCCCATGACACTGAACCCTTAACACCCAACCTAGCCATAGTTCCAGCCCCTCCCAGGAGCAGAGTTTTCATCCAGTCTGGAACTTCCTGACCCACTAGTGGAGTCATCTGCCTGCTAAGGCCCCTGCCTTCCCCTGGGGAATGTGTCTGAAATAATCCACTCTTAACTTCTCAGCCCACCCTTCTGCTGATGAAACCTCCCATTCTGGACATCCCCTCTGAGAGACCTTCTAGTTGCTAGATGGGATGCTACCTGATCCATCAAATGCCTAATAAAGTCAATTAGATCTTCACATTTACTGTGTTGAACTTTGTATTTTAACAGGCTGGACCATGGGGTGACGGGGAGCTCAGCATGGAGCAGAGGGGCTGCCACTGACTCCACGGTGAGGGCGAGGGTGTGGGCCAGGGCGGTTCTTGCCAATGCATCCCACAGGGAGTGTGCTGAAACGAGGCACAAAAAGGGACCTGTGGTTAATGACACAGCAAAGGGTCAGAGTTAACGGATTCCTTTGCTGAGGTATTTTCTAGCAGTGTCATCCACGAGGGGGAGCCACTGTCACAATCCCTGTCTCCTTGGCCACAGGCCCTTTCTTGCAGGTATCGTGCAGGGTGTCCCTGAGAACAGTGACCCTCCAACTTTGGGGCTGTGCTGACAGGACACTGGGCCTCGTGCCCAGAGCTTCTGACCCAACGGGCCTGGGCTGGGGCTGACTGCATTTCTAACAAGTCCCCAAGTAGACACTCCCAGTCAGAGCTGGCATGTAGGCAGCCTTGCTGGCAGTTTGGCTCCTGGGACCCTCTGCCTAGGTCCCCAGAGATCCCTCCCTTCTCTTGCCTCCCTTGTGTTTTGGGCTACAGCCGTCTTTCACTTTTAGCGGTATCTGCCTTGTCTCAGGCCTAGTTTTTCCGGCCTGGACCTGAATAATGTCCAACACTTTTAAGATAATCTTATTTAGCTAACAGTTGAGTTAATCACGTCACTTGGTATGGATTTGACATTTCACTTTCAGAAGTAACCTTCCAAGTTCCAGAGACAATTTTCAAGACTCCTTACAGGCTGGTTCAACTAAGGAATAGTTTGCAATATTTTAATCATATTTTACGATTTTTGTATTTCAGAAACTAAACTAAAAAAATAAAAATATGCAAAAAGTAGGTGACAAATGTCTTACCAGAGCTACCTGCATTTTATTTTATTTTACTTTATTATTATTATTTTTTAAGTATATCTTTATTGATTTCAGAGAGAGGAAGGGAGAGGGAGAGTCATTGACTGGCTGCCTCCTGCACGCCCCCTATTGGGGATCAAGCCGGCAACCCCGGTGAATGCCCTGACCAGAAGTCTATTGAGATTTCCTGGACCTAGTTTCTTGGATCCTAGGTCAATGCTCAACTGCTGAGCCATGCCGGCCGGGTGAGCTACCTGTATTTTAATTGATATATGTTTCTGTCACTGAACAACAAATGAGAACCGAAAAATTCTCCATATTATCAAAGTGCTTGTTTGTTCTCAAAGCAAAGGCTTAAAAAAACCCTGTTAAGGAGTTCTCTGTCCACTTCTGTCTCTGTCTCAGTTATGACCAGCACAGAACACTAGGGACTTAAAACAGTAGATCAAAGAACAAACCCTTTAGAATGAAAAGGCCCCAACACCCTGAGCTAAGATGAGAATGCACCTTAAAGGTAATCATTTACAGTTATGCACAAAAACCCTATTTAGACTTCTTTAAAGTTTCTTTGTGAACCAGTTTAGATGCGAGAAAATTAGAACAGGGTTGGCTGTAAGACTTAAAAACAAAGGTAGGAAGGAAGCACAGCAATTTGTCACCGTCTTGCCCACTGAAATACATAATTACAGGTTAGCTCAACACAGGCAGGAGCCCTGCCAAACCTCGCTCGTGCCGGGGACGGGCTCCCGCTCCACGCGCGGACCCTCGCAGGTACCAGGCTGCACACGCCCCGCCCCGCCGCCCCCGCCGCCCTTCCCAGCAGGCGAGGAACCGGCCCAGCAAACCGCGGGCCCGCGACCGGCGGGCGCCGCCATCACAGTGCAGAGCAACAGCCCCGTGTGGGGGCATCACCACTAGTTTGCGGGCGCAGAGTTTCCAAAGGCGGCGTGCCTGAGAACCCGAACCTCCCGATGAAATGCTGGGGTCTTTTTCTGCTCCTACAGAGACGTCTCCAGAGCGCCTGGACGTCTAAGTTGGGGGGCACTCTGAGTGCCCGCTGTGCGGTCAGTCACCCAAACCAGGAGAGGACGGAGGGTTTAAAGGGGAGGCAGCTTGGGGTCGAAATGCGGATCCTCAGAGAACGGGGGTTCCAGGCAGTGACAGGGAATGACTGACGGGTGTGCGTCAGGAAACCGCCAGGACAGGGCCCGGGGGGTAACGAAGCTCTGCGGGCCCAAACCAGGTGTCCCGAGAGCCGGGAGGGGCTGGAGGGCGCCCTGTGCCCAGCTGTGGAGTGAGGGCTGGGAGAAGGGCTGTCTTTCCGACTTGAGACAGCAGCTTCCCAGGAAGGAGCCCTTGGGGGCCATCTGGGGGACCCGGGGCGCAGCCCAGCGGGGCCGAAGGGGGGCTCTGCCAGGCGGGGGAAGGGGCTCGGGAGGCCCGCGAGCCCGAGGGGCGAACCCCGGGGCGCAGGGTCCCGCGGGCGCGCCTCACCTCGCACGTCTCCCGCCAGGGCCCGCCAGGTGGGCGCGTAGCCGATGCAGTGGCCGCACCACGAGGAGTAGAACTGCACGAGCCACGCGGCCGAGCTGTTGGCCGTGGCCCCGCGCACGCTGCCGCTGTCCAGCACCCACACGGAGTCCTCGCCCGCGCGGTACAGCCGCGCCGCGCCGCCCGCGCCCGGCCCCGCCGCCGCCGCCAGCAGGACGAACAGCGGGGGCAGCCGCGCGGGCCGCGCCGAGGGCGGGCGCCGGGCTCGGACCGCCGTCCCCGCCGGGGCTCCCGGGCTGCGCGCCGCCCCGACCGCGCCGGACGCCGCCATGTTGGAAGTGCCGCGGCGCGCTTGACCTTTCACCCTGGCAACCGCCGTCACTCGTGCGGCGCGCGCCCGGCCCCGCCCCGAGCGCCGGCCCCGCCTCCTAGGTCCCCCTTCAGGCCCCGCCCCCCTGCGCTCCCGGCGTTGCCGCTCCCGCCCCCACCGCGGGCTCGCCCCGCCCCCGCCCACCCGAGCCAGGCCCCGCCTCCGGCCCGCGGCCTCCCCCCAGCGCCCCGGCCTCTCCCCAGCGCCCCGGCCTCCCCAGCCGCGGTCTCCCCGGCTTAGCCCGGGGAAACTGAGGACGCCCAGGTCTGTGCATTGCGGAGAAGCAGCGCGTGGTTTTCACGGCCAAGTGTATTCCGTCCCATTTGCCCACCAGGTGCGGGACACACCTGGACGAAACGGTGCGCTGCCCACCCGACGTTCGCGCGTCACGGTTCCCGGGCTCGTCCCGCGGCGTTGTAATGGGAGACCCGAACTCCGGGAAGCGTACCGAACGTTCGTGCTGATCAGGTGCGTCCAGGGGCTGCCCTGGGAGTCGCCGCAGCTCACTCCTCTTCAAGCCAGAAGATAAAGCTTCATGTGGCGTTTTGCTTCAGTCAGCGTGGGAGACCTGGCTCCTAAACCGCTGTTTCTAATTGCTATACGTTTCTAGACTTAAGTGACCAAAACAAAAAAGGAAGCGGATTACAGAGCCGATGGGAGTCAGCAGCCCTCATCCATTGCCCTGGAAGTTCGAATTCCTATGTTCCAGGCCACCTCGGTCGTACAGGTGATTCACTTTTAAATTAGTAAGTAAAATGATTTGAACTCAAACTACATGTTTACCAATGCAATCACCTCTCTGCTCCTTACATTGTGGGGTTCTGTGTAAGGTTTTGTTTGTACCCTCTCCCCAGGTCCCATCGCTCCCCACTTGCCATCCTGTTTTTCTTCACTAACATTTACTGGGTTCCTGCTCTCTGCTGAGCCCTGGGGACAAAGTGGAGTCACTGGGTCTGCATTCCAGGAGAGAGGTGGAGATAAGTGCTATAAAAAGCAGTAAAACAGGGCAGGGGGAGGGGACTGTTGTACACAGGGGGTGGGGAGGCCTCTCAGAGAAGGTGATTTGGGTGGAGGTAAGAAGAGAGGTGAGCAGCCGAGGCAGAGGAACTGTACGTGCAAAGGCCCTGAGGTAGGCACTTTGGAAGAGTAGCAAGGAGGCCAGTGTGACTGGAGTAGAGTGAGCCAGGGGAAAGAGAGAGAGCTGGAGATGCAGCTGAGGGCAAGACCCCGCAGGTCTGCCCTAGCCAGGCTGCAGACGGGCGTTGACTCTGATGGTGCCAACGGAAGGATTTTGAGCTAGGATGTGGTTCTGGCTGCTGGAGGGGCAGCAGGAGACCTCTGAAGGCCATCGAAGCCCTCCAAAAGGTGGTGGCACTCAGGCGAGGGGTGGATAGTGGTGCTGGCAAGGAGGGTCAGACTTTGGGGATGTTTTGAAGGTAGAACATGTGGTGAAAATCCAGAGTGTGAGGAAAAGGGGGTCATATCTGCCTACAGGCTTTTGGCCAGTGGCTCTTGGCTGAGATGAAAGGTGGTAGGGGAGGGGTGGGAGAGCAATTTTCGGGGTGAGAGTGGAAATCAAGAGTTTGTTTTGGACCTTTGAATTTGAGAGACTTTTTCAACATCCGTGGGAGGTGTCAGGTCACAAGTTGGCTGTGCATCTGGAGCTCAGAGGGTAAGTAGGGCTGGTTGGAGTCCCCACACTCAGGGAGCCCTGGGGTGGGGCCAGGTGTGTGTGTATGTGGGGGGGGGGGAGATCTTGTCCTGCCCCCAAGCCTGCACTCAAGTTTTGCAAACTCTACTGGCCTTCTCCCAGATGTGCTCACAGGGCATTAGGGAGGGGCCTTTGCTTGGGGCAAAGGACAGGCTGGTTGGGGGACTTAAGCCTAGAAAGAGTTTGGTGTTTGATGGCATAGTGTGCGCTGGTAGGACAAAGGACCAAGGGGACAGATGTGGGATTCAGAAGCATTCTTCCAGGACCTCAGTGCTGCCTGGGAGCCCAGTGTGGAATAGGATTGACTTGCTGGGCACTCACCAGACAGCCTTGTCCCCAGCTGCAGCTGTGGAGAACCTGCCAAGTGGGGACCCAGCTCCCTCCAGGAGACCAGCACTCTCAGGGAGCCAGACCCCCTGGGCAAAGGAAGTCACCAATTAAATGGATCCCTGTGTGTGTGGTGAGAGTGGCTGTTATGGTGTCTAATAAAGCTGGTCTGATGATCTGGGATTTCGAGGGCTGAAGGAGGGACTGTTAAGTGGGGAAGCTGAAAGAGACAGATCACAGGAAAATTAAATGTGGGGTTTAACTGAGAAATAATCATTTTCTATGAAAGGTAATGACTTCTCTAGAGGCAGGTATCAAGATTTATTGGCCCAAGAGGTTACTGGGGATTGGAGCCAAGGCGAGCTTGGTGAGACCTGGACGGGACTAATCCTGATGTTGAAGGTCAATACATCTGAATACCGAGCCCCCTGCCCAGCGCATATCACGTGGGCCGGGATTAAAACTGTCTACCTCCTCGGGGAACACAACTCTCTAGCCAGTCATTTTATAGCCCACCTCCCTTGGATGCTGATGTCCTGAGGGGGGGGGGGCAAGATTCTCATTAGTGCCCCTCAACCAGCCTCCCTTCGAGGTCACGGGGCCACAGGCCGGTCATGTGGGCAAGGCCACATCAGGAGGCCCTGGTTCCAGCTTTGAGCTCAACCAGGGCGTCATGACAGCTTCCACTCCACGGTGACAAGACGGGAGACCACAGAATTGGAGGCAGACCTGCAGGGTTTCCACATGGGAGATTTATTACCATGCCAAATGCGTTTGTGTAAAATACATAATTCCTCTCACATGGCCTCATAAATCCAAAAGGGTCAGCCATAAATAGAAGAAAATATAAAATTACAGACTAATTTGTTCAGAAAACTAGAAGGGAATCAATAAAAAAACTGTAGCTCAAAATTTGGTTTGAAATTGTGTGCACAGAGAACGAACACACATTTCCCTGCTCGATCTAAACCCTCCTGCTCCGTAAGGCAGGCCTGCAGTCTTCTCAGGGGACTCGGGTCCCTCACCAGAGCTGCAGGGTAGAGGGCACAGGCAGCCCCTTGGGGCTTTGCCAGGTCAGCTTTATAGACGTCTCCCACTCTACAAGTCATGGAAGTCTGGGCTCCCCAGGGGCCCATAAACATAGTTCAGTGAGTGAGTTCTGCTCTTATAGCTGGGGAATCCTGGGTCCCTGGATGGGAGAAGCTGACTCCTGGAGGGATCAGCACTGGGACCCGACATTCCTGAGGCCACCACTGCTCACTGGATTCTGGACTCCCATCAAGCAGGGATTTTCCAGTTCAAGAGGGAGTTGGGAAAGAATGGATGGGTGGATGGGTGGATGAATGATAGATAACAGATGACTGATGGATAAATGATAGAGGATGGATAATAGGTGGTACGTGATAGATGATACAGATGAATTATAGTGAATTCCCTGTAGCATGAGCTCAGAGGTGCACTCACTGGAAGGAACTCTCTCCAGCATTCTGTTTGTACTGGGGAAGACGTAGCTCAGGACCCATGGTGGCTCAGATACAATGTTCTGGGACTGGCAAACAGAACATAAGTGTCCGCCATTGTATGAATCGGCCCGAGTGTCCTGTGGCTCCCTCTGGACAGTGGCTGTGGCAACAGCACTGCTGTGAGTGAGGTGCCATAGCAGGAACCCAGTCATAGTCGGTCAGTGTCTTGTGTGGTGGCTCCTATGGGGAGGGGTCACTGCTGCGGTGGCCTGTCCTGCAGGTCCATGAAGGCCAGCTTCCCCGGGGCTGTTCCACCTGTCCCCGACCTGCTAAGACCCTGTCCCCGAGGGCCTCCACCTGGCAGGTCTCAATTCCTTCTACAGGTTCATCTTCTCCAACTTCTTTCCCCGCAGGAAGTCCTCTGTGCCATAGTCAGCACCTGGGACACCTTGGAAAACAGTCCCAGTCCACACGGGGTCATGTAGGACATGCTCGGTAATGGATGCCACTAGGAAATGGGCTCTCATTTTTTCCAGAAAGTGTCCAGGGCACATTCAGAGGGGCCTTGGCCCACCCCAGGGGACAGGCCTGAGGGTAGACTGGCCAAGGTGAAGTGTCCTTTGACCCTTGAGTTGCCACGTCCTCTAATCTGTGCAACAAGGCACAGGAGACGCATGTGCCAGTCACCCAGACACAAGTGACTGGCTGGACACAGTGAAGGCACCGTTCAGTTTTGGCCCTGCATCAGATGACTATCTACACCGCCAGCCTATTCTGAGAGGTGGGTCTACCCGGGGGAAGTCCCAGCTTCCTGAAGCCTCCAGCACACGAACATGCACACACAGACACACAGACACACACACAATCATACAATGACATCACTGATGTCTCTGTGTCACCGTAGGCCATCTACCCTTTTCTCAGAAGGGCCGTCTTCCCCAAGACTGCCCAGTGGCTGCTGTGTGAGGCCCGGGGGCATGGCTGGCATCTGCCAGCTCTTCTGTCTGCTGGCTGCCCGGCGGGGCCAGTGCGGAGAGCACAGCCAGGGTGTCGCACAGGATCCTCCTGGTGAGCTGGGTAGAGACCAGATCCACCACCTCTGTCCTGTCTACACTGGGTGGATCAGTGCAGGGGCCCACGTCCAAAGTAGGAGCTGGATCCCCCTGCCAGGTGCCAGACAGCCTTGTGTTGCCCAGCGTCAACAGTGTTGGCAGACCCTCCCCAGCCACATGGGCCACTCTGGACAGCGTTGGGGGCTGCACTGACAGCCCTGGGAGCCCTTCCGGAGCATTGCCTGCACTCCCACACAAGGGGGACCCTATCCATCTGACAGGTTCAGACCACTGGCCCCCCACAACCTGGTTTCCCCCAACAGAGCTTGATTCACCCAATTGGTCCTGGAGGCTACCACCCTGTCCACCTGCCCCCAGGTTGAGGCTGGACTCCTGGGGCCCCAAGGACAGTACCTCGGGAGGCCCCTCCTCAGACAAGGAGGGCAACTCGCAGGTATTGATGGAGGTACCCTCCTCTGGGGTGCCCAGTGAGCCCCCAGGAGACATGGCATCTTCAGGTGGGGAAGGGAAGTCCTCTGAGTGGGGGCTGGGAGTGGCACCACTATCTGCTGGGAAGTTGGGAGGCAGAGGAGGGAGGTGGTTGTCCCTGTGTGTGGAGGATGGGAGGTCGGCACTGCCATAGGACAGCACCTCGTCCACTGGGGACAGGATCTCAGGCAGGACACCGCTGCCTAGAGTGAGATGGGCTTTCTGTGGGGTAGGGGTCCCTCTACTCCCCCCATGCCCAGGTGCCTGGCTCTCAGCTCTTAGGGCTGCCAGCACACTGGGGGCTCCAGGAGGAGCCTGTGGGGGCTTCCTGTTGGTGAGTGAACTCAGGTCAGCATCCCCAGGCCCCTCTGGGCAGCCAGCTGAGGCCTGCGCAGGCCCAGTCTCTCCTTTGCTGAAATCCGCCCCTTTGGATGCCGAGGATCCCGAGGGAAAGGAAAGGGACAGGTCTGAGTCACTGTAGGAAGAGGTACTGGGTGGGAATGCAGTGCAGGCAACCTCAGGGGATGTCCGTTTGGCCTTTCCTATGTCTAATTCACTGGTCATGCTCCCACTGGTTCCAGGAGCTTCCTGTCCCCCACCAGGGCCCAGAGAAAGGAGTGCCGTGCAGGGTGCCCCTCCATCTCCCAGGTCAAAGGAGCCTCCAGCAGGCAAGGAGTGCCCTGTAGCTGTCTGGGCACCCGCACCAGGCTCCAGCAGGCTCTCCTCATCCCAGACCTTGCCAGACTCTGACAGCTCTGATCCCGACCTGGGTGAAGGGACATAAGGGAGAGGCAGCGGCCAGCCTGCCTGCAGGAGGCCTGGCTTTGACTCTGGGCCTCCCAACACAGTGGAGGAGCCATGGAGGGGACTGGACCCACTGCCCACTGGCCTCTCCCAGGCCACCTGCCCTCTGCCCAGGTGCAGCGCCCCTGAGTCTCCAGCAGGAGACTCCCCTGACAAGCCCAGGTCTGCCTCTGGGTTGTCCCTGGCCTCCCAGTCTGACAGGGAGGTGGAGCTCTCAGAAAGCTGGACCAGAAAGGCAGACACTTTCTGGAACCCCTGGAGAGACGGACAGGACAGGCTGCTCCCAGAGGAGGGGGTGTGGGACCCCAGGGAAGACCCTGAGCAGGTCCCAGGGCTCAACTCACAAAAGGAACCCAGAGCAGAGGGGGTGGTGAGCTGGGGCATGGGGCTGCCCTGGCGCTGGACAGGGAGTGCTGCCTGCTCAGCTGCTGCAGGAGCTACAGAGAGAAGAGAGTGCAGGGATGTCACCAACAGTCTCACACTCTGCCTTCCCCATGATGTCCCCCCGGTACTGAGAGTGGCAGCAGCCTATACCCCACAGCCCCAAGCCAGTGGTCAGAACCGGAAAATCCAGACGGAGCAGAGGACATGTCCAGCAGCACCAGTGTGTGGACCCTGAGATCCCAAGCAGCTAGCCCAGTGCCCCCCACCCCCACCCACAGGAAGTGAGTCACATCTGTGCAGACATGCCTGCCTCTCAGGGACTCAGGCTCAGAACTGCAGCTGAGTGACTGTCTGCGTCTTGTGTGTTATTTAAGATGAGAATGTTTCAGACAGGGAATCTACCCATAGCCCTTCACCAGCCCATCTCACCGGTGATGTGACGGGGAATGGGCGGCCCCCCAGCCCAGCTGCGGGAGAGGCTGGCTATGATTTAGAAGTGGCCTTGAATGACCCTTAAGTGGGGACTTGATGGTCCTGGTGCAAGGTGGGGCACCCTGTGGGGGCTGAGCATCACCTTCACAAGTGGTCAGCTGGGTGGCTTCCTGCCAGGAGGCAGGGTCGTGGGGGTCCTCCTGCCAGCAGGTCTCTGTTCTGCAAACACATGGTAGACAAGTCCGGGGTGCCCCCAGAAGGGAGCCTGTCCTCCCAGCCTCCTCCCAGCCTCCTCCAGGCTCAGGGTCTCTGCAGGGGGCCTTCAACTATCCCAACAGGAGGTGGGGAGGTGACCACCAGAGTACAGAGCTCTGCAGATGGGGGCAAGGGGCCCTGTCTTTAGGGGGTTCTGGCCTCAGTCCCCACTGCATCAGGTAGCTGGGGGGTTGCCACATGAGAGGCTCAGAGGTATGTGCTCCCTGAAAGGGCCCCTCCTGCTGCCCCTACCACTGGCTCTTGGGCTGATTCAGCAGGTGACATCCTTATTTCAGACTCAGAAGGGCATGGGGTGGGCTAGGGGTGCCGAGCAGGGCCAGTGCACAGGGTACCAGGAGAGAGTGAGGGTCCCCCAGAGAGAGCACAGGGAGCAATGGCTTAACCACCTCCATGCCCTAGGTCCCAACCCCTGCCCGAGGGTCTCATGGGCCCCGGTAGCCCCCCTCCAGACCCCGTACCTCTGTTCCTCTGACCACTCGCTTTCCATTTTGGGGGCCTCCCTGACAGGGCTGCAGGCAAAAGCCAGCCCCAGTTCTGCCCCCACCTGGCTTGCGCTGCCTTCAACCACCTGCTGGAAACAAGTTGGAGAAATGCCACATTCAGGTGCAGTCCATGTCCCTTAGCTCAGTGGAGAAGGCGCCTATGCTCTGTTGACCACAGAAAGGAACTAAAACCACCCCCTACAGAGGGCCCCAGAGACCCCCCAGCGGACACCCTTCCTCCCAGTGGGCTCCAATGACCCAACAGAACGACCACCCAGGAATAGCCAAAGAGGCCCTGTCCTATCAGCAGCCTCACCTGATGGACGAGGTCACCCCACCCAAAGCCACATGGCAGGGCCAACAAAGCAAGGCCAGGCCCCCACTCACATTAGATTCTTGGGGGCTGCAGCGCCCTCCTCTGCCCCGGGAGTGCCGGCTCCAGCCCTGGAAGCTCAGTGCTTGGCTTTCTGTCAGAGCCTGGATCTCCTCTGCTGACGAGGGGCTGGGGTTGGTCTGGGGGTCTCCTGTGAGGCAAAGTGACCATCAGGGCTAATGGGCAAGGACACAGGACACAGAAGAGACAGTGCCTAGGAATTCTGAGGTCACATGAAAAAAATATTAAAATTCAAAATAGGTGCAGCACTTATTTATTTTTGGCTCAGGTGAGGGTGTAAAAATACATGGCCACCTGCTCCTGAAAGTATCCTTGTGGGAGAGTTACTGACAGGAGTCCCAGGAAAACTTTTAGAAGGTGGGGCAAGGGCAGGCCTTGACCATGTCAGGTCACCACGGACAAGCTGGAAGATCAGCAGACTGGGGACGGAGTAGGGACAAGGGGGCCTTCAGTAGGGCCTTTGCAGAGAAGCCCCAAGGACTCACGTCTGTACATCACTCTTCCTACACCTTTCCACCCTGGACCTGGCAGATGTGGGACACCAAGACCCAGGAATCTATGAGGGTCCTAAGGTCACCAGCCTGGGGGGATTGGAGCTACCCTCTGGCCTACAGCCCTTGGTGAAGACCGAGGCATCGTGGGTCATATAGAAGAACCCTGGGCTACTGATGACTGTGATGGGCATCACCCAGGGAGCATCCTCAGGCACAGTGTCCTGAGCAGAGAGCAGCTGGCAACTGGTCAGAGTGACCATCTGTCCTCTGGCTGCCACCACTCCTCCCAGTTACCTTGGCCCACACGGCTGTTGCTCTGGGCATGAGGACAGCCGTTGGCCATGGGTGTCTCCTTTCCCCAAGCTGGCCTCAGAGGTCGCAGATGAACATCTGAAGCAGAAGTTGCCCTGGGGGATGTCCCATCCTGCTGCTTGGTGACAAGGCTGCAAAGCAGTGCAGAGGGGCTATGATTGCCTGCCTGGCCGCGCCCTCTTGGGGTGTCCAGCCTAGGCCCCAACTCTCCACACGTGGAACTCGTATCACATCCGGTGGGAGCTGTGGTTGGTGTCCAAGTGGTCAGTGCACAGGCAAGGAAAGACAGATCCTGGCCCCTCCCCACCCAGCAGCTCCTAAGTAGGGCCCATTGCCCCCAGATGGGGCCACTGCTGGGGGGTGACAAGACATGGGGTACAGTGCTGGGGCGTGGTGGGAGGGAGATGTCCATCTGTCCCCTGGCACAGAGCAGGCAGGGCACATGCTCCATCAGGACCTCTGCGTGGAGACTTACCACAGGTCTATGGCTCCATGTGTGTGAGCTGGGCCCACTGAGCTCTGGGAGGCACAGTGTGTCTGGGCCCTGGATGCTACACACGCTGCCATGCTCCTGGCACACTGATAGGCAGCAAGAAGTGGCCTGATCTCAGCCTCAAGGAGGTGACTGGTGCCCTGATTCCTTCTGGCTTTAAGGGCAATGCCTGTGACAGGCCAGCTCTAGAACATTCTGACACTCTCTAGGTGCAGCCTGGGGTTAAGTTCCCTTCTCCCCAGGCACTTGCTACAACCCGGCCCAGCTTCCTAGTCCCTCAGGGTTACCCTGAGCCTCTCCCCAGGATTCACAGTCACATCAGGGCATGGACAGGGGCTGTGGTCAGTGGGCCATCCTCTGCCTGCCCAGCCCTACACGCAAGCCCATGGATGCCAAGAGGGTAGAGTTGGCCTGGGGATTTCAAAGACCTGGGGCTGGCACTCGATGGCAATGTGAGTTATAGGTGTCCTTGTGAGATTTATTTGGAAAGCGCTCACAGAGGGAGGCCGAGCGTGAGCACCAGGGCCAGGGTCTCCCATGATGACTCACGGTGGGACTCGTGGGCTCTCAGGGCTTCTCCAGGGGTGGTGGCTGGGGGGGCTGCCAGGCCTGTGTTGTGTCGGGGGGCATGAAGAGTGCTCTGCAGGCCCCTCTGGCTGCTGGCTTGTTTCAGAGCCCCCCTCCCAGACGGCTTTGACTTCAGGGCTGGAACTCTATGAGAAACAGCAGAGGGTGAGCTGGCATGACACCCTGGTCCCTCTCTTCTTCAGAAAGGGGGTGCATGACGTGCTCCCCTAGTAGGCACCTGGCTGAAACAAGTGGGCCTAACCTCACAGGAGCCCTGCACCTCAGAGCTGATAGCCCACGACAGGGCAGACACCATGACAGAGTGGGGGAGTAGCTGGGCCCATACCCAAGTCTGGGTCAGGCAGCCCTGGGTGCCTCCTCCTATAGGCTGGTCTGAGGCAGGCAGCACACCTGCCTGGTGGTCACCCTGCATGTGCCTGCTGACCTATACCAGGTGCTTCATGGAAACCAGCTCATTTTACCCTTTCTGCCAGGTGAGGCCAGCAGCACTCCCAACTTACAGAGGGAGCTCAGGCTGGGAACAACCACCCCACCTGCCCCACATCCACAGCCCCCTTCATGAGATAGCAGGCAGGGACAGGGCGCTGGACCAAGGATGCCCTGTTGCTCAGGGGCTGGCCTGTCCAAGGAGCCCCAGGTCATGTGCTTCTTCCTGCCCCAGATCCCCTCCCACTACCACTAGGAGTTCAGCTCCTCCTCCAGGGCCTGGCCAGGGCTACCTTGCCCAGAAGACCTCCTTGGGCCCCCTAGCAAGTGGCCGCCCCACCTGCCCTCCGTCTTTACCCCCCAGAGTTCCTTTCCTCCCTGGATGTTTTTACGAGGGACTTGTATGTTCCTGTGAAGCAGCCTGGCGACAAGCATCTCCTGGCCTCAGCTGGAGCCTCCAGCCCGGGTGAGGGTGCCCACCTGAAGCAGTCGGGTTGCGGCCTGAAGCTCCTGCCGCAGGCAGGCCATGGACCGCCGCACAGAGAGGATGTCCCGGTGATGCTGCAGGAGCAGTGTCCTCTCATGGCTCCAGAGCAGGTGACTGCTCTGCAGGTATTGGATTTCCCTCTGAGCCAGGCAGAAGAGGAACTGTTGGCCATAACCCCAGCCCAGAACAAAGGCACACATGGAAAAGAAGCCCACCAATGAACAGGGTGCAGGGCAGCCTGGCTCTGGCACTGGGTGGGACCTCCTTTTGCCCTTCCAGATGCCCCTGCCCTTCTCATCCTGCTTGGCCAGGAGACCCTGTGCACTGTGGCTCCCTTTGGGTTTGGCCAACAGGAGGCTCCAGCAGGAGGCAGGAGGGAAGGTGAGTGATCATCCCTGGGGCCCCCAAAATGGGGCTGGGACAGGCTGGCTGTGCCCTTGCCCTCTCCATGCAGCTCTTTCTCCAGGTCCTGGGCACTGCTCCCACCTCTAGAGCTCCTCCCTGTTAAATGTCCCCATTGTCCTCTGTTCCCTGCTGCATCTCTGACAGCACACCCCTCAGCAGAGCTACCTTGCCATGCCGGGGCCTCTTCACATACACCCTGGGAGACCGCAATCCCAGGCCCCAGAGGCCAGGAGCCCTGATGCCGCCCCCACCACCCTGTCTCTACCTGCAACATAGAGCTCCGGGTTTGGACATAGTCCCAGGCCGTCCAGCCAGGGCTAGCTCTCAGTGGGAGGCAGGGCAAGCCCTCAGGCAAGGCCTGTTCTGTGGGCCACCCTCATTGCCATGTGATAACTGGATCTGCTTCTAAGCCCTCTTCATGGTTCACTGGTCAAGCCAGGCCCTACAGGTAGGGTCACTTGCATTTTTCTGTCTGGGTCTCCTCCCGTTGCCCCCACACCTGGAATTTCCCTCCATCTGCCCTCCACTTCCTCAATCCAGACAGGCCATCTAAGTCAGAGATGAGAAACCTGAGCAGCCTGGGGTGTGGTGAGGGCTCAGGCTCAAGAATTCTCGAGTTGTGGCCACATGACCACCTCGGTGTTCACCACCTGCCCACTCCCAGGTGACGCTCGCCTTACCTGCTCCCGCTCAAGGCTGCTGAGGGCCTGCTGCTGATTCTCTGCTGAGGCCACCAGCCCAGCATCATTCCCCTTGCTGCCTAGACACCTGGAGCAGTGGTGAGACAGACAACCTCAAGTCTGGCGAGTGGTGAAAAACCAGGCATGGCCAGCCCTGGCCAGCCAGGTGCACCTGGGACCCCCTGTCCCTGCAGCAGGGCACCAGCAGGAGGCAGCTGTGCTTGGGCAGGCTGGGGAGCCGTGGGGGGGCCGGTGGCCCCAGTCAAGGCTGTCACTGTTCCCACATCCCCTCATGACCCCTTTTGTGCCTGAGAGATGAAGCACCCTGGAGCCCTAGCCCAGCCTGAGGGTGCTTTGGGGAAGGGTGTAGGGTGTGGAGTGGAACACGTGTAAACTTCTGGTGAGGTTCTTAGCTAGAACCCTTTTTGGAGGCCAATGTGGCAATATCAAGAAGCTGGAAAGATGCATTCTCACTGCTGGAGTCTAAGGAAATCATGCCTCGGAATGAGCACTTCTAGTCTGAAGGCCCAGCCACAGGGACTGGTAAAGGAATTGGTCAGTCCCTCTGTGCTGGGCACCCTGTACATTGAAGCAGTTTAGAAGGGACATGGGAGGGTTTTTCTGACTGTTAAGTGAAGACTGAGGTTACAAACAGTCTGTGCTGTCGATTACTAATGCTGTTTAAATAGCCATGCATATCTCCCTCAGCAAGAGCTGGCCAGACAGGCTGGAAAATAGGCGGAGATTATCTCGGAGAGGCAAGACTATGGGTGGTTTTAATACTGGAGCGGGGCGGCCCACAGGGCTCACCTTCTCTGATGCTCCAGCCAGGCTAGCTCTGAGGGCATGTTCCTCTCCATCGCCTTCTTGTGTGGGGGCAGCAGCGTGGCCTGGTGCTGCGCACACAACTCTTCCTCCTGCAGGCTCTGCCTCAGCATCTGGAGCGTGAAGCAGAGGAAAACTCCTGGCTTGGCTCTCTGGGACCCTGCCGGGCTCTACTGCAGCAGGGTAGACCAAGGTCAGACCTACGGGGCTGTCTCACCACTGCCTTGCTTCCAGGCCGGTTCCCATCAGACCAGCCTTTCCCGGAGTGGAGCCAGCCCAGGGGAGGCCAGTGGCTCCAGGAAGCCCTCCTGGACTGCCAGCCCTACTCATTCCGCCGTTGTGCCTCCCTCCCCAGCTGTGAATTCCCGAGGGCAGTGCGGGGGTCCTCACCATCTTGGCCTTGTGCCCAGCCCCAATCCAGTCCAGGCCCTTGTTTGTGCTCTAGAGGGTTTGAGATAGGCTAGGCCACCTGGTCTGCAATGTGCAGCCTGGGTGGGGGGAGTGGGGGGCCAGCCCTGCCCAAAGCGGCCTGTTGAAATGCCTGCTCTCACCTACCCCCCGGCTGGAGGAAGGGGCTTAGGCTGATGTCAATTGGAAGGGTGGGTGATGCCCATGGCAGGGAGAGCCTCCCCCAGCCAAGGACCCACCGTGGAGACCCCGCTGGGCACAAGCTCTAGGAGAGGCAGCTAAGAGAGGATTTGGGCCTCCACTATTGGCTACCAGTACCTCCCCTGCACCCCACTCCTATGCCCCTCCCCCCAGGGGATGTCTCCCTGTACCTGGTGGATGGGGTTGTCCCAAGGATAGAGCCTGGCCAGGGGCAACTGGTAGGGGCCTTGGTCTAGCTTCCCTTTCTGCATGGGCTCTGAGGACAGAAAGAAAGCAGGCCGTGGCTGGGTCACGTAGGGGTTCCAGGGGCTTTTTCTACAGGATGACTGGGGCAATTTAACGCCCCCTCCCAACAGCTTCACACCAGATCACAAGACCATGCCAAAAGGCATGGACTGTTGCCTTTGCCCTGACATGAAATTTTGGTGTGTGAGCCCACTGACTGTGCAAAGGACCAGACCCAAGGTAGAGGGGCTTGGGGATGACTCTGTCCAGCTGCTTCACTCCCACAGAAGGGGAGACTGAGGCCCAGAGAGAAAGAATGACCCTTTCGAGGTCTGGCACCAAGAAGGTGGGGTAACAGCAGAGCCCACACTCCCGGCTTGGGCAGTTGTCTGGCCACTGACCACTGCTGGCCACCCTTTGGTGCTGGGTGTGATGGAAAATGGACCCTATACTTCTAAAAAGGTCAGATGAGGACCCACACTTCTGCCAAGAAAGAGCAAAGGAGATTGGATTGTGGATTTGATGTCTCACTGAGAAAAAAACTGTAAAAGACAACTAAACAAAAATGTACGTATGTGTATGCATATGTACAGGTATAAGGTTCACACACACACATGAAATAACGGTTTTCCGGACACATCAGGCAACATTGCACAGCAATCCCTGAGAGACAAAAAAAATTAGGTGAAACTTCTGATTGTCGCAGCCTACTGCCTTGAGAGAGGTTCCCAGCTGCAGTGTGGGAGGAGAAACTGAGGCAGAGCCTGCAGACCCCTGGGTGGAGGAGTGGAGCTGAGAGTCTGGAGAGACCAAGGCAGCTAGAGCCAGTAGGGTGGAGAATCATCGAGGAGGGAGCCACAGAGAGACCTGGAGATCCGTGGCGTGCCCCCTGGAGCCTTCAGTAGCAAACCTGTAGGTGATGCGCCTGAGGAAACCCGGGCGCTGGGGAAGGAAGCACTGAGAGGACCCAAAGGCTGGGGGATTATGTCTCTCTCCAATAGCCAGACTGCAGACCCTCGTGATTCGCGGGTCTCGGGGCAGTGTACACAGTAGCTGAAAGGTCACCAGAGGAGCAGCAGCAGAGATGTTAAAGGGGATCTTTCAGGCAAGAGGAAAGTGATGCCAGAGAGGAAGTCGGCTGCACACAGGGGCGAAGGGCAGTGCACAAGGGAAAACATACGTATGCCTGCAGGTGTATATGGGTATGTGAGCCTGCACAGGGTGTCCCCAAACTGTACACACACTTTGAATAATTGTAAAGCAGTGCTTATTAAAATACGTTTCATTTTCAAAATTGAACTATCAGCTGTTAAAGTGTATATACCTTTCTGGGGACACCCTATATGTATATACATATATGTATATATAAACTTTAAAAGATCGTTGTGTGTTTAAAATAATAACAATGTGTTGTGGAGTGTATAAAACATTTCAAGTAAAATGCATGAAAAGAATCACATCAGATCCAGAAAAGGAGAAGCAGACGTATTGGAAGAGCCTTCTGCACAAGAGGAAGTGATGGGGTAATCCTGTAGGCGGACTGGATACCCTAAAATAACAGGCACAGCTCCTAAGTCAACAACACAGATAAAACGAAACCATGAAAGAATATTCACTTAATCCTAAAGAAGTCAGAAAAAGAGAAGAAAGGAACAAAGGATAGATAACAGAAAAGAAAACCAAAATCAAGATGACACATTAAATGAAAGTGTGTAGCCGCCAACCGAGAGGCAGAGGTTGCCGACGTGGATGAGAAAAAATAGAGCAAGACTCAGTGGTGGGTGTCCACTGGGCCTGCACTTGGAACGGACACCAATAGGTTGGAAGGGTGGGAGGAAAGTGTGACCCTGGCGCTTGCTCGGCACAAGGAAGCCGGAGCAGCTAGGTTAATACCCGGCAAAGCGGACTTCAGAACAAAACTCATTCCCTAGATAAAGGGTTACCCGCTGATGACATCATGATAAAGGAAGGGGTCAGGTCCTCAGGAGCACGAAATAACCCTAAATGGTCCTGCCTCGTTCCAGAGCTTCTAGTATATGAAGCAAAAGCTGGCTGCACTGCAGGGAGAAGGGGCACAGCCCAGAGACGGGGCTGTTCCAGTGCCCCTTCCTCGGCAATGACGGGAAAAACCCAGAGGACAAAGCAGATTTGACCAGCCCTCCATCCACCAGCAGCAGACACTCTTCAGGAGCACGTGGAACCTCCCCCAAGACAGGCTGCATTCTGGGGAAGACCCAGGTCTCATCATACTTAGGGTCCTGCACAAAGGCTTCTTGACCACAGTGAAATTAAACCAGAAGCTGCTCACAGGAGCAGAGCCGCACAGGGGAGCGGCTGTCTGGCTGGGCGTGCACAGGGTCCAGAGGCTCCAAGCTCTCCGAGGTTTGCCCTGCGGACCTGCAGCCTGCACTAAGGGGCCCTCACCTACCAGCACACAGCACAGTGTGGGGCTTGGGCTGGATGTTTACTGGCCGGCTCTCAGAGGGCTCAGGGAAAACCGCTGAAAGGGACGGAGGAGGGCATACTGGTGGGCCTGGCAAACGTAAGAACGTGAGGCTCCCTGTTCCCAAGAGGGCTGTAGCCAGGGCTTTGGCGAGGTGGCAAGGGCTACCCTGGAGGTCCGCTGGGAGCAGGCGGGAGGAGCTGAGACCCTCTCCATCCCAGAGCAGGGTGGATGGGGCTGGATGACACCACGCTCTTTCTTACTGGGCCATGGCCATGGCCACACCTCTGGGCTGTCTTACCCAGTGTCTACCGAAAACTTCTCTGCAGTAACCCAGGCTTACTGTCTCCAGGTATGTGTGGGTGGGGATGGTGCCCACCATGTCCACTTGCTGCTTACTCCCAGTTACCCCAGGCTCCATGGGTGCCCAGCTTGCACCTACGAGCAGGAGCAGTGGTGCCCAGTGGTCAATCACGGTTCTGGCCATCAGACGGACTTAGTTTCAAATCCTGGTTCCACCCTTACTCCGTGTTCTCAGGCAAGTTAGTCCATCTCTCTGGGCCTCTCTAGTGTGTGCCTGACTCAGTTTCCCTTGGGATCCATGCACGGAGCCTACTCTGCCTGCTGCCAGGCTCGGGGTCAAGCGCCTGGAATGTGGCTGGTACTGAGAACCCTCTCACCTGTGGAGGCTGACTTGCCGGCCTGACTCTCCCATCCTTCCTCGGGGCCCTGGGAGGGTGCAGCAGCGTCTCTGCCCGGGGGTATCTGTGATCTGCCAGGAGAGAAAGCACTGGAGATTGAGCTCCAGCAGCACCAGAACCCTTGCTTGTCTGGGACCCCCCACCTCACCTTCTATGTTGGGTGGGCACCACTGTCCCAGGCCTTGGACGCACCTCAGTCTTCCAGCTGTCACAGAGCTCCAAGGGGTTTTTGGATCCAGGTCCCCACACACCTGCAGCCCCTCCAGCTCTGAAGCTGCTCCTGGCCTGGCCTGGGTTGCATGCTTCTCCATCAGCCTCTGTGAGGACAGGTGTAAACAGGCAGCCTCATAGCCAGTGGGTCAGGCCAGGTGCCAGGAAGGAGCCCGAGCCCGGGTGCATCTCCAATCTCTGGACACTCCACGTGGAGCGGCTCCTTCCCTGCCCCCTGCAGATACAGTCCCAGACCAAAGACACAGAGAGGAGTCACTTCCGAGAAGGTTCGTCCCATCCGACCAGATCATAGATCCTGGTCCTCACTCTGCCGGCCCCAGGCTGGGTGCTCCCTGTACCACTCTGACCAGCCAGCGCTGCGTGTCTGCTGGGGCTAAACAGTGCAGGCTCAGAGGCTGGGCAGGGGGTCTCAGAGGTGGGGGTCTCCTTCCTGTTCATGCAGATCTGTCCGGGGCTGAGCGGTGAGCTCCCACTGAGAGCCCTTGGCTCAGGTGCCAATAACCCCAGGATGTGTGCAGGCAGAAGGTTCAGATGGTCATCCCAGCCAGGAGCCCCAGGACACTAGTGGGAAAACATCCTGTTTCTGATTTAGAATGAGCATCCTCACATAGCCCATCAACAGGCTTCTGGCAGGTGGCCCTGCTCCTCTCTGGGGCACAGGTGGGGCCCACACTTCAGGAAGCAGCATGTCTGAAACCTGCCCAATTTGCCCTCTGCAAAGGCAGGCAGCCCCACTCAGCAAGGAAGCTGCATCCACCTTAGGAGGGCCACGGGCTCAGAGGGCAGGCAGGGTGTGTTGCCCCTGGGCAGGGAGTGGGGCACAGCCAGTCTTACTTCCAGCCTGTGTTTGAAGTGCAGCTCGTCCAGGGCCTTCTGGGTCTCCCAGACCTCGAGCTCTGCCCGCTGCCGCAGAAGGGCCAGGGCCTGCTTCTGCTTCTGCTGGTCCAGCTGCAGGGAGGGCCCAAGCCTCAGGATTCTCCAGTCCCAGCCTGCTGCTTCCCACAGCTCCCCGTGGAGAGTGCAGGTGGTGTCACCTCTGAGAACAGGTCGTCTCCCACCAAAGGATCCACTCTTGGCAGGGCCCCTCCCTCCAGGTCCCATGCGTCCTGGGTGTCCTGGACCAGCCGGACTGTCGGGCTCTCCTTCCTTCCTCCCTCCCAGCCGCCCCCTGAGGAGCTGCAGCTGTAAATTCTAAAGCTCCCTGCTTTGGAGTCTCTTCTGCTCAGCTTCAGGGGAACAAAGGCTGCTACCAGCTCACCTCAAACAGAAGAGGCCTAAAGGGGACACGGTTGTCATCTGCCTGACACAACGGGGTGGGACACACCTTCAGTGACTGGAGAAAGCTCAGGGACTTCTGCTGGAGGTCTGTGAGGTGCCCAGCGTGTGACCTGTCAGGCTCCCTCTGACCTGCGGAAATCACAGACGAGGGAGCAGCTGTGTGCCTGGGCCTCCTCGGTGTCCCTGGCTCAGCCTCAGCACAATGACCTGCAGGGAAGGAGGAGTCCAGGCCAACTCTGGGGCTGGGCTTCCCCATACATCCAGGGAGGGTGCGAGAGGCTGTGGCTCATGAGGAGGAGACAGACCCTGCTGCATCTCCTGGACCTCCCTGGGGGTTCCCTTTGAACTGACCCCAGCCACACTCCCCCCCCACCCCCCGCCCCCAATGACCCAGGTCTGCAGAGATGACAGGAACTTTCCCATCAGACAGACCTCACTTGTCATGTGTTTGCCGGTTGACCTGGAACAAATCACTAGCCCATCAGAGTCTCCGTGGGGAGACAGAGGTTCCCGCCTGCCTGATGGTGAGTGATTTACTGCACACTCAGCTGTGGTGGCTGTTGTCACCCTCCTGGAGGTGATCATGTCGGGGGTGCAAATTAACATGGAGCCTTAGGCCCCAAGGTCTCCAGGTTTCCTGGCTTCTTCCAGAGAGTGAGCATGAAAACCTCTGCCTCCCTGGTAAGGAAGTGCCCAAGGGTGGTGGAGGGGCCACCCTTTCCCTCTGGTGACCTCTGGGGCTAGCCCTGCGGAAATTGCCTCTAGGGGTGATTCCATGGCCAGAGAGGTGGCCAGCGTGCTTCTTCCTCCCCCTGGTCTCCATCTCCTTGGCCTGGGTCCTGGTGAGAGGTGGCAGAGGATGGCATGAAGGACGGTCAACTCATCCCTGGGCTCAGGACCCTGGTCTGAGGACAGCAGAGCCCTCCTGATGACTCTCAGATGAGCTCCTCAGTCACTGCTGGCGAGTGTGCAGAGATAACACCACCTTCTCGACTGCACTCTCCTTCCCAGAACAAAGCGCTTGGCCTTCCATGGTTAGAGGGTTAAAGAGCTGGGAGCAAAAGCTGCCTGGATTCCTGTGTGTTTCCATGGCAATTGAGACTCTGAGGCACCAGCCTAGAGGAGGGGCAGGGGCTCTGGCCACCTGACATGCACTGAGCATTTGGGGCGATGCTTGGGGTGCCCCCTCCTACTCCGAACTGGCTTCCATGGGATTGAAGACACTTTTAGCAATTGGTTTAAAGTGTGTCCTGAGTTGAAGTTCCCCTGAGAAGGGAAAAATCCCCCCTTGCTTCTGTTTTGTGTCCTGGAGAGAAGCTGAAGTCAGAGAAGGTGCCTGACTCTTGCCAAGTCTGCTAAGCCCCGAGGACCCTCCTCCAGGGACCCAGAGCTGCAGAGGCCCAAGGAGGGGGAATTCCTGGTCATCTCTGCTCACACCAGCATCCCTGAAAGGTCACCAGGGAGACACTGGCTGTGTGCCCCTGAGCTCTGAGCTGTGACCTAGGAGAAAGCAAGCTGTCCCTGACATGGGCATGGCCCTGGATGGCCAAGCAGCCGGCAGCCCCCAGAGACTTTCCCCCCAGAGTCACGCCACTGAGCAGAGGATGACACTGGCCTCTCTCCCAAGTCCTCTGGAGACAATTGGTGAGGAGCCCCCAGAACCGAGTACCACATGCCACCCCAAAGCACCTGGTGGCTGAGGATCCAATGAGAGGTTTTAATAAATGCTGTTAGTATCACCAATAACAGTGGTGATGATATTAACAAGGTGTGTTCTCAGTTACGGGATTGGGGTGTCACGGTCTCAAACCAGAGTGGAGCTGACAGGACACCTGTCCCTGTCTGGCTGGAGAGCCACCGCGTCTGAGAGCCAGGGCTCTACTGTCCCATGTGGCTGCTGGTAGCCACCATGCTGCTTCCATACACACTTAAGTTCACAGGAAATAAAATGCAAAATTCCACTCTTCTGCCACACTGGCCACGTTTCAATGGCTAGAGAGCCACACCTGGCTGGTGGCTGCCGTATTGGATAGCCCACAGGTTAGAACATTTCCCTCATTCCAGAAGGTTCTGTTGGATGACGTGGTATGAGGCATTTAGGTCTAGAAAGCAAGCTCTGTTGGATAGTGCTGATCAAGGTGCTTGAGTCTGAAAGGTTGTTGGGCAGCACTGCTTCCACTTGGGAAGGCTGGAGCTGACTCACTGAGTCTGAGCCCCGCTCTCCATTCGCTGCTTGGAAATGGATGAGCCACAGACAGATGCACATGCAGGAGTCTGATGCCCACAGAGCTGGGCATAACAGGGTGAGTGGCAGCACCTGCCCCTGCCCCAGTGTTATCTGGGAGGCTTCCTGGAGGAGGTGTCTGACATGAGCTCAGAGCAGGTACTCTGGGTGATGTTCACTGTTTAGTTTCTGGCTACCTGTGACCCTGCCCTCAGCTACTCCAGGCCGACAGATTTCAAATGACTCTGGGGCTGCCCGTGGCCCCAGGATAAAGAGATCCTGTCATAGAATTTCAGGAGGGACTGAGAACTTGAGTGAGACCATTGCCCAACCTGCTCCCACCTCCTAGAGAGGAAGCCTGGTGGCAGAGCCAGGGAGAAGAGCTGGTTTTTCTAGAAGGCCCAGGACCTGGCTGCTCAGGTTCAGCCTGTGGAAGCTGCCAGGCCCCAGCCAACAGCTCACAGCTCTGCCCCACCAGACCTCAGAGGCTTCAGAAGGGACGTTCTCAGGGTGGGGCAGCTCTGCCCTGTCTCCTTTCCCTGGAAGGCACAGCAGCTGTGGGTGGGCCCCTGGGGACCCCGAGGTCCCATGGTGGACTGGTATGGGGCAGCCTCCAACCTGGTGTCTCCTTCCCAGGAGGTCTGTGGCCCCTCCCTCTGCTGGTGCCTGCAGAGAGGGGACAGCTCTACAGAAAGGGCTTCCTGCGTCAGCTCTCACCTGTCCTTGCCCTGGCACCCAGACCACCCACTGAATATTCCTCAAGGGAATGAATCAGTGCAAAAGCTCACACCTTCCAGACCCGATTTGTGGACCAAAGTTCAGGTATTTTGCCCTTTCAAAAGGTGACTGACGCTTTTCCCTGTAGGATGCTGAGAGGGTGCCCTTCTCTGCCCCTGGCTCTGGTCTCACACCCCTCACCAGGCAGGGCTGCCTGCCCCCGCCCCAGACACCATACCACATCCCAACCCCACCACATGTGGGCAGATACAAGTCCAGGGAAGGTAGGGGGCTGGGGTGCATGTTGGCTGCATGTCCCTCAAAGCCAGTATCAGTCACAACAGACGTGTGGCAAGAGCACAGAGAAGCAGCTGGTCCCGAAAACCTCCAAAACACTTTAATACTGAAATGTGGGCACTCTCCACATAGAAAAGGATCTTGCTACACCCTCAGGACCTCACTGGAGCGGCAGGCAGTGGAGGGGTTCCCCATCAGACCTCCCCGGCCAACTGACCAGCCAGCCCAGGGCCTGTCTGCAGGCTTGCCCTTACCGAAGCTCCGCATGGTCCAGGGTGTGACCAAGCCTGCCCTTCTGGCCGACGGCATCTCCTCCAGCCACAGGGAGCCACAGGTGGGGTCTGGCGGGGCTAGTACCCCGAGTGAGCTGGGGACACGCAAACATACATGTAGACAGGGTGGGGTGGGTAGGAGGAGCTATCAGGGCTGGGGTGAGAGTCTGGGCTCCTGAAGCCAGAAGAGCTCTCAGACTCACACAGTGTCCAGGGATAGGCCTACGACCAGAGAGCCAGGAGGGCAGTATGAGCAGGTGGGGCCTGCAGATGCTGACACCTGCAGGGTCCTGGGGCTTGGTGGGGCATCATCTGAGAAGCAGTGACTTGGGGTTCTGCTCTCAGACTGGGGGGAACCAGTAGCCCTACAGGAGTGCAGGCAGCTGAGGCTTGGCTTCTACTGGGGCCAGGATCAGAGTGCCCTTTGCCGCAAGGCCACACCTGCCCTGGGTGCCCAGCTTGTGTCCCAGTGTGCACAGTTGTCCTTCCTGGCACATAGCAACCCAGGAAGTGATTGAAGATGCTGGCCACACACACCTGTGGTCATGGAGACCAGGGTGGGGGACTTGGCCCTCCTCCAGCAGCCCTCAGGGACCCATAGGCCACAGGTGTTTGCCAAACACCTGCTGTGTGCCAGCTGCTGTTTAGTATGGGGTTGACTTGTGCCCAGTCCCCACCCCCACAGCTCACAGACTTGCAGGGGAGGTGATGTGGGAGTGTTCCAGAAAGAGCGAGCAGCCTTGGGCCTGAGACAAGATGCTGAGGAGGCAATGGATGGGCCCAGCGGCTGATTCCCGGATGACCAGGAGATGCGGGGGGTGCGGCGTATGTGTGTGCTCTGGGGGTGCAGGGCCATGAAAGGGAAGGAGGGATGGGATCACTGCAGGGTCCTCTCCAGACTCACTCCTCCCGATCCTGAACTTAGGATGCCAGCCTCATGGAGTGGATCAACGGATGGCAGGAAAGATCTATCCCAGCAAAGGTTTGGTTAAACGGAAGGCCATGGATGGCCATCAACTGAAAAGCCAGTGTCTTCTTCCACTATCTAGAGCAGGGTCAGCAGGCACTTCCCATAAAGGAGCAAATGGTAAATTTGCTCTTTGGGCCACAGTCTCCATCTCTGTGGGAAGGACTTAGCATTGCCCTTGCAGCATGAAAGCAGCCCTCTTATTTACATAAAAGTGAGTGCAGCCGTGTGTCAATAAAACTATTTACGAAGACAGGAATAGGCCTCAGGGGCTGTGGCTTGCTGACCCCTAGTCTAGACTTTCTGGGGCAGTGGTCCTCAAACTTCAGTGTGCACCAGAATCCCCAGAGGACTTGTGAAAACACTGCCTACTGCCCACCCCCAATGGAGGGCTAGTGTGCCAGGCACTCTGCATTTCCAATGGGTTCCCAGGGAACAGTGGGAGAATCTGTGGACTAGAGAATAGGCAGAGTGGAAAAACCATGGGCTCTTGAGTCCAAGCCCTGGTCTGAATCTTGGCTTGCCCCCCTACGAGCTGTGTGGCTTGGGCAAAGTCCCTTCTCTCTGAGCCTCAGTTTTCCTGTCTGTGAAATGGTGAGAACATCTTTCCCAGAGGTGCTAAAAGCTGTGCATGAGGTGCAGGAGCCTGTGGGGGCTGGGCAACCCCCTTCCTTCCAGAGATGCCGGATAAATGGGGTATCCTGGGGCCCAACCAAGTGTCCTGGTGACAGACTGGCTCCACCCCACACTGAGTGTCATGGTCCGAGCTGGGAAAGGACGGGGTAGAAGAGGTTGTCCCACTCTGATCGAGAAACTGGCCTCGGAGGGGAGCTGTGACTTTCACGCCTGGATTCGGGCAGTGGGAGAGGTCACCAGGGGCATGGCCACAAAGCTGCACCTATGAAGCAGTGAGTGGTGACTGTGGTTTTAGAAGAGACAGCCCAGGCACCTTTCCAGAATGACCAAAGGTCTGGCAAGCCCCTGGGCTCCCCGATCCCCGCACTCCAAGGCTCTGGGTCATCTGTTAGTCTCATGAATGACTTTCGTCATTGCCTGTGGGACCTGGTCATGGCATCAGGGGAGAGGGGGACTCTGCAGGTGGGAATGCTGGGGGGGGGGAGGGCAGATGCCCTGGAGGTTCTGCCCCTCAGCTCTGAGACCTTTTGGGACTGGGCCCACAGGGCCTTGCTGGCCATCCAGCATCAGAACATGCAGATGCAAGGTGTCTTCCTTGGAGCCTGATGTTCCTACATTAACCTCTCAGAATTCTCCCCACCCTCCGCCCCTTCTGAAGGTCTAGAGGGGAAGCAGGTGTCTGCTGGGAAGACATAGAACACAGCCCAATGCTGCCCCCTACTGGCGGAAACAATCCAATTCCACCAACTGTATGGAGGCTGGTCCTGGGTAGGTGGGGAAAGGAGCAAGATAAGACTCATCCCAAAGAACCAGACACAACCTCCCCACTGGAGAAGTCAAGGGGGGTTCAGGAAGGCAGGGTGGATGGGGATTCCTGGGGGTGACAGGCAGGGGAGGTACACAGGCAGGGAAATTTCCTCAGAGGGGAGGGGTTGAGATAGTGTTGGGGGAACTGCCCCCGCATTTGAGGTGGATACATCACCCTCCTATTGCCTAGGGAAGACTCTGAGGCTGGCAGGGGGCATGTGACTTTGCTCAAAGTCAACAGCTTGAAGTACAGATATGGGATTTGCGCTGACTGCACCTTGGGGTCCCTGGGACAGCCCCATGTGGAGGGGAAATCAGGATCCCTTTTCCCCAGAGATGTAACTACCCCATCTGTATTCCCCACTCCAAACTGCCTCAACTGTAGTCTCCAGCCTCCCTTTTAGCTCTCTGGTAATAAGCTCTGCACCCTTCAAGGCCCCCTAACACCAGGTGCCAAGACCAGCAGACCAGGTGAGTAGGTGGTAGGGAGTTCCTGGCATCCATCCCAGGTGCTCCTGGTGGGCTCTGGCTGATACAGACAACAGGCAAGGCCAGCCCTGTGGAGACTGCCTATGGCCTGTCCTCTCTGCAGCTCCCTTTACCCTCGGCTCTGACCTGTCAAGCCTGGGGTCCTGGAGGACACATGGCCACACAAGGGGAAGGGGCTGCTGGAGGCCAAGCTGGAGACCACTGCCCCAGGGCACTTCAGTCTCAAGACAGAGAGATGAGAGTGACAGGCAATGGCCTGAGAAACTCCAGGCCATGTGGTGTGCCAGGGAAGAGAACAGGGTAGGGCTAGGGATCAGGAGGGCAGCGCTGGCCACTGCGGAAGATGGTAGGGGACCTGAGCCTGCTCTGGCATCGGGAGATGCTTGGTAGGTGGGAGGGCAATGGGCTGAAGGAATAGTTGTTGAGGCCGCAAGTGGGGTCTTTGAGGAGGAGACCAAGCATGTTCATTAGCCCCAGGAGATGAGAGGCCACAGCTGCCCAGGGAGGTCACATATTGGCAAGGAAGCAGCTGCCCCCAAAGATGTTCTGGCTAAAGCTGTGCAGGGGCTGGGCTGGTGGGAAGGACACCCTTCCTGAGGGGAGTCAGGGTTGAGAGGGGCTGGGGGCACAGAGCAGGGACACTGGTTACGGGGGGTAAAATGAGCCAGAGGACAGAGGACAGGAAGGGACAGCAAATGGACCACTGGGGGAGGATGGCCCAGGGGGATGCTGGGCCAGCCAAGGGCTCCTAGTACCCCAGCCCTAGACCAATCATCTGTCTGCAACTGGACCCAATGTCTCTTGGGAAGGGACCTGTATGAAGCAGCCCCCAGAGAAGTGTTGGGGGTTGAAGCCATGAGAAGGTGCAAGGGTTTGTGGCCAGGTGGTCATGAGAACTTAGACATGGACGTGGAACCTGGATGAAAGTGCACCTGCATCAATGTCCCCTGGACACAGTCAGCCTGCCAATCACACCAATGACATAGGAAAGTGTGGCCAACAGTGTCTCCCTGGGGCCTGGAACCCATGCAGGGAGCGTGGGGTGGGGTGCACATCAGGGGGCTGCTCACTCATCAGCAGGGCCCATGGCACACAGCCCGGCCACAGAGGTGTCAGAGCCACTGTCTGACCAGCCTCAGAGAAGCTCAGGTGGGTCAGGAGCTGGGTCATTCCCCTGCCAGGCCTGGCTGCACCCAGACTCCTGGCCTTGGCCAGCGGGGGCCCTGCCATGGGGGCGTGAGAGGCAGCCCTGTGGTTCACAGAGTGGCTGGTGCGTGAGGGTGCTCATGGACTTACCTCCCTGCCAAAGGGCTGAGGGCCCGGAAGGAAGCCATGTTTCTCGCCAGCCTCTGGTCCAGCTCTGAACGTCCATCCTCTGTGAATCCTTTGGAGAGATGGGCACCAGGACTGCACTTCCCAGGTGTTGGCATGAGAGGCAGGGCTGCTGGTTAGTGGGGAGCAGGGAGGGCACCCACCCCACAGCAGGAGGGGCCGGCAGCCTCACTGTCCAGAGTGCCTCACCCTCTTTTGAGCCCATCATTGAGAGGCAGGGCAGGGAGGTGACAGGCACATGAGCCACAGAACCAGGCCTCACCCCTCCAGCCAGAGCCAAGATGGGGACAAGAACTGCAGCTGATGGGAAACTGAGTGAGCACTATTCCTGCTGCCAGGAGTGTCACCTATGTTACCTTATCGGTGACAACAACTGTGATATTGTTATCACATCCCCCTTTAGGGAGAAGAAACCAAGGGACAGGGAGAAAGGGGGCTCCCTTGGCTGTCGACAGGGCTGGCAGTTATCGTGGCCTGGGTGCCAGCCTTACCTTGGGGCTCGCTGGCCAGGTGGCCCCTGGGGCTCCTGGGGCTCAGGCTCCGCCGCTGCTCCCAGCCAGGGCTCCACAGCAGCGTCTCACCCTCTGGGAAGCAGGTGGGAGAGAGAAGCAGCCTGGCCGGTCTGTCTGCCCAGTCCCAGGGAGCCCCTCTGCCCCCGTTGGGTACCAAGGCTCTGGGGCAGGCTTGTGCCGCTGGCATGGGGGCTGCAGGCACAGTGCTGGGGCATGAGGGTGGCAGGTCCAAGACCAGGTCCTCAAGAGTGTCCATTGCCTCGGACCTGAGCAGCTTGGCTGTCAGGATGTCGATGCGCTGCTTCAGGATGTTGGCCATGGTCTCCAGGGCCTGCAGCCGGGCCTGCTTGTACCGGAAGTGCAGGGGTCCCGATGTGCCGAGGCACTCAGCCTCCTCCTGGTCCAGGTAGATGCACAGCCCCGGGTGCGGGTGGTGGGTGGTCAGGTCCTGGAGCTTCAGGGGACCCAAGGAGGAGCTGGCCGGCATCAGCAGGGGAGCACCCTCCCAGCCTTCTTGGGGCCCTCCTGTCTCCAGAGTCTCTGTGCGGTTCAAGGCTCTGTCCAAACACAGGCAGAAGCTGCAGGGACAGAAGGTGCAGAGGGTGCAGTCAGGCCTAGCGCCACTGTGTCCAGCGGCATGTGCAAAACACACATGTGCAGGGATGAGCATTGTGTGTTCTGTGTCTGTGCACGACGGGGCTGGTTATGGGGAGTCCATTTGACCACACACAGCTGTTAGAGCGAGGGTAGCTGGCAGGGATTTCCTGATATGATGTCAAAAACTACAGGAAACAAAAGAAACAGATAAATCTGCTGCTTCAAATGTAAAACTTCTGCACATCAAAGTACACAATCAACAGTGAGAAGGCCACCTATGGAATGAGAGGAAATTTAGAAACCATGCATCTCACAAGGGTTAAAATCCAGAATATGTAAAGAGCTCCTACAACTTAAGAAGAAAACTCAATAACTTGGTCAAAGAGCAGGCAAAGGAGTGGAGCCGAAGATAGAGAGGCAGCGACAGCACGTTAAAGATGCTCAGTGCCGGTGACCACCGGGAATGCGAGTGAAACCACGGCAGATCCCACCTCACACCTGCAGGATGGTGGCTGTGAACAGAGCAGAAGTGTCGGTGAGGAGGTGGCGACACTGGAACCCTGTGCGGTTGGTGGGCGTGGAATGTGGCATAGCCGCTGTGGAGAGTGGTGGGAAGGTTCCTCAGAAAGCAAACGCAGGGTGACCACATCGCCCGCAGCCCCACTCCTGGGTACCCACCACCATGAATTGGAAGCAGGTCTTGGAGAGATATTTGCACACCTTTGCTCACAGCACAGTCACTCACAACAGCCAGAGGTGGACATGACCCCAGTGTCCATGGGCAGAGGATGGATAAGCCAAACTTGGTCCACCCACACGGCGGACCCTCATTCAGCCCTAAAGGGGAACCAAGTCCTGACACACAATCCATCAGGGATGAACCTAGAAAACGTGCTCAGAGAGAGAAGCCAGACACCGAAGCCACAGGGCGTAGGATCCCACCTGGGAACCGACAAATGCACAGAGATGGAAAGCAGGCTGGGGGTGGCTCGGGGGGAATGGGGGATGACTGCTAACCAGGTGGGGTTTCCTTTTGGGTGATGAAAGGTTATGGAACTAGACAGAGGTTCTGGTTGCACAATGAAAGCACTAAATGCACCGAATTGTTGACCTGAAGTGGTGAACCAGGCAGGATGTGACTCTCCCCTCCATGAGATCACTGGGCTGATCCACACAGGGCCCAGGAAGCTGCCCACCCTAGGAACCCCACCCAGTAAGTACAGCCCCTGCCCCTGCCCGTGCTCCTGCACACCCACCTGCCCGGAGCCTCCTGGTCCCCCAGCACCATGCCAGAAGTCACCTTGCTCCACCGCAGTGCTTCCAGGCCCTAAAACAGAGGAGGGTGCAGTCGGAGTCCCCCCTGGCTGGACGACCCTGACACCCTCTCTTGGCCTCATAGCTGACACCCTCTCTTGGCCCGGCCTCCACCGGACCTCAGGCTGGATCCCTGGGGCCTCCTCTTTAGGGGCTGGTACAGAGATAGCAGGATCCCTCCAGAGCCCCATCACACCCAGGGAGGCAGGCAAGCATCTGGGGACTCCAGGGAGTGGAGGCTGTGGCTGAGTTGCCAACACCCATCTGCACCCTGGAGCGTACCCTGGACTGTGCAGCATGTGGGACAAAGGTCACGATGCTGGGGGTCGTCTGGGAGACCAGGGGGAAGGCTTTGGTGGGGACAGCCTTGCTGGGGCTGGCCTTGCCCAGGACCGCCTCCCTCTGCTTCCTGTAGACATCCTGCAGCCTCTGGCTCCTCAGCTCCAGCGCCTGCATGGCCGAGGACTTCTCCTCCAGGGCCTGCTGCCTTCGCGCCAGGGCCTTCTGGCGCATGAAGTCCCGCAAGGACTCGGGGCTGTAAGGGTGGCCCAGGACTCCCCTGGGCTTTGGGCAGGGTGGTGGCAGCCGTGCCTCATTCTCCTTCCCAGGTATCACCCGAGGGGTGTTCTGGGTGGGCCTGGGGCAGGTGATCTTGGTTCCCGAGGGAGGCAGGAGGGAGCCTCTGCCCTTGACTGGGATCCCAGCCCTCTTCATGCAGGAGATGCTCCAGGGCCTCTGTGCTGGAGGGCTTGGCCTTTCCAGAGGGTTCCATGAGCCTCGGGCAGGGGCCTCCCAGTCTTCACAAGTGGCTCCGGCCCTCTGCCCAGCTGAGGCGCTCCATGGCCGCTGAGGGAAGTAGCTCAGCCTTTCAGGGGGACTCCCAGGCCTCTGGAAGGTGGGGTCCCATCCTTGGGCCGACCAGGTCCTCTGCGGATAGGACTCCCACCTGGCCAAGGAGCTCCTGCGCTGCCTGGTGGGGAAGCTCCCAGCCCTCTCTGAGGAGGAGCGCATCCTCTTTGTTGGGCCCTGAGGACTCTCAAAGAGGGATGCCCGCACATCTGGGGTACTCCAGCGGCCCTGGTGCCTCCTCCCAGCCAGCTCCTGTGACCACAGAGTAGATGGCCGGCACTCACGCCCTCCCCTGAGGTGGCGGTCTTGGGCCAACTCCAGCCCTGTCTGGATTTGCTGGCGGAGGTCTTGAAGGGTGGCCATAGCAGACTGGATGGTCATGGCCTGGCCACAGGAAGCCAGGTTGGGTGTGTTGGCAGGTGCCCGTGGGTCACTGTGGGTAGAAGCTGGACTGGGTGTCCGGGCACGGACAGGGGACCTCTCAGCAGCTCCTTTCCTGGTGTCTCCTGCAAAGACAGGCAGTCACAGGGGAGCAGGACCTGTGGCTCATGGAGGAGCAGAGCTGCCCCCTCTCAGAGGCACCCTTGCCCCTGTTCCAGGGAACCCCCTTGGCCTCTACACTCGTCACTGACTCGCAGAGCCCTCAGGGGCAGGTGCTACATCAGGTGACTCGAAGCTGTGCCTGGTACCTGGTGAAAACTCAGCACAAGTTGGAGGATGGGTGTCTGTTGGAGAAGCCCCTGCCAGTGCTCACCCTGCTTCCCTAAGTCAAGGAAGCCTAGATGGCTGTGCCCAGCGTCCTGGGAGCCAAAAGCGTGCCTCTCAGGGACAGAAATCCTGTCCTTAGGCTTCTAAATATAATGCTTTACCAAAGTCCCCCATCTGATGATGGGTTTGAAGGGCATTTAACACGTTGCTGGGAGAGAGCTGCTGCCCCAGCACCTGATGCCACCTCCTCCCCTGGTGGCATGGGGACCATGCCCACCCCCAGATGTGACAGCAGAGCACAGTGGAGCCCAAGGCAGAGGCACAATGTACCTAATTCCATGGTGGGGGCCAGCTCTCTTGAGGGTGCCTTGCTCTGGAGCCTGGGGAGGGCAGGAGGGGGCCCAAGCAGGCCCCTCACCAGAGCTTGTCCTTTTCTCCAGGCGTAAACACCAACCAACTCAGAATCTTAAACAGAGAAAACACACACAGCCGTGCCGGGGCCTCTGAATGCTGGCCCAGGTTGGTGGCTCCATGAAGCCTGGGAGACCAGTTCACATGCTTCCAGAGGGGCTGGGGGTGAGCCACACTCCCAGCCACCACTCAGCAAGACAGGGCTGCAACCCAGGATGACCTGACTTCCTTGACCCTCAGTCTCCTCTTCCGGAAATGGCGGTTATGAAACCCGCTCCCTACAGCTTTGTCTGTAAAACCTCAATACGGGCCCAGACACATGGCACAGCTCGGTAAATGCTGACTGATAATAATGTCAGTGGTGACAACAAGCCACTAGCCACACAGGGTATGTGGGAGGGCAACGTCATAACTGATCATTGGCTCTGAGCTGAAGGAAATTAATCTGTTTTTGAGCGGGTGAGACTCAGTGACAACAGGGGGTGGGGGATCCATAAAGACACCCAGGCTGGCAGTAGGAGGGGACCAAGAGAGTGCATCCAAAACACAGAAGTGCTTTCTTTAATAAATGTTGTCACATAATAAACATCATTTATCAAAGTTTTACTTTATAATCCCAGGTTACAGGCACCAAATGCCAATATCAGCCCCACTGTCATTACAAACCCATCCACGAGGGCCCTGGCAGAGGCAGGAGCAGCAACCTGCCTTTAACTTGCACACACACATGCACACATGCAGACACATGCATATACACAGAGATATACGGCATGTGCACACACACACACACACACGCACACACAGAGACACACAGACATATGCGTATGTACACATGCAAACATGCACACACACGCACACATGTGCACACACACAGAGACACACTGCCCCTCCCCTGGGGACCAGCCCAGGGCAGACGAAGGGGAAACAAGACCACCCAGGTCAAAAGTTGTCCTGTCCCCCATGAAGGGGGCATTTCTGCCAACTGAGGGTGCCTTATGGCAGAGACCATCCAGACAGCTGACTCCCTGGGGGCAGGTGACCAGACAGGGTCAGGGGCCTTGCTGGCACACATGGCCCGCTAGACATGGCACCCTCCCAATGGCCCAGACGCAGAGACATCGGTCACAGGCCTGAAGCTAGGGCTTCAGGAAGAGGGAGGGGCCACACAGAGCCATATTCTCTAGAGGCCATGCCCTCAGGCGGGCCCCTAAGGCCACACCTGGGCCATGCCCTCTCTGGAACAGGACCCCAATACCCTGCCCTCTTTAAGCTGTACCTTTGTAAAGCCATGTCCCCCTAGAAACATGCCCCCTGAGGACTAAGTCTTCCATAAGCTATGCCTCAATAGGACAGAATTGGGAAGCCACTTTCCCTCTAGGACACATATGCCACCTCACCCCTACTCCAGCCATGCCCTGCAGCCCCAGCCCTGGGGCCACCGGAAGTTAAGAGCTTGGTCTCAGGAGTCCCAAATCTGGGTTTAAATTCCGGCTCTGCCCATTACTAGCTATGGGCCTTGGACAAGTGGCTTAACTTCCCCATGCTTCAGTTTCCTCATCTGTAAGCACCTTCCCACAGAGCCACAGGATGAAAAAGCAGTGACAACCACAACAGGAGCTGAGCCCGGAGAGGTCAGGATTCTGCTGGCTCAGAGCAGAGTCAAAGGCTGGGACTGCCCACCCAGTCACCTAAAGGGTGGGGCTTCCCAGAGAAACTACTCCATCTTGGCCCCTGTAGTTGCTGGGCTGCCTGGAAAAGGCCAGGCTCCCTCTGGAAAAGGCCACTCCTCTTCCGCTGGGACACTGGGCAGGGGCCCCACTCCAGGTGGGGAGGGGAGGGGATGCTGCTGCCCAGGCCTGCTTGGCACCCCCCACACGGGCCCCTCCTTCACTGGGTGCTCAGCTTCCCCATTAGCCTGCCGGAGGGTCCAGGTCAATAAATGGGTCCTGATGGGCACATCTTTTTCTTCTGCTGAGCAGTTTAATGGCAATTAATTTTTTTACGAGAGGATTTTTAATCTGTGGAAATGGATGAGGTCCCCAGGTGCCCTCTCAGAGTCCCGGGGCCGACCTAATCTATGATAAAAAATGCAAAGTGAGGTGCTATAGTCTGAAATTAAATATTGGGCTTCATTTTCCTTTGGCCGGATGGATGAATATTTTATAACTATCGTGATTTAATTTTTTGTTAACTACAGCAAATTTCTAATTCATCCTATTCCCAAGTCCCGTGACTCTGACCTCTGAACCCTCACTCATCTCTCCTTAGCCCAGCTGTGACTACGCCACTGACAGAAACTAATGGTCAGCGCCGTCAGGGTGACACGTGGTGACGATGATGAATGTGGCCTGTGGCGCGCCCTTTGACCCAGTGTCGGGCAGAAATCGGGTCATTTTTCAAGTGAGCCATTAAAATAAAACAAACCAAAAAGCTGAGGGCAGGAGGGAGATGATGATGTGGAGAACAGTTATATTTTGTGCATTTTCAGTGGGGCTTCTGGAACCTTCTCTGTGTCTCCCAGCATCCCTCACTCTCCGGCGGGAGTGGGGTTCTTCCTCCTCCCCGGCATTGCCTCGCACCAGCTGAATAAACACGTCTCCCCCAGCATCCGGGCCCAACCTCAGTGTCCCCACCTTGCTCAGAGCCCGTCTCCGGCGTGGCACAGAGAAGGGAGCATGATGTGTGGGCAGAGCACACACCACCCCTTCCCCATCCAGGACTGTCATCTCATGCCATGGGGGAAACTGAGGCATGGGGATGCGCAGGAGCAGCTCGAAGACTGTACCCTGGTGCTGTGTATCTTAGACTAAGGGTCCCGCAGAGCCGGTCTCAGCCCCGGGGAGTTCCACCTGGCCAAGGAGTTCCAGCGCTGCCTGGGGGATGCTCCCACCACCAAGGCCATTTAACAGACCTCTCCCATCGTCACACAAATGCTTTGTCGGCTTGCCCCGGCGTGACGGCTCCACGCCCCCAAAGGGGGGGCCAGAAAGTGGACAATGCTCGAGGCCTTTGCCACTACCAGTGGTCAGGTGAGCTTGCTACCTGGAATTCTAAATCCCAAACCAGGCCCATCGGGGGGCCCATTCCCTCCACCAGTCTTCCCCATGCCAAAGCACAGAACCCCAACAGTGTGGTGTGTGATGCCATGCAACAGGAAAGCAGACACACCTGCCAACCACATGTGTCGTGGGCTCACCATTCACGCATGTCTGTCAAGTGTGTGTCAGTGTGCTTGAGGAGCAGACTAGGAGCATGTGTTAAAGCCAAACATGGGGGTTTGCAGACTTTCACTGCATCACGGGTGGGACCCCCTGGGGCTGCGGAGATGGCTCTATTGTCACCCGAGGTGCAGATGCCAATGTTGCCCCTCCTCCATGCTCAGCAGACCCCCCATCAAGCCTGGCCCCTGTGGATCCCAGATGCCCCCCAGAACACCATGCACACAGTACTCGGGTGGCCGCTGGCAGCTAGCCACCCTACACCAGAAGCCATGTGCCCACTTAGGAGCCAGACCGTAAGCTCACGTCCCTGAGCCCTGCCGGCCCCAAGTGAACCAACCTTACCCTTGTCTTTGGCAGCTCTTCTGGTGGGTGACTTGGAGGCTTTCTCTCTTTTACAAGAACTGCTCTTCATGCTTTTGGGTTTTTCTCGTGGAACTTTAGTGAGAGAAGGGAGGGGGAGGGGAGAGAAGGTGAGCAGTGACACAGGAGCTCCCTGACCAGGTTCCAGAGAACAGTGTGGTGGTCCCACCTGCTCCCTAGTCCTGTTCACCAGTGTGGGCAGCTGAGTGCATGGCTCAAGGGGGCACACATGGCTGTCTGTTCCCCCTCAGCGTCCTGCATGGAGCAACCCCCTGGGGAATCCTCCTCCAGGCTGGGTTTGCCACTCCCTCCCCGACTGTGCACCAATTCCCAAGTGTCTGGTGGCCAAGAGCCCTGAGGACAGGAATAGCCTCCTATCTTGGTCTGCACCCAACTTGGAGCTAGGTCATGGTGCTCATATTTGTTGAATGAATAAATCACTGACTTGGCCCACGTGTGAACCCAGGGCATGGCAGCTGGCCACATTGGGAGACAAAGGGTGGCAGCTGGAGTAAGAGGGGCTTTCTCACAGCCAGGTCTACCCCTGGCTGGACAGTCAGGGGGACATGGAGACTCAGAGCTGGCAGAGGCTGTTTAAGTCCCACAGTGGCAGACTGGAGGGGAAAGCCAACAAGCCAGCGAGTTTGAGAGAGCAGGCCGAGCCTACCATGTTTCTATATACATGGCCAGGAGTGCTCGGGGAAAAGACTGGCCCGAAGGACTCTCCGGGTCTCCAGTGCTGCTGGGTCCAGCCTAATGCCACTGAGCTATGCAGTTAGATGTGGTGAAGATGGTAAACTTTATGTTATGTGTATTTTACAATTTTTAAAAACAAAGATATTATCTTAAAAAAAAATTAAAAGAAAACATCCTCCCTGTCTCCTAGAAAAAGGTATGCACCTGCTCAGTGAGAAGAGCCACAGTGCTACGCCTTGACTGGGAATCTATGTTTGCTGGACAGGGAATCTATGTTTGGATGTTTCTCTAAATTCCCAGCCTCGCCCTTGCCTCTGGCCTCATGCCCCCAGGCAAGAACATGCTATGTCTTTTGGGACCTTTGAAATACCCTGCAAGCTTTTCAAGGTGTTCCTGACCTGAGTCTCCACACACTTGACCATGATTCTCATCTGCTTAACCCACCCTTCTGCAAAGCTGCAGACTCCAGGCCCAGGGGGCCAGGTCCCTCCCACACCTCCCTGTGTCCCCTTCCTCCCCACACACCATCCCTCTGGCTTCTAGCAGCCACCAGCTGGTCTCCGTCAAGGCAGGAGCCTTGTGCTAGAGCCCAGGCAGAGGTGCCTCCCAGAGGACTGTTATCCCACTTGGCTTCCCAGTTGTGAGTCCCTCTCTGGGCCTCGAGGGTAACCATGGGGGGTCCCCCCCAGGCTCCTAGCATAGCCCTCACACCCCTCACCAGGGAAAGCTGCCACTGACCTGGGTAGGCTGGGGTTGGAGGAGGCTTCTTCAGCTTTCTGACCTTCCTCTGGGGGGCTGGTGTGGAGGCTTTGTGGAGGTGTGAGGCACTAGAGGGCATCGAGGTGCCCAGGGACGCACAGCTGGCCTGCCAACGTGCTTGGGCCCGGATCTTCTCCCTCAGCTGCTCCAGCCGTGGGTTGCTCTCCCTATGCTGCCACAGGGACCCCAGCACCTGGGGGGCCCTCTCCTTCCAGGGCCTGGGGGGAGGTGCACACGAGTTGTGGCCCCCTGATGAGCCAGACAGGCGACCTGATGACACTGAGCTCTTCTCATCTTTGGCCTTTTCGCCTGCTGTCCACATTGGGTAGCTGCAGACCTGTACTGGGGGGCCTGGCCTCTCCACGTGGTCAGACCAGGCTACATAGGGAGCTCCCCATGGGGTGCTTGGCTGCTCAGAAGGCCCGGGCCGCCTCAGGTCCTCCTCAGCTACAGGTGGACGCAGCCTGAGGTCCTCCTCAGCTACAGGTGGACGCAGCCTGTCTGCCCTTGGGAGAGAGAAGCAGAAACAGCTGGTCAGGTGTGGAGACCCAGCGGAACATGACACAGTGTACCCCACTGCCCAGAACCCCTCCTGTTCCTCATGATCTTCTCAGAGCACCCACAGACTGAGAAAGGTGAAATGCCCCTGTGCAGGGCAGTCCTGAGACATCCTCTCTCGGATCCCAACCTCACCCCTTGTTAGGCAACATGATCAGCCCAACCTATAGGTGGGGAAACTGAGGCTTGGGAGAAGGCACACAGCAGGGGAACTTTGGCCCTAAGTCCTTGCTTCTCACAGTGACTCAGCCACCCCTCAGGGGAAGGCATGCCAGGTGCACTGACATATGCCTAAGTCGACACAGACACTACCTGCGCTTGGTGCTGGCCTTCCCGGCAGCTGGTCTTCCTGAGGCCCCAAGAGAGAGGGAGCGGTGCCTCTGGCTATTTTGGGGGTGGGGCTGGGCCATTTCTCTTAGGCAGGTTGTCGTGGCTGCAGGGCCAGGAGCGAGGGCAGAGCCATGGGAGCCCCCGTCACCACCTGCCCTGGGTACTCTCACAGGGCAGCCTCAGAGTCTGCAGCCTGGCATTCATTCCTGCTCCAGGCAGGCTGGCCGATGCCCTGCTTGGATGCCGTACCAGTTCCCTGCCCAGGATGGAAACCCTCAGGATGGTCATGGAACTGGGTGGGCACGGTGGGTTGTTGGGCCCTGGGCTGGCAATGGCCTGGGTGGGCTTCCTAGCGAGCTGCCCCTCAGAGGAGTGGGAGAGAATTCCAGGTAGCCCGTGACAGCACAATAACCCCGTGTCACTCAGCAACTGGTGCAGAGGCCTTCAACTCCTGCTCGGGCTCCAGGCAGAGCCCCCATCCCCATCCTCCCAGGGCTCCAGGGCTGGGGGTCAGGCTTGGCCAGAGTTAGCATGGGGACATAGTGAGGTGCTGGGGGAAAGGGTGGGCTCCCAGGGTCAGCGTTAGGAGCAGGGCTTGGCTCAAACCCAGGCTGGTGTCAGGCTCGAGGTTCAATTCCAAGGGCAGTCAGCCTGGAAACCCAGGTACAGAAGAGAGGGGCAAGCCCAAGGCATGTCCCCAGCAGCTGGACAAAGGGACTAAGTGCTCAGACCCTGACACTAACAAAAACATCAGCCACCTCTCTAAGCCACAGCCTTCTGGTGGCTTGAGGCTGATCAGGGAAAATGGGCGTGGCCTCTTGGCTCTCCTTGGCACCTGCTCAGGGCACTCTTTTGCTCATAGAAATAGTAGCTAGAGCTGCCCTAGTACCAGGAGCCCAGTCTTGCCTGGTACTAGGGGGCTTCCTATAACCTTCAGGATGACCCTGACAGGGCAGTGCGGTGGGAGGACCTGGGCCTGTGGTCAGCTGGCCCTGAGCTCAGCATGGCCCCAAGGAGGACAGCTGGTTCAAGTCCCAACCCTGCCCCAGCTGGCAGTGTAATCTTGGGTGACTGGAGACCCCACCCCAGTCCGCCTCGGGATTGTGAGCACCTGGTGAGTTCACTCCGTGGGCGGGCACTGCTCAGGTAGTCAGGTCAGGAGCAGTCAGGGAGTGGCTGAGATGGGGCTGAGCACTCAGTTTTAGGACCTGCCCTAAAGGCACTCCTTCCTGGAGTAGAGCAGCTGCAGAGGAAGGGGGTCTGCAACAAAAGAGCTAGCCAGTGGGAGGCGTGGCCCAGGGACAGGGCCTGCCTGGAGGCAAGGTGCCACCCCTCCACCTGCACCTGCCTGCCCTATAGATGGTCAGAGGGAAAGAACATGCCTGCCTCACCCCACAGCATAGAGCCAGAAGGACCCCAAACCCAGCCTCTGGCCCCAGGGCCCCCAAACACACCTGGTGGCCAAGACAGATGACCTCCCTGTGTAGCCAGGCCCCCCTGCCAGTAGTGCCTGTCCAGCTCTGCCTCACCCAGTTGGCCAGGAGTCGTATGCTGCCTGGGCTGGCTCCGTCCAGGGACCTGGCTCCTGGAGGCTGAATGGAGCCAGTCCCATCCACACATTTCTTTGTGGTATGAGCATGTGCATGTCACAGAGGACTACCTGGGGCTGCAAAGGGAGCCTGGCTTTGGGAAGGTGACCCTTCTGGCAGAGCTGCGGGGCTTGAGCATGTCCCTGTGGTGTGCTGGGTTTCTGGGAGTGAGGGACACCATAAGGGAGTGACCACGGTGTCCCCCACTCTCGGGGACTGGACAACTGAGGGGACAGGTGAAGACAGCTCCACCTCCTTGGGTTCCCAGAGCCTCCCCACACCTGGGTGGAATCCTTTGTAGCCTTGCCAAGGACACAAGCCCCTACTGTCCCTCCCAGGGACCCAGGCCCTCCAGCTCCCACACCAGTATCCTCTGTACCCTGCTCCCAGAAGGGCAGGGGGAAGGGTCGTTATGAGTAGAAGTGGCTGAAACTGAGCACTGAGCAGTTTCTCCTGACGGATGGGCCTTTTCCCACTAGTGGGAAGACCTTGTGGGCACTGAGGTGGGTCCCTTCCCTGCCACACCGGCCAGCGTCACTGGGAGGCCTCCAGACGCCTCTCTACACAAGCCATGTGCCTGCCAAAGGCCTAGGAACCTCCTCTCCCTCCAGGACCTTCTGCTGATGCCCAGCCCACACTGCTGCTCCCAAGGTCACCCCGCCCTGCCCCACACTCTCACCCCTGCTGGGATGACAGCATCTCTGAACTGGGCTGCAGCCCTTGCCCTGCGTCATACAAGGCAGGGTTCTAAGAACGCCAATGGGCAGAGGCCACAGCCTGGGCTGAAGTGGCCCCCATGAAGGCCAGCCTGTGCTTGCTTGGCCCGGGCAGCATCTCAGCTGAACCTGAGCCCAGGGGATATTCTCCCCTTCAGACCCCACAGGCGCCCCCAGCTCGGTGAGGCACACGCAGCTCCCCTCCTGACCCCACCTGCTTTCCACCCTGATGTCACACTTGCTAAGGAAGATCCCCTCACCCTCATTGTGTGAGTGGGCCTGGCACCTCCCATCTTCCTCCCCCACAGGGCCAGGGTCTGCTGGGGGGGCAGGGGTTGGCCTGGTGTGTGAATGCTCCTGGCCAGGTACTGTGGAGCTCATGATGACTATCCTCAGGGAACGGTCCAACTCTAGTCCACAGGCTCAGCCACTGTCTCCAGTCTAGGGTTCCAACAGGGTCAGAAGCCAGGCATGGAGAGATGGTGGTACCTGTGAGTTCTCAGGCCATGCCCAGCCATCAGGACTGGGAGGGTCACAAGGGGTGGGCTTCTTGGTTCAAAGAGCAGACAGAGCAGCCCCTCATGCCCCATCCCCCCAGCACTCAGTGGACACAGTGGTGGAGAGTCCCCACTCCAAGACACACCAGGTGCCCCCTGGTGACCTTGAGCAGGTCATTCATCCGCTGGGTATCACTTTGCCCATTGGAAAAGTGTGCAGATCATTAGCTGCCACTCAGTAGGGTTCTTTGAGGGGTCAGAGGCACACAGAACACAAAGTGCTACCCTGGGGCTGGGCACAGACCAAGAAAGCCTGCACCTCTCTCCTTACCCAGCCCACCCCAGCCCAGACTGCCAGCTCCATCCATTGCCTGGTTCCATGAGGCACCTACCTAGAACCACTGGAAAGTGGTGAGTCACCAGGGCAGCAGTTTCTGCCTTCGATGCCACCAGAGGCTGCAAGTGCTCACGCACCACACCTGTAGCCGCTGCCCTGTGAGGAGCCTGAGGCTTGGGCCAGAGGGCATGGTTGGGTGGACAGCAGTGGGGTGGGGACAGGTTTCCTTCTGGAAGCTGGCAGCACTCTGCTCTAATTAGCCACACTGTTTACTTGTCACTGCCTCGTCCCTAGAGAAGCAAGCCTTGAGCAGGCTTGAGCATGATCAGGGACAGAGAGGGCTGTGAAGGAGAGAGGCCTACCATGCCCACTTCCTCCAGGGCCCCAGGGTTGGAGACCACAGAGAACTGGGCAGCAACAACAGCCAGCACAGGTCTGGACAGTGATATGGCACCCAATGGCCACTAGCTTAGACCCAGCCCTGGGGAAGCAGCGGTCTCCAAACGACCTGCAACAGGCCAGGCCCAGAAGCCACCAGATGGCAGGGACCGGAGAGGGTGCAGGGGCCTGAGGGTCCACATGGAAGTTCTCTGGAGGCTGAGTCAGGCTCAGGCCACATCTGGGGAAATGACGTGCTGATGATGGAGCCTCTGGGCACCTTGGACCGTGCTGCACAAAAGCGCACACCATCCCTGTGGCACACAGGCGTGCGCACGCACACACACATACACACGCACACTAGATCTCCAGAGCCGGCTGGCGGGGCTGCTGACAGTCTTGGTGTGGGATCTGGTCAGGGTGGTGCCCCCCAGCCTCTGCTCCCCATTGAGCTCCAACAGCTTCAGCGCCCCCACCAGGCCCTTCCTAAGGAGCCTGGCTGACTCCTTGAGGCTGGTGGGGCTCCAAGGGGACTCAGGACCACAGAGGTGGCAGATTCTAGGGCGGGAACAAGGTGACACCACAGCCAGGATGTGGGAAGACCATTGGAGGTTGGGAGGAGGTGCCTCTGGGGAAGCCAGATGGAAGCACTAATGGGTGAGGGGCAGAGTGAACACCGAGGACAAGAGGCCGGCCACAGAGCAGGGGCTCTGCGGTCAGAGGCGGTGACACGTAGGACACGAAAGCACAGCTGGCTGCACCCTCAAACTCTCAGCCCCAGCTTGGGCAAACCTCCTTGGCTAAGCAAGTAAGAACAGATGTAGTAGCCCAGAGAAATCTGGAGCCCACAGAAGGCCAGGGATCCCAGAGCCACTGTCTACTCAAGACAGACTCACAGATGTGTCAACTGAGAGGTCAGCAGGGAGTGCCACACCCAGGCCTGCTCACCCCCACCCCAGGCCCTGTTCCCTGCCAGTTCTCCCTGCCCTGCACTCCAACCCCAGGCCTGCTCCCAGCACGTTCCCCAGGCAACCTGGGCCACCTGGGGTTCCTCACCGCAGTTCATGAGGAAGGTGCTGTCACCTTGCCCACAGTCACACAACACAGAGCAGAGACCTGCTCTCAGCACCGCCTCCTCCAAACCAGGAATGCCCAGAGCAGTGGTGCAGCCTTGGATCCCAGTCACCCTAGGAAAGGAGCCTGTGGACAGACACCCCTGCCCTGGGGACAAAAACCGTCATGGCCTCAGAATAGTGCCTAGGGGCCATGGCTGAGGGTCTCCTTCCTCTTGCTGCCTCAACCTCTAACTCACAATTGACATGATTCTTCCAGAAGGACAGGACAGCCCAGAGGCCCAGGCCCTTTGCCTGAGGAGAGTTAGCTAGAGGGGTCCATGCTGAGCTGGGCTCATTGTTGGTAATAAACCTGCCAGGTGAAACCAAATGCAGAACCATCAGCCCCATTTGGGGCCTGGGATAGTGTTTATCCCCATTTTACAGATGGGAAAACTGTAGTTTATTAGATGACAATCTAGTGCCACATATAGTGGGACTTGAGCCCAGAGGCAGGGCAGTGCAGTGGGAGGGCCAGTGGGCATCCCATGTTCAGGGTCAGACTGGCTTTGCCCCTAAGGAGTTCCCAAGCCCTCAGAGGGGAGACCGAGACAGGAAGACTCCTTCGTAGGGGTCCATGATAGAGGAAGGGCGGCTAGTCAGCACCCAGCTAAGTACATGGATGGTGGGAAGGCTAAGTCACCTTCCTGGACTTCCTGTGCCCCCACCCCTATCCACCACTCTGCTGGTGTTCCCCGCCGCCCCCCCCCCAACATCACTACCAGGTGCCTGGGGTAGGCTGCCCCCAGGTACTCACCAGGTGGAAGGCTCCAGGTTTCCTTGTCTGTGGGAAGGCACCAGAAAACAGCCATGGTTCAAAGGCAAGCAGTAAACAGAGCCCAGGAACCCAGAGTGCCAACCCTCCAACTACTCCGGAGGTAGGCCAGGAGGCTGGGAGCGAGGCTGGGCCTCACGTTGCCAGAGAAACCTAGGTGTCTATCCATTAGAGCTCCTCCTCCAGGCCAGCTGCTGCCCTGCAGAGCCTAGGAAACCAGTGCCAGGGACCTTACCTGGGCGGAGGGGGAGGTGCACACCTGGGGCATTCTTCCCCACTGAGTTGCAGGGCAGGGCAGGGCAGGGCAGGTCAGCATTGGGGCAGGGCAGGGTTGCTGGGCTCTGGCAATGCTGGGCTCTCCAAGAGAGGCCCGGGCTGCTGGGCCTCGCTCAGCTAGGCTAGGATCTGATAGGCTTGGCTCTGAGGTTCCAAGGCTAGGCTAGTCTCTGAGGCTAGCATCAGAGTCTCTCTCATTGAGGCTGGCTCCCTTGGTCCTGCTGGAATCAGAGGTTTTGCCTGTGGGCACTGGCCAGGCAGTTCTACAAAAATAGTCTAGGTTCTCAATTCAGGATGGCAAAAGATGGAATTCTTCAGAGGAAAAGCAAGATATAGGAGAGAAATACAGAATAAAACACAAAGTGGTCACACAATGGAAACTGAAGCACATACAGGGAAGGACGGCAGGTGGACATCTGATGGCCACAAGCAAAAGGAAGACAGAAGGCTCTGTGTAGGTGAGGCTTCCCCCTGAAGCATGCCCTCCTGCTCTGCATGTTCAGAAAATGGGACTCCTGGGAGGTGTGCCCACAGCCTTGAACACTAGTGTAGACATGGCTGTTGGAACTCCAGAGGCAGAAAGATGGTCCTTCTCATGGGGCCACACTGCCAGCAGTATGTAGGGGTAGCCCCTTCCCCGAGGTCCAGGCTGGCTTCTGTAAAACTAGCACCCAATGACCCCTATGGTTATTGGTTACTGGACTGTGGGCCTTGCCAGTTCTAATCCCCCAGATAGCATATGACCTGGGAGTTGAAGTCCACGAATTTAAATCCTATCTCTGGCTGTGCGACTCAGGATCATTCTTGCCTGAGCTTCAGGTGGAAACAGATCACCTGTTCATCCCTTCCTGCTGGAATGTTCTAGGATTCTAAGCTTGCTTTTTGCTACTATGCCTGTGCTATCCCCACTATCATTGGTTCTTCCTGATTGCAAAGGTGTGCTGCTTGTGCCTGATGAGGGGAGGCTGGAGTGGAGACTACAGTTGCCAGCATATAGGGAGTGGCAGTGCCACACAAAAAGTGGCACACGCACAAAAATACCTCAAATAATCTTTCTCTACCTCCACCCTCTGTGCTTGTACATTTTCTCTGCCAGGTCAGAAACAGAAAAGATGAAAAAAAGACTGTGTCTTTCCTCCATCCACCTGCGATCCTCTGACTCTCACTTTCCAATGGGAATCTGGTTGCCTAAGTTTCTGAGTTGGGGCTCCTATGCAGTCTCTGCAGCCTGCTCTTCTGGCTTCCCCACCTTTCTAATGAATGGCTAATTAGCATGGAAAAGACGGTCTTTAGTGAAACAGACCTCTCTAAAATTCTGAAACAGCTATGCAAAGATTATAAAGGGAATTCAGGCTTTTAGGAGAGTAAATGGCTTATGTTCTCTTGAAACTCCAAGTCTCTCCTCATAGTTTGACAGTGTGGCAGATAGTTATGCCCTAGACTAGAATCTTCCCAGACAAAAGCCAGTCTTTACCATAACTAAGCATGTCTATTGTCTTTTACATCTATGATAACATACCTTTAAAATGTCAAAATAACTTCCCCTTCTCCAGACCTCTCAGGACACAGCCAATACATCAGAATAGAAACTACAAATTCTCTATTGTTTATATCGTGTTAATTATTAATCATTAAGTATCCTATACTGGCAAATGCCAGTTTGACTCAAACTCACAAAAATTCTTTATAGGTTTAAATATTTCTTACATGAACGACTGTCAGCAGCTTGAACTAAAATGCTCTCCAAATCCCCTGGACTCCTGTGATGAAATTTATCCTGCATGAAGTCAAGTACCCTCACATTCCATGCCATGCTGGGGTGTAAGCACCTAGGGCCCGATCACCTTCCAGCGACAGAGTGACCAAATTTTGTTTATTTATGTATTTGTTGATGGATCCTTAAATACCGTGCCTTCTGGTTACTGTGAACAATGCTATTTTCAACTTCTCAGTTATGTATTTTGGAGTTATTCAGTAAGTTATGGAGGAAGTTCCAAACAATTTTACACAGACTGCACTATTTTAAATTTGCACAATGTTCTATTTTTCTATACCATTGTCAACATTTGTTATGATTTTCTTGATGATACCCATTGTAGTGTCTGCGAAGGTTATTCATGGATAGTAGAATGTTTTTGGAGATCTAATGTGTAACTATTTTCTTGGATGTCCAGAGCTCTCTTTTTCGTTGGATAGCTTCTGTTGGTGTACTGAAGATTTTAATGTCAAAGAAATATCGTTTATATATTTGTCTTTGTTTTTGCTGTGGAAGAGATTGCTCTAATTTACCGAAACCAGCCTTATACAACTTGTGTCTACTGTGCGTCATTATACTATTTTACTGTTTGATTAACTGAACTGATATTTTTCCCCCAAAAAATGTTAGATTAAAATTTTAGAGAATCAGGTTGAGGGTCAGGCTTGAAATCCAGGTCAGGAGGTTGGGGATTGTGTAAGGTGGGGTTAGGGTTAGGGTTAGGGTTAGGAGTTAGGGTTACGGGTTAGGGTTGGGGTTGGGGTTGGGGTTAGGGGTTAGGGTTGGGGTTGGGGTTAGGGTTAAGGTTAGGGGTTAGGGTTAGGGTTAGGGTTAGGGGTGGGGTAAGGGTAGGGGTAGGGGTGGGGTTGGGGTTGGGGTTGGGGTTGGGGTTAGGGTTAGGGGTTAGGGTTGGGGTTAGGGGTTAGGGGTTAGGGGTGGGGTTGGGGTTGGGGTTGGGGTTGGGGTTAGGGTTAGGGTTAGTGTTAGGGTTAGGGGTTAGGGTTGGGGTTAGGGGTTAGGGGTTAGGGTTAGGGTTAGGGCTGGGGCTGGGGCTGGGGCTGGGCAGGGCGGGGCGGGGCCAGGTTAAGGTTACGGTTAGGGTTAGGGGTTAGGGGTTAGGGTTAGGGTTGGGTTAGGGTTAGGGTTAGGGTTTTGCTTAGGGTTAGGGTCAGGTTTAGGCATAAGTTTAGGTTTAGGAATACTGTTTAGGCTAGGATCAGGGTTAGTGTTACTGTAAAAGTTTAGTTTAGGTTTTGTTTTATGGTTCGGTGTTGGGGTCTGTTAGAAGCTGATGCTTGCTGTAATAGCTCCCTATTTGGGTTTGTTTCTATTCATTGGTTGGCTTGCTAGGAAAAGCTGTCCTTTTGGAGGGTCTCTAATGCAGGCCAATGCCAGACCCTGTTTGTGAGTGGCTTTGAGCACCCTGTTTGGAGCTATCAACTACCCACAGCTTGAGGTCCCCTCTATCGGGGCTGAGTGTGTTTGGACAGGACCAAGATGCACACCAAAATCTGATTTTGCAAGGCATCCCTGAGGCTGGGCTTGGAGTGTGGAACGAGGAATCGGATCTGCCAGTGGTTCTGCACTTTGGCCCTTATGAGGGCCAGATCACAGAAGATGAAGATGCAGCCAATAGCGGATACTCCTGGCTGGTGAGAAGTCTTCACCTCTTCCCCTGTCCTCTGGCTTCGCACATCCCTCCTGTGGCTTGGTGGGAGCCCACCTTCTACATGCTAGATCATGGGTAGGCATAATATGGTTAGCTCTGTGTACTGAGTGGAGTTTGTATGAACAGGGAGCTCCTGTTTAAGGATGAGATGGTGATTGGGAGCAAGGTGGTACAGACACAAAGGAGTGGCTCCTCCCTGTGAAACTCCTGCTCTGAGTGGACAAATGGACTCAGACATGTAGATGATGAGTCAGAAAAATATCATGTGGTCACCATCGACAGTTGAATCCCCATGCAGGCTGAAGGAACCCTAACCCTAACCCTAACAACCTTAACCCTAGCCCTAAACCTAGCCCTAAACCTAGCCCTAGCCCTAGCTGTAAACCTAACCCTAGCCCTCGCCCTTGCCCTCACCTACTTCAAAGAATGGATGAATGAATTTGTTAGTCTTTTGCCAATATTTCCCAATCCTTAAGGTTTTAAGAGTGACTGTCCTTATTTTACAATTAGTCTTTATAGGGCCACAGGTGTGGCTCCAAAATATCCAAGCCCACCAAATCTTTTTACCTCCCCAAACCTCCTCAGTTCCACAGAATGCACATAGATAATTGGTTTTATGAAACCTAGTCCTTGTACCTTTGAAATGCAAATACCTGGTCAAAAACTCTTATCTAGATAATCTTTTAAAATACTAAAATAAAATACAAGTTTCTGGGAGGTGAGCCTTTTTGAAAGGAAAAAAAAAAAGAAAAAAAGGAGAACCTTAGTCATCTATGTAAATCAATTTAACTTATTTCAACTATTCTTTTTAAAATTTCAATCTGTTGATGTAATGTCTTATAATTTGTGGGAGGTGTGCTTTTTGAAACTAAGAGTATGTTTGAAATGTGTTCATAAAACTCAATTTAAAGAGTAGTAATTGGTTACTTTAGAGGGTCACTAAAAGTCAAAAGTTGTAAAGAGTTAAGAATTTTAATTAATTGGAAAGAAATTGTATGCTTTGGATAATAGAATGTATAAGGTATGAAAACATATTTTGGAGGGAAAAATAAAGTGAGTTGTCCTAAAGCTGGTTGTTTCAGAATGGGTAAAAAGGTCTGAACTTAATAACAAACTCAAAGAATATAAAAAAGACTTACAAGGGAAAATAGACAAATTTATAATCATAATAGATTTAACACACCTCTCATTCAGGGGCAGAGCCTACCTCTTTCAGAACCAATAGACGCCCACTAAAAATACAATAAGGATGTAAGAAAGTTCAATAACATGTCCTGCAAATGGAGTTCAACATTCCCAGATAATCCACACTACCCAACAGCTTTTCCTGAGCTCCTGAGCCAGGGTGTTATTGCCAAGCTGCCCAAGAGACGGCAGCATTCAACATGCAGGTGATGCCCTCTACCCAGCAGCTTTTCCTGAGCTCCTGTGCCCGGGTGTTATTTCCAAGGTGCCCAGGAGAGGGCAGCAGAGAAACACGCTTGGAATCTTCTCTAAAGTGAACGTGGCCAGGGCGCAGAGGGAGCATAAAAAAGGCCCTACACCCTCTGCGCCCCAAGGATCATGATCCCGGGAAATGAATCTGACCGGGGCCTTCTGGGTGCAGACACGCAGGGAATGCTGTTGGCCGAAGGGTTCCCCGACTATCCCCACTTCACGGACAGAGGCTGAGGCCATGAAGGCAGCCAGTCCGTAGCCAGCTCCGTCAGGAACCTCGGTGTCCAGCCTCTGGGCCCCAAAGATGCGCAGTCAGGCAGGGCGCCAAGCAGCATCACGTGGGCTAAGACGTCAGTGGGCTAAGAAGTCATGTTGGCGTGATATTGTTGGGGGCAGAGATATGGATCATGCTCTGTTAACCGTGATTGTGAAATGGGGAGGGCATCTAATAGGAACAGGCCCCTCGCTGTTTAATGATGATTCACTTCAATGACTATAAAGGATTTTCCTATAGACCCCGGGAAACTGCCGGATATGCTACGGTGCAGCCCACATTGAGCCCACTGAATGAACCTCATTTCAGCCTCAGGACACGTCCCAGTGGCTGCCAGGGCAAGAGGGTTTAAAGGCCACTTCCACCGCAAGGAGACGTTAACTAGGCTGCAATGACAGAGGGGTTGGCGTGTCATTGGCACCCCCGCAGGGTAGTGCAGTTGGTTAGAGGGACCTCCCGACTAGGACAAGGTTGTGGGTTCGATCTCCGTCAGGGCATATATAAGAATCAAGCGATGGGTGTGCATCGCAGAATACGATGCACCAGCTGGGGCCCCAGAACATGGCCTGTGGCCCGTGAAGTCCCCCAAGTGACCACAACGCCAACCACATCCTCCCCCACAGCCAGCACTGATGGCTCAGGGTGCTGAGGGCGCAGAGGGCCCTGAGGCCAACCCCCCCTCCCCAGGGAAGAGGGCCTGCAACCACAGACCTGATAGCTTCACCACCCCGAAGCCCCGTCCTCGATACTCAGACTGGGCGAGTGCCGTGGAGAAAATGAAATGAGGACTGAGGTGAACAAGGAAATTGCCAGATGGAAAACTCCTCCCACCTTGAGATAGGAATGACTTTGGAAGAGAAAGGAAAGCATCATCGGGAAGTTGCGACTCGAAGGCACCCTTGGCCGACCTGGAGATGGATGAAAGCGTCCTGATGAGGAGACAGAAGCACATTCACCAAGGGAAGAACACCATGGCCTACGGCCGCAGCATTAGAGGTCCCAAGGCACCTTTCAGACATGGCATGGGCCAGAGAGCCCACAGGGCTTCTCAACAGAACCCCCAGGGAACTCAGGAAATCTCCTGTTTTCATCAGGATATAGCTCTGTAACTTGTGTTGAATGGCCAAATGGCCACACCTGCTTCCCCAGGACACTGGCCTGGCTCTGAGAGGTAGCTTAGCCCAGGCTTCCGCCTGAAAGCTCAAGGAGCATCCTGGCCCCCCAGAAGGAATCACTGCAAGCCTGGCTGTCAGCCCACTGTGCCTGGAAAACCAACACAGCATTACACAGGCAGGTGCCCTCTGCCTGACTCCCCCCGCCCCGGACAACCCTGCTCCCCACTGCACAGCCCCCAGCTCCCATTCCGCTGACGTCCAGCCTTAAGGCCTCACGTCCTGTGTTGATCTTTGGCCAGCTGATTCCCTCCAGGAGTTAGGAAGGAAACCCACACTACCTCCTAGGAAAGCCTCACCTGGCTGGATGGCAGGGGCTTGCTCAGCTCCACAGTAGTCATGGGGCTGGGAAAGGTAGACAGGGCAGGTGTGGACATTCCTCGCCACACTCCTTGGTTCCCCCTGTCTGCAGGCTACTAAAATGTTGTCCTGGCCCCAAGGCCAGTCCACAGCACCCAGGATGCCCATGGCCCTCCCAAGCCCCTTTAAGACTACAATCTGGATCTGAATCCAGAATCTTTATGCTGCTCAGAAACTCTGAGAGCCTTTCTCTGGGGAAAGAAAATGCCAGAAAGAGGCTGCAGGAAAATCCCAGGGCAATCTCAGGAAAAGGCTTGAGCACCATCCACGGGACATATCTTCTTTTTGGGAGATGCTGGCTGGGGAAAGCTGTGGTATCCAGAAACAGGTAAGCAAAGGGCTTTATGGGCACCGTCTTGGTGGGCGTCTGTAAACCAGGTGAGACTCCCCACATAGCCTGCGGATAGTGTCACCGGAGCCACAAGGCTTTGCTGCCTTACCTCTGCCAGAGGACACATTCCAGAGCCTGCGGTAGGGACTGTGTCACCAGGAAGCTGCCCTCCTGTCTGCCTGCCTGGCTAACACCGGTGCCTGGACCCTCCTCCCAGTATGTGTTCTGGGGGTTGCTGCTGGTGGGTCCGCGAATCCTGCACACAAGGAATGTCCACAGCCCAATGTGGGGGGATGGGGCCCGGCTCACATGCAGCACAACCAAGGCAGAGCTTAGAATTCTCTTAAAATATAGAAATGTCCAAAGAAAATATTAGAAGACAGGGTTTAAGAAACACCCTCGAAAGCATGTACAAAGAAAAGAAGAGAAGACCTAAGATACAAGGTAACCATTTTGGAAGATTGGTCCAGGATTTCGAACATCCACATAACATCTATGCTAGAGAGAGAGCCAACAACACGGAGGGAAGAAATGATCAGTGAGACTATTGAGTAGGATGGCCAAAAACTGCCTTGCAAAATCAGGTCCATTCCGGGAGGGTGCCTCTGAATCCTCCAGGCCCCTCACCTTGCTGCCTCGGGGTTCACTTCTCACCAGAGTCCTCAGGGTCCTCCACCTGGGGTTTGGTGACCTGCCTGCAGTGACACATGAAAGCTGGTCGAGGGGCTCTGAGACCGGGAAGGAAACAAAATCTTGGTCCTAAAAGTGAAGAGGTTGAAGGAGGAACAAAGGCCACCAAGCCGGTGTCACCGAATGGGATGGAACAGGACAGACCCATGGGTTGGGAGGGGAGGGGAGGGGAGGGGAGGGGAGGGGAGGGGAGGGGAGGGGAGGGGAGGGGAGGGGAGGGGGGTGGAGAGTCCAGAACCAGGTGCTGAGAGCTCTGCGCGGCCAGCGCGAGCCCTGCACTGACGCAGGAGCAGCATCCCCGGGACTGGTGCCCACTCAGGAGGGCGCTGCAGGCAGAGCGCCTGAGGAGAGACAGCCCCGTGCGCCGTGTCCCGGGTCCCCCGGCCCAGCACCGCCGTCCCCTAGGCTGGGAGCCCCTCCTGGCTCCTCTTCACGTTCCCGCACCGCGTTCTCCCGTCTCCCACCTGTGCCCGCTCTTCCCGGGGGAAGTAGACGGAAATGTCTCTGAGAGCGGCTCTGGCCTGGAGACGATAATAGATTCCGTCGACAACTCACTCCTGAGGGAGAACTCGCACCGGGGCCTTCGCTCCGCCTCGCGCGGGGAGCAGCCAGGCCTCTGTGGCCTCTGCGGAGCCGGGACGAAGCGCTCTGCCCCCCGCCCCGCCCGTCGCGTCCCCGCTCCTGAGCCGCTCTGGCGCTCGCGCCCCCGCTGTGACCTGACCCGGCCCCTGACCCCTGGGGGGCTCTCCCGGCCTCCGCGCTGCCCATGCGCAGAGAGGGGCACCCAGCCCTGCTCCCCGGCTCCCCGCGGCCCCCCAGCTCCCACCTTGGGTTTCCACCCCGCTCTCCCCCTTCTTCCTCAGGGCTCCCCTGCGAGCACCTGTCGGGGTTCATGGTGCTGCGACCCCGAGTCCCTGAGCCTGAGGCCAAGGTGCCTGTGGAACGAGAAGGTGCTGAGAGGGTGACAGCCCGTCTCCCCGTCGGGCAGGGCGTCCAGAGGGGAAGACTCGGGACCCAGCTGCGACCAGGGCACGGCTGGGACGGGGACGCGGCCACGCAGACCCGCCGGTGGAAGTAGACTCGCTCCCGCAGCTCCCGCCTCGCTGCCGCAGGGGCGTCTGAGGGGCCCTGGGGGGCTCAGCAGGGGCTTCTGAGGGGCCTGGGGAGGCGGGTCAGGGGTGTGTGAGGGGCCCTGGGGGGCTCAGCAGGGGCGTCTGAGGGGCCTGGGGGGCTCAGCTGGGGCCTCTGAGGGGCCCTGGAGGGCGCGGCGGGGTGTGTGAGGGGCCTGGGGGGCGTGACGGTGGGGTCGTGAGGGGCCCTGAGGGGAAGGCTGGGGCTCTGGGGGCCCTGAGGGTCGAGGCTGGAGGCGCGCTGACAGCTAGGAGGGGCTGTGCCGGCGACAATGGAGGGAATTCCACCTGGACATTCTGGAAAAACCTGCGCATAATGAGGCGCAGTCTCCAAGGGGCAGACACTTCTCAGCCTGAGGAGACTTGGACAAGATCTGGGTTTTTCTGGTCAAGGACATTTAGAATGTTCGGGGTGACAGGATTTGGGACCTCTGAGGGTGAGGAGATTTGGGGTCTCTCATTAAGGGGTTTCAGGCTTCCTGACATTGAGTTCCCAGGATGGGGGCATTTAGGGTTTGAGTTGTGGGAGATTTGGTCTTTCTGGGCTGTATTTAGAGTGACCCCGGCTGAGGGGAATGGGGTTTTCAGGGTGTCTGGGGATGTGAGCATTGGGGGGTTTAGTGTTTCTCTGGGTGAGGAGACTTGGGGTCCTTCAGTGCTGAGAGGACTTGGAGCATCTCAGGAGGAGATGCATCTAGGGTCTTGGGCTGGAATTCGAAGGCCTCTGGCTAAGGGTTTCGTACAGCAAGGTCCCCATTTTCCTGTCAGTGTCCCGGCTTTCCTGCTGTGCTGCCCACTCTGGCCGAGCACCCTCTCTTAGCCCCTCGCTACCTGCGCTCAGGAGGAGTGAGGCCACCCAGGGCTATAGAGGCGTCAGGCGCAAGCCACCAATCAGTGCTGCGATCACTGGGCCCTGCGGACCAATGGGTGGTCAGAAGAAGCTGAAAGGGCGGGGCACAGAATGGAGCCCGTCTGTCAGTCACGGTCAGGATCTTGGGCTCGCGTCTGGTGGGCGGGTCTTCGCATCCTGTGGAAGGACCCGCCCCACCGCGCGGTGATTGGCTGCTCTGGGGCCTGCGAGTGCCTGTCAAGAAGCCTTCCGCGCTGCTGGCGGTTTCTCTGGCTAGTTTCCCCCGCGTGGGTGAGGCGCCGGCGCCGCAGGAGCTGGGAGAGCCGAGCGCCCGCAGGTCCTGAGGGCGGACCGGGCCTTCCTGCCGCCAGACTGTGCTCAGGACGCGGACTTTCTCCTGGGCCCGTGGGCGCCCTCCCTTGTCAGCCCCCTTTCAGGATGAACAGTACCCAGGTCGTGTGTGGTGAAGGCTGCGCTGCACCCGGGGGACCGTCAGCACATCCTCCCCAGACAAGTCGTGGACAGAACAGTGCGTGGGGCTCAAAGGGTCAAACAGCAGGTGAAATAATAAATACAGTAGGAGAGTCTCTGGGAGAACTTTAAATCTCGAAGTGGCATCGTGAGTAATAGTTATGTTTAACTAAGGCAGGTCCAAAAAGGCTTCAGAAATAAAGCGTCAGACCGAAGTGTTTCAGAGGGAAGAGGGAGGAGGGAAGAGTCACCAATGAACTTGTAGGAGTTCATGCGGGTGAGGGACCGACCATAGTGTTCATGCGCGTGAGGGAGGGACGATAGTGCTCATGCGCGTGAGGGGCGGACGACAGTGTCCCTGCCTGTGAGGGGCGGACGACAGTGTCCATGCCTGTGAGGGACGGACGACAGTGTCCATGCCTGTGAGGGACGGACGACAGTGTCCATGCCTGTGAGGGGCGGACGACAGTGTTCATGCCTGTGAGGGGCGGACGACAGTGTTCATGCCTGTGAGGGGCGGACGACAGTGTTCATGCCTGTGAGGGGCGGACGACAGTGTTCATGCCTGTGAGGGACGGACGACAGTGTTCATGCCTGTGAGGGGCGGACGACAGTGTTCATGCCTGTGAGGGGCGGACGACAGTGTTCATGCCTGTGAGGGGCGGACGACAGTGTTCATGCCTGTGAGGGGCGGACGACAGTGTTCATGCCTGTGAGGGACGGACGACAGTGTCCATGCCTGTGAGGGGCGGACGACAGTGTCCATGCCTGTGAGGGACGGAGGACAGTGTTCATGCCTGTGAGGGGCGGACGACAGTGTTCATGCCTGTGAGGGACGGACGACAGTGTCCATGCCTGTGAGGGGCGGACGACAGTGTCCATGCCTGTGAGGGACGGAGGACAGTGTTCATGCCTGTGAGGGGCGGACGACAGTGTTCACGCGCGTGAGGGACGGACGACAGTGTTCATGCCTGTGAGGGGCGGACGACAGTGTTCACGCGCGTGAGGGACGGACGACAGTGTTCATGCCTGTGAGGGGCGGACGACAGTGTTCACGCGCGTGAGGGACGGACGACAGTGTTCATGCCTGTGAGGGGCGGACGACAGTGTTCACGCGCGTGAGGGGCGGACGACAGTGTTCATGCGCGTGAGGGGCGGACGACAGTGTTCACGCGCG